>NC_136501.1:98822007-98889507 GCF_053919585.1 Euprymna scolopes | reverse complement strand
TTATTATTTAGTAAAATTTTCATTCACATAGCACTGTTTTTACGACTTTTACACATACGGGTCTTTAATTTAAGACCTCAATAGTGATGCTGTAATAGATAATAGAGGGTAGAATAATTGGAATACTAGTAATTATAATGTTCGGATTGCAGGCATTATCCAAATTAAAGCAATGAAAAAGAGGATTAAAAACGAGTACTTGAAAAAAAAGAAGGTTGCTCTAAAGAACTAAACTATTACAGCAAATTTACTAAAAGTAATAAACATCTGGACAGCACAAAAGCTGGGGAAAAAAGCTAGACTGCTTGTGGACCTATGCTAGAAACGCTGTTAATTATATCTTTACAAGATTATTCGACAGAGCATCACATTCATGGCAGCCTACCTGCCATATCGACTACCATCAAGAAGCGACGTCAAGGATTTGGGATCCCTGCAAGAGGAAAAGCAAGAGCTGGTGAAAAGTCTATAGTTGTGGACTCCGCGGCCCGTGTGCACGATCATGTGACGACCATAGGTTACAAAAAAAAAACAAGAAAAGGATGTCCCCTTTTCCTGTAAATAAGAATACCATTAGATAAGTGGAAAATGAAATACGGATGAGCCGAGACTCGAACCTTGTAAGCAAGGACCAGAAACAGATTTAAAATTGGAATCTTAGAATTTCGCAATTGCTAAATTCCATACAAAATATATATTGTTTGAATTCTAAGAAGAATTAATTGTTAGTTGAAATTTTTTTGTTTGCAGAAGTGTGTTTTGGAAAAACATGTGCTTAGCCTTGTGAGTTGGTTGCGTTTTGGAACCACACATCTGACGTCATAGCAAAAAGGGAATTCTCAATAATACGAGCACGGATTAGCAGATTAGAAGAGTCGGCCAGTCGAGCAGTTGAAGTAGAACAGTTCAGTCTGTTAGCCAGTCACAGAGAGAGAGAGAGAGAGAGAGAGAGAGAGAGAGAGAGAGAGAGTTTGAGTTAGAGTCCTTTGGAAGGGAAGGAAAGAAATTAAACTATGTAGATCCCGAATTTGAATTCCTGACGTCATCGTTCGACCGGTCGTCTGAAATAAAGAATCACCCCCGATTTTTGTAACTGTTTGTCTTCGTGTCGACATTCAACAATTGAAGGTAATGTATGAATCATCTTAATACGAACTTTGTATAATAACCTTTCAAGTAATGTGTCCCCTCCTCCATCATAAGTAATGATTCTCCCCCGATGTAAAAAGAACTGATCACCCTGTTTCCTTGATAATATATGTAATAAGAATCCATAGAACTGCATATATGTCTCCTCCCCTAATCACTGTTATCTTTATGTCCGCCGTCTCTCACCATTATGAATATTCTCAGCATATCTCTTAATATGAACTCCGTCAGCCTTTTTATAAAAATCCCCGATACTACACACACACACACACACACACACATTATATATATATATATATATATATATATATATATATATATATATATATATATATATATATATATATACGTAAATCTAGCAAATTGTACATGACGCCAAATGTGATCCTTAAGATCCCAGGGCATTGCCTTCCATACAATTTCATAACCTGTCCTTTTAAACTCCATTGCTACATTCACATATGTAGGTTATAGAGTCGTCTCGTTTCCTACGGAGTCGAAATTTACTGTTTTCTTGTGTTTTACCGATTTCAGTGTTAATATACTTTGTTCGTATCGCGTTGGTATGCGAAACTCTCAGTGCTTGTTGGGTCTTTCTCTATGCGTTATTTTATTAGGCGTAAATAGGTGCTTTTGTAGTTATCTTTCTTTTCCATTCTAATGAATTATCTACGCAGTGCTTTCTTATTCTTGTGTTGTTGTTTTTTTCGTTCATATTCTCCCATATTGTTCTTCTTGACAGTGCCTCTCGCTGTGGTGATCAATAATGTTGTTTTATTTTTTTAAAGTATTTTATGTGTTTTATCACTAAATATATTCGTCCTTTTGACCTTTGATTTTAGCAAAAAGAATCGGTTAGTATAGTCTTTTGGTGTAATAGATTGTGTATTGCCATTAGTTTCCTCGTCTTCTGTGACACATACGTAAAACACTTTTGTGTTGTCTATAACTTGTCCAAGATACTTTATTAACAATGTTGGCTATCAATCTTCCATGCTCCTTGTTCTAAGCAATCTCTCTCTCTCTCTCTATCTCTCTCTTTCAGAATGTATTTAGAAAAACAAAATCACTTAGCATATGGAGTATTGTTGCTACCTCTGGGTAGGTGCTGCTAGAAAGATCGATGCTTGCATTGACAGAGTTAACAATAGATTTCGTAGACTTATAGGGGATTCGCTTTTTCTCATTCCTGCAAGCTCTTTCTCACAGGAGAGACGTTGCGAGCCTGTCTCTCCTTTATCGTTATTTTCATCGCATATTCTCGTCTAAGCTCGAATCTATGGCTTTATCTCGCCAAACTTTCACAAGAAGCATCTGTTTCGCTCTACATTCTTGCACACCTGTGGAACGCTCTGCGTTGGACTGTTTTCTAGGTGATTACAATATGGTCGTCTTAAAACAAGTTCTTGATGAGCCGTCTCCCTTACACCACTAACAATTACCTTATTGTCCCATTGCTTACTCTACACTCTTTAAATATTATCCTCGAATTGTCTCTTGGTTTTTGGTAAGTGGTAACTTCTTGGTAAAAAAGAATGTTGATACAAAAAATTTTCAAAAAAATCAAAGCAAAATATCTTCGTTGCATTTAATGTTTGCATGAATATATATATATATATATATATATATATATATATATATATATATATATATATATATATATATATATAACCGAAGTAAACTAGAAAGAAATGAGGATCAAAGTATGTTGAATATTTTCAAAATTTCTACTATGATCGAAATCGGTTAAATCGCCAAATTTTAAACAAAATCGATGGATTGTCTTCTCTTATCGAAAACATTCCCGGTCCTCTGGGGAAAATACAAGTTTTACATACTTCTCCAGTCCACAATGCATCGTAGTTTAAATTGCACTGTTAAGTGCCTACTGTTTATTTTTTTAAAATTCTTCTTCCATTAGGACTTGATTCAATTTTTACATGCAATATAAAGTTTCATATTAAAATATCAAATGTTATCTTTCAATTGTACTGTTAAAAGAAAACATTTATATAAAACGCACGTCCGTCTTATCAAATAGCACAGCTGATAAACGCGTGGTATTTCTGCACGTTTAGTGATAAACCAGAAAATAGTGTACTCTCGTAATATCTGAGCAAGAGCTATTTAGCCATGATAGAGTGTGAAACCGGCTTCGAAACCTGATAGATGACGCTTTTTACTGATGCCCTTTTCTGTTCCCTTAAGAGAAATTGGGATAATTTAAAAAACATTAAATTGTAACCCAAACAACGCACAGTGGCACTTTCGGGGACATACGATGCAGGACTATTATGAATGGAGATGAGTAGCAAGATGTCTTTTTACATAGCACATCAACTTCTGCATGTCAGTACAGTTGGGAAAGCAGAATATCGAAAACGAGTTCAAAGTTTAACAGTTCTGGGGAAGAAACTACTGGAGTGAAAGGCTTTCTTACACCTAGAGATCTCTACAGTGAAGGGGTGGGGTTTAGCTGCTTTGCGCGTTTATCGGGGGGTGTCCACATCCAGGTGTTACACAAGTGCTTGCAAGAGCATTCACTGTTAAAGTACTTGTAGAACAGGCAGAGGGATGCAATATTTCATCGATGGGACAGAGACTAAGGCCTATATTACATTTTAGGACCTATCAAGAAGTGAGAGACAAGGAGCAGATGCACCAGCCCAAATGTGGCAACAATACTCCATACATGGGAGAAGTGTGGTCTTATAGAGGTACACGGTACTTTCAGGCGTAAGCAGTTTTTTAGCATGGTAGATAGGGCCCACCTTCTTCGCAGCACCCTTGGCAATGCTCTCAATGTATCTATTTCAGTTAATGTTTCCTATAAACGTTAGACCGAGGAGTTTAAAGGAAGTACTTTCGGGCAATGGGTTCTTGGCCAATGCTATTGGTGATAGAGAAGGGGTCTTGTAATTATTGAAAGACAACAAGCTTAGTCTTGGCAGCATTGAATATGCCCATATATTTTTGTCCCAATTCACTACAGATAAGGTGTACTTCTCTAGTGTTTCTGCCATTTCCTTAGATATGTGTTCATTTGTTTTCCTATCGTGACTGCTATAGAGGGTGGTGTCATCAGCAAATATAACCATTACAGAGACAATTTTTCAGGGAGGTCATTTATAAATATAAAGAATAATAAAAGGTACTTCCGCATTTATATCATTGTGTAGATGTACGACCGTCGAGGACAAATTTGATTTTTCTCTTACTAAAGGATTTAATTACATTATGTATTTTCTTTTAGTTACACCATATGATCTAATTTTCTTTAGAAAATATACGGTATATACGTTCAGAAATTAGAGTTAGGATATTTGCTGTGGAACGGGATTGCCTCAATCCATATTGATTGTCGGTCAGTTGTTTTGTAGCTGTAAGGTGATGGACTCCAGCTTGATTGATTAAGGACTGGAATATTTGTGCGAAAAGCGGAGAAGGCTAATGGGGCGAAAATTAAATGGACCGGTTCTTTCGCCCAAATTCTTTAACGCGGTTTTCCAGCAGCCAGGAATGCAAGATTAGTTGTAGATATTTGTTGTAAAGTTTGGAGGGAACTGGACCAACCCCAAAAGAACATTTTTTAATAGCAAAGCCGATATGAGATTGGGTTCACATGCTTTTGAGGTGTCTACGTTTTTTATGATACCATGTACCTGAAAAGAGGTGATTTTCAAACCAACTAGTTTGGCGTCTCTCCGCAAAGTAAAATAACGGAGGGAGAGGTATGCCGGGTCCAATGTGGAGTTGGAGGAAACCGACTTGCAAGCAGGTTAGCCTTCTCGGTTGCCGTGCAAACAACCTCCCGATTGTTTGATAGTAGGCTAATCGTTGACTGCCAATTATTTACTACACTGTTTTAGATTTTCCGAAAATCACGGGTTCCTATTTTGTGTGCTTCGTCGCGTTTTCTGGTGGAGGCAGTGTATTCTGTCGTAGCTATCACTATTTCTCTCTTACAATTACTTATAGATTCTATTTACTTCTATCTGTTGGAACTGCACTTATGTAGGTTGAATCAGCGATACGCATGCTGCCTTTGAGCAATGGCAACAGCACAAGTAAAATAAACCATTGGCGATAGTGGGGCTCGCTATAGAATTTTCATGTGGGAACATGTGCTTCATTGCAGTTTTGAACCATTTAGTGGTCTTATTTGCGCACGGTTCAGCTGGAAGAGAAAGGATATAGTCCCAGGGGCGTCTCGGATGAGATCCCTGAAAGCTTCTTAGTCAGCCTGTTTGTAATACCTCGTTTTTTCTAGCAGCGGGTCTCCAGTTTTGGGTCGAGAATTTAGGGTCATTTCTACCATTATCACAGCATGATCAGCATTCCCTACTGGGATGTGGGGAGTCATTGTACCATCATCGGCAACAGTGGCCAGCATATATCTAGAGGTTGATCTAGCTGGTCTGAGAAACGTGTCGGAAATGTAACCGTCTGTGATATAGAGAAGTTATGTGGTGTGCTACTGCTGCGTCTGTGTAGGTAGATAACCCAGGCCAGTTACTGTGGTGGACATTAAAGTCAACAAATACATGTACTTCTGCGCTACTATCGAGGGAGAATGCTATATCTATGTCGTCAGAGACTTTGCTTATTAGGGTACAGTCTTGGGTCGAGGGAAAGCGGTAGAGAAAGTACAAGTAGGTAATATTATGTTGCATGTTTAATCTGAAGCATGTAAAGGCCTGGTCATCTTATTATTCTTTTGTTTCTCTACTCAAGGCGAGGGTGTTATGAATATAGACTCCAAGCCAGTGTATATGTCCTTAGAATGGGAAATTACCAGGCATGTTAAAATGGTTAGAAGGAGTGGAGGAGTGTAGGTTAGTTTAACTTAGTGCTAAGATATCCAGGGTGTTTACTAGGAGAAATGATTCAACGTCACCGAAGTTAGTTCTAAGCCCGCGGATATTCGTAAATTCAAACCTCAAGGGAAGAGGCTTTCTTTTTAGTGATTTCTGATTAAACTGTCATTTCATTTTATTTAAAAAAAAATAGTTATGGAAACTGAGAGTACTGGGCAAATGGTCTTGCAGAATATCAGACATGCAATACAAGTAGACCATCAGCTGCCTTAACCTACAAGGTTGTGGCCTCAGGAAAGCCAAACAGGGTCCTTTCCATACGCGACATTTCACAACAAACTTCTCGATATTATTCAACTGTTGATAGAGCACCGCTCTAGGGCTACACAAAGAGTAAGGCCATATGTACTATCAGTCGAAAACAGCAGTAAGGAACTGCCAATCCGGTACCCTCAACCCGTCAAACAAAAGTCAGGCAAGTTCAACTGTACCGGCATATATGTTACTAAATCACCCCCGCAGTGTCAAGTTTAGGGAGATTCGATGTGGTGGAAGTAGGAAAATGGCGTGCTTTGCCCTAGTCAGCAAACAAGGTCGACCACTGGGTGATTAATTTGAGTCTCTGTGATAGCGCCTAGCTAATATGCAAAGAAGGAGTATGAAAGCCGGGCGATAGACAGAAGCTATCTCCTCCTTAAGAAGTTTAGATTTGCCAACCGGAAATTTGTTTGAGTTACCAGCTCTAGGAAGGTTGTCGACCAGGACTAAAGAGGTCTCCCTCCTTTAGGTTTAGCTTCAGAGTTTTCGTTCTCCTAGTGATATTACCTGGGAATATCTACGTGTCTATCAGACCCGGCAGGGTCGCCTTGTCCCTGGGTCCTAAATCAAGTATTTCTACGACCACGCATTAGTAGTTTATGTTATATATATATATATATATATATATATATATATATATATATATATATAATCCTCGAAGTGATTAAAAGGACATTTCTATGCTTTTAATTTTTATTGGTAATGGAAGAGGGGATCAGTGAGAATTGATGCAGTGGAAGCAATTGAATTTGCAACAGGATTTGTTTGAGAGAGCGAGAGACAGAGAGAGACAGAGAGATAGAGAGAGAGAGAGAGAGGGAGAGGTGTTATTGTATGGTTTAGATATAGTTATTAAGTGTAGAAATAAGATAACATGTAAAATTATTGTTAACTTGATATTAGGATTGGTTCTGCTACATCGTTATGTTCGTATGATGTGCTCTACTGAACTTGTATCTATGGTTCACAAATGCCCAACTTGAATAAAACACTCGACTTGTAACAATAACTATATAACCAACTCTCTGTACTTACATC
Organism: Euprymna scolopes; assembly: GCF_053919585.1. Lineage (NCBI taxonomy): Eukaryota > Metazoa > Mollusca > Cephalopoda > Sepiida > Sepiolidae > Euprymna > Euprymna scolopes. Next base: position 98,882,185 of record NC_136501.1, on the reverse strand, counting down.
TAAACGCAGATTACATGAATATTTCTATTCTCCAAAAAACTGTCCGCCTGTAATGTAAATAAGTTATTTTTATGAGTTATAGTGTACCCTATGTACACTACAAGGGTTCTTGATCAGTTACCTCAGGAAAAATGCTCATGGTCAGGAAATATTGGGAAATAAATAAAACGTATCTTAAAAAAATCCGGATATATTAATTATATTGGGGAAAAATTACAAAAACACATCTGTCCGTTCTTTCGGAGTTCATAAGGAACGAACATTTATACTCCGGCTTACACAAAAAGCCTTATATATATATATATATATATATATATAGATATATATATATATATATATATATATATATATACGTACACACACGTCAGCGCAAATACATTGTGGTATAAAAATATTCCATGCAACGCACCATTACTCATGAGAGCACCGATGGTCTATCTTTTGAGATCGCGCTTTAATCTTTACTGTGAACTATTAATTGCCAACTCTATGTTTAACATCCCATTTAATTAAAAAGAAATGTCTATCATGCCAGATCGTAACACCCACTGGAATACTTAGCTAAATTTTTGAATGTCAGCCATAATACCAAGAGCATATATATATATATATATATATATATATATATATATATATATATATATATATATATATATATATATATATATATACGCGCTTCTTTTTAGAATACAGATACAAACCTAAATACAACATTAGATACGGATATATATATATATATATATATATATATATATATATATATATATATATATATATATCCATGTCAATTATTATTTAAGTTAAAATATACATAACATATGACGAATACTAGTTTTCCAAAAGTGTCCAAAGGGTAGAGTTGTCATAATAATCTGTAATGGTAACAAGTTAAAAAATTCTGTTTATCAAATTTGAATTTACAAAATGCTAATGTTGGTTATGTTTGGAAATCCTTGAACATCGTTGTTTTTACAATCAATACGTATCAATTTTTAACATTTGTGAAAGGGGGTTTTCAATTGCATTTCTCTATTCGACTGTTTAAAAATGAATTTTTTCGTAATCAGAAAGTTGTGAATATTTGGAGATACTTATTTATATAGTTCCAGGAATGTATATAGATATATGCATATATACAACTCAATAAATATCTGGATATATAAACATGCGTATATAAACAAGTATATATATACATATGGATACATGCGCATATTATATAATACTATATACATAAATATATACATGTATTTATTCCCGTACACAAATATAAATGTATGCTTGTATACATTCACGTACACACACATATGCATGTATACTTTCACGTGCACACACAAACATATAGATGCATAAATCACGTGCACACACAAGCATATACATGCATACATTAACGTGCACACATAAACGTATATGTATACATTCACGTACACAAACATATGCATATATACATTAATGTACAAACAAATAGATAAAGGTATGTGTTCATGTACAAACAATAACATATACATGTATATATTCACATAGAAACAATAACATATACATGTATATATTCACATACAAACAATAACACATACATGTATATATTCACATACCCACAATAACACATACATGTATATATTAACATACAAACAATAACACATACATGTATATATTGACATACAAACAATAACACATACATGTGTATATTCACATACAAATAATAACATATACATGTATGTATTCACATACAAACAACAGCATATATATGCGTATATTCACATACAAGCAATAACATATACAGGTATATATTAACATACAAACAATAACATATACATGTATATATTCACATACAAACAATAATATACATGTATATATTCACATACAAACAATAATATACATGTATATATTCACATACAAATAATAATATACATGTATATATTCACATACAAACAATAACATATACATGCATATATTCACTCACAAACAATAACATATATATGTATATGTTCACATACAAACAATAATATACATGTATACATTCACATACAAACAATAACATATACATGCATATATTCACTCACAAACGATAACATATACATGTATATATTCACATAAAACAATAATATACATGCATATATTCACATACAAACAATAACATATACATGTATATATTCACATACAAACAATAACATATACATGTATATATTCACATACAAACAATAACATATACATGTATATATTCACATACAAACAATAACATATACATGTATATATTCACATACAAACAATAACATATACATGTATATATTCACATACAAACAATAACATACATGTATATATTCACATACAAACAATAACATACATGTATATATTCACATACAAACAATAACATATACATGTATATATTCACATACAAACAATAGCATATACATGTATATATTCACATACAAACAATAGCATATACATGTATATATTCACATACAAACAATAACCCATACATGTGTATATTAACATACAAACAATAACATACATGTATATGTTCACATACACACAATAACATATACATGTATATGTCCACATACACACAATAACATATACATGTATATATCCACATACACACAATAACATATACATGTATATATCCACATACACACAATAACATATACATGTATATATCCACATACACACAATAACATATACATGTATATATCCACATACAAACAATAACATATACATGTATATGTTCACATACAAACAATAACATATACATGTATACGTTCACATACAAACAATAACATATACATGTATACGTTCACATACAAACAATAACATATACATGTATACGTTCACATACAAACAATAACATATACATGTATATGTTCACATACAAACAATAACATATACATGTATATGTTCACATACAAACAATAACATATACATGTATATGTTCACATACAAACAATAACATATACATGTATATGTTCCCATACAAACAATAATATATACATGTTTATGTTCACATACAAACAATAATATATACATGTTTATGTTCACATACAAACAATAATATATACATGTATATATTCACATACAAACAATAACATATACATGTTTATATTCATAAACACATACATAAATATATACATGTACATATTCATGCACACGCATATATAAATATATACATGTACACATTCATATACACATACAGAAATATATACATGCATATATTCATATGCACACACATAAATATACACATGCACATATTCTTATATACACACACATTAATATACACATGCACAGTCATATACACACATCAATAAATATATACATGCTCATATTCATATACACATACAGAAATATATACACGTATATATTCATATACACACATCTTCCTATATATATCTACACATACATAAATACACGCATGTATTTATTCATATGCATACATGTATCTATCTATCTCTTTCTCTCTCTCTTTCTATATATATATATATATATATATATATATATATATATATTTACACTCAGTATTTGTGTTTACGTAAGCATTTACGAGGGGCATGCAATAAGTAATGTCACTGCCCCACTTCACATAGCAATAGAGCAACGAACCTTGTCGCAGTTATTAGTCTTTCTCTACATAGGGCACACCCAAAGTTATGCATTTCTCCCATCGGTTGATGCAGCTCTGGAGACCGTTTTTAGAGAACACCCCAGGTTGGTCCTCTACCCACGACGTAACTTTAGAAATGAAGGCTGCATCATCTGGGAAGCGTTTTCCTTTAAAAACAACTTCATGGCTGGGAAGAGGTGAAAGTCAGAGGGTGCAAGGTACGGGGTGTAGGGAGGATAGGGGGGAAATTCATAACCACACGCCCGTGCTTCTGATCTGGCGACATGTGAGTTCTTAACCGGAGCCTTGTCCTGCAGGAGGAAGTTACCTTTGTCCCACCTCTTGATTTCGATAGCTTCCCTAAATGTCCTCAAAAATTAAGCATAATAGGCTCCTGTAATTGTGGTGTCCCTTGCCATGAAATCTGTCATCAATACTCCGTCCTGATCCCAGAAGACTGTGAGCATGACCTTGCCAGCGGAGGGCTGCACCGTTTTCTTCTTTGGAGATGGTGAGTACAGGTGTTTCCTCTGCTTTGACTGGGCTTTGGTCTCTGGATCATATTGATGGACCCAGTGTAATCAGTCTTTTGGAAAACTTTGACTCATCTTCTTGGCACATCTCCAAATTTATCATCGAGCACTCGACAAGTTCTCGCTTCTGGAATGGTGTGAGCAACCTGGGAATCCATCTGAAAGGAACCTTATGCATATGCAAATGGTCATGAACGATAGTTTCCACATACCCTGTACTAATCCTGACATCTTGGGCTATTTGGCGAATAGTAATGCGCCGATCTTCCAAAATGGCAGCCTCAACTTGGCAGACAGCAGTAGGCGGGCGTCGAGATCTGGAAGCTATTTCCACAGACTTTCGGCAATGTTTGAATTCACGATGCCAGCGTTTTACAAGGTCAGATGATGGGGCATTAGCATCATAAGTTTCTTTCATTTAATGAAAAGTCGCCTGTGGTGCGTGTCCTTTCAAATACAAAAACCGGATCTCTGCTCGACATTCAACAGGCTCCATTTCACACCTGACTCAGTTAAAACACCTGTAACATAGAAATCACAATTAGTTCAGAGCTGGAATTTGGCAGATAACCCGTAGAGATATAAATCATTGCACATGCAAAATTTCAGCAAGATCAGACAACTGGAAGTGGGCCAGGAGCATTACTTATTTCACACCCCTCGTATATGTTGCTTATATATATATATATATATATATATATATACATACACTTACATTTTGTGCACACATACATATATGTTGATATATACACGGATCCCCCCATGCAATTCATTATAATCCCGTTGACACACGTTGTTTTCTCATATTGACAGAGTTTAGCAAGAGTGAGCCTTGTATGTACCAGTTAGGTGACCATTTGAAAATAGCAAGCCTTTTATGTGCTATCCGCTTATCTATGGATTGTTTAAGACTGTGTTGGCTTTCTTTTCATTAAGTTATTTTATTTTTCAAGGTGTGTTTCTTTTATTACGTACATACATTTATTTGATAGAGAAAATAGGGTGCGTAGAAGATTACTGTCTCTGAGTCGGAAACTTGATTGACGAAATCAATGTTTTTATCAATAAAAGCTTGCGTCTTAAAGAGACATATATAAGCACAATATTGACGTTAATTTGTTTAACATCTTGCAGCCAAGTCCTATGTTTGAAAGTAGCGATGTTAGTATTCATTTCATATTATACAAACGTGCATATTATATATCTGTTGACCGGCGTTAATCATGAAACCCTGCACTAATGATTCCCGAAGTTATGACACACTAGTGCCAGTAGGTATTTAATAATTATTATTATAGTAAATAAATATATATGTGTAACAGTAAAGTTACATTTAAAATCAAAATATTTTCATGCAAAATAGTTCATTTGCATGTTTAAATTCGGTGCATGTTTCACAAATCTATTTCGCTTTGCAGGATGGCACAGGTCTATATCGTCTCTTTTCGTGCATATACCTTTCAGAAAAAGTAGATTTTTTTTTTGATTTAGACAAAGAAGATGCATGATGGTTGCATGATGCATTAAGAAAAAGTATGCAGCAAACTCAATTCTGTGCATGTTCTGTAGCCATCTATGTCCATGTTGTAAAGCTATACAGAATATATTCAATGTATGAACTATTTATTCTTGCTACATTATATTGGAATGCATTTTTTATCCAAGCAAAGATGTTCTACTTTTTCTGAAATGTGTATGCACGAGAATAGATTGGTATTCCCACAATAGCCGTTTGTTTCTGCATAGGAAAACAAGTCTGTAAAAATGTACGGGCATTGTAACATGCTGTTCTTCATGAAAAATTAATATTTGCATATTGGAATATTGTTATTCTTTTATATATTCTCCTTTGTAAGAGTTAACATACATTGAGCTTCTGAACGAAAAGCATTGGTATACAAAAAGCATGAAATATAATTACGAACACATTTTGCGAAAGCATTATATATATATATATATATATATATATATATATATATATATATATATATATATATATATATATACTAGCATGGGCGCCCGGCATTGCCCGAGTATTTGAGGTGTATGTTGAGCAAAAAAAAAAAATGCTCAATTTTTAAAAATATTGACGCCTATTATGACCCCTTGAATTTATTGTTTTTGGGCTGTAATCAGGTTATTAAGTAAGATCCATGTCCGTGAAATCTATATCTAAAATCTCAAGTGTGTAGACCCAAAATTGCAGGAGGAGTTTGTAAAGGTAAAATCGTTGAACTTATAATCCTGAATCGACTTTCCCAAATCTCATTACCCTGTATAACAAATTTCGGGTCTGTCGAGTAAAAAAATGACAGAGTTTAGGGAAATGTAGACACACAGACAAACAGACACACATACAGACATACACTTTCACTTTTATATATATATATGTGTGTGTGTGTGTGAGCGTGTTCATTTTTCAATATGACAACATTGTATGCTGACACACAGACAAACAAACACACAGAAAGACAGACAGACACTTTCACTTATATATATATATATGTGTATATATATATATTTATATATATATATATATATATATATATATATATATATATATATATATATATATATATATATATGGGTGTGTGTGAGCGTGTTCATTTTTCAATATGACAACATTGTATGCTGACGGAAATTACAAACTTATGTAGGTGATCTGATGGTACACATCATTTCACTGTGAGTTCTACTTATTTCATGCGAAGTCTGCAAATGTTTTACGATTCCTGCGATGCTGGAAATTATGCCCTCTGGCAAAGCAGTACTCGATTGAAATCAGTCGTTGCATATATGTATAACTGACGCACGAAAATGTCTATTACAAGAATAGTACTAATATAACGTCTATTCTGATAGAGAAGTAGTAATATATGCATGAATAAAATGATCATATCGATTAAATTACAAGTTGGAATTGAAACAATACTGCGTACAAGATTCAATGAAGTCGTTGGTGATATTAGTTTTAGATCAGAAAATAGATGCGTTAAAATTGATAAAATGCTCTTCGTGTATAAGCGCTATAGCATTTATGAATGCAATTTCGTTATGAGTATATCCATCAGAAAGCGTTAGGTAAAACACGTCGTAGGTAAAAATATGGAAGAGAGAAATAGAAAAAAAAGGAGAAACAGACCAAATATCAAGGTCTCATGTAGGATATAAACAAACTGGAATCTTAGGGAGATATCAATCATACCAGTAATTATAGGTGACATGGGGATTATGAAGAACCTGAAGTCCCACCAAACGAATATCCCTGGTGAACCAAGTGCAAAAGAGATCCAGACATTGCACTTAAAGGAACAGAGATGATACTTAAAAGAGCTCTCGGTCGGTTTCAATAAAAAAAACGGGCAATGTTAGCAACTAGTGTGGATGTCCCAAACCTGCGTTACGATCTTCAAAAGGAAGAACATTTAAAAAAAAATATGCCAAGTAAAATGCAGTAAAAGTGGCCCATATTTTGACATCTCTTTTTGTTTAAAAGGAATATTAAACGAAACAAAATTATATAAAACTATTTTATATTACCACGACAAAACACGAATATATGGAAAGCAGGTCGCAGATACCACTCCATATATGCTAATTATTATCAGCATTGCCGAACCGTTTTTAATAGTCTTTTTAGGGTTCCAGATTCTGAGCAAAATGCTAATATTAGAAAGCATTTATGTATAATAAAATCACGGGATACAACATTACAGTATATAAGACACATGCATATAATCACTTAACTTAAGTGATACCGTACGCCTGGCCAATATCGGTAACCACGGACCGGAAGAACATCGTACCCCACATCGTAACGTGAAACAAGTGAAGCATGCATTCTCCCCCATGATGGCACCGTGAAGGAGGCATAAAAAATGACTAAGTTCAGCATTTGAACGCCCCCTCAAATTTAGCACCTAATGTCTCAAGGGGGGCATCAACTCCTGGTGAAAATTAACAAACGGTGCAGTTTTAGGCCTTAACATATGTAAATTTGAGTTCTGTACCATGCAAAAGAAAAGAAATGACAAAGTAAGTAATTTGCCCCCCCATTTAGCCCCAAAGGTCCCAAACGCTTTATCATATTAAAATTTGTGTTCAGCATCATAAAAGAAACCCTGCAAGATAGAAATGCACAGAAAATGTTGGACAAATATGGTAAAATAGTTCCAAAAATCGAGTCTTTCCATTGGCCCTAAAATAGCACCAGGGACACACCCATGAGTTTTCATAATAAAGTTATATGGAAATCATTTGCTTACTATTTTCAGGAAGTTTTGTAAAGATCCATGGCATCAATATTTTTTAATAAACCCAAAGGTATCGATTTTAGCTATTTTAACCCAAAGGAACATTTATGGGGAAACCTGAGTTTTTTCCGGAAAATCCATAATATTTTTCCTCATATCATGTTTAATGTTTGTGCCAAATTTCAAAACTTTCAAGGTGTAATTATTGAGAAAATAAGGACAGACCAACCAGCACACCTGAATTTACAGGTCCACCCTCCTTTTGTTGGGGGACGAAAAACCCTACCTTAGGACTAACGTGGGTGTATATATATATATATATATATATATATATACACACACAAACAAACAAATATATACACGTTTTTTTCGCAGTGATAGCGGTGTGTAAACTGGAAATCTTTTTTTGCAATTCTAACCAATTATAATGGGAGCTTCCAAATTATGCAGTCGGAATTACCTGGATATTAAGGAATAGTTAAAACGACAACTTATATCGTGTTATTAGGTGAAAACATGCGTATATCTTGTTTAAATCGAAACAAAAAAGCACCCCCTTTGAAATCTCCTGTGTCTTTTGATCGTGTGCATCAAATTCTATTTTTTTTTTATTTTCTGGGATAAATAATTTTCTTCCCCATCGATTTCCGTAATTTTTGGACGTAATCGTTTTAAAAACACGAAGAATACGTAGATTCAATTGTTTTCATGTGCAATTTAGTATTCCGATTTCTTAAAGTTCGTCCCGAGAGTATAGAAACGCCAAATAATTGTACTAGACTCCAGTTAGACCAAAAATGCATAACACAGTTCTAAGATAGTTGACGGATTAATCGGAGAGGTGAAAAGTACGTCCTCGACTTCTTCACTAACCCAATCTTTAAGAGGAAACGGAGAACTTTAATGGAATATTCGAATATCTTCCAATCTCATACAGAGATCAAGACTTAGCGTAAAAAAGGACACGATTTCTGACAACTTCGCATTTAGTAAAATAAGGGGAAAAAAGCAATTCAAATATATTCCGAACTTCCTCCTATAACATTTTCAGAAGTAATTGTTTATCTATACTTTGATGTTAACCTTTACACATTTTTACCCACGTATACCTTACGCGTTTATGCTCTCTAGGTCAAAAAGGAGACCAAGACAAAGAATCACCCGAACTCACTACTTCCTGTAACAATTATATTTTTATCGTTCTCCCACCAGGTATTATTTCTTCTTACGTCTTTTACGTGGTCATCTTCCCTAATGCGTTCTCGAACGTTATACACGCCTCGAACCTGCTCTCTTCTTTTTATAGTAGTTTTTGTCTTTCCAATTTCACTCGTGGACCAATATTTGAATATAGAAGCATGTGCTATGTTAAACATGAATATTTCCTTTCACATAATATACCAAAATATTTCGAAAAGTTGTTGGACAGGGTTCAAAAGAGAGTCGCCAACCTGGTAGGTCCTACACTGTCATCTATGCTTCTGCCTCTGTCCCATCGACGCGATGTTGTATCTCTCTGCCTGCTTTACAAGTATTTTCATAATGAGTGCTCTGACAAGCAGTTAAATAACACCCATGCACAATAGAGATCCCTAGGTGTAAGAAAGGCAACTCCAATAGTTTCTTCCCCAGAACTGCTAGACTTTGGAACTCCCTTCCGGAATCCTGCTTTCCCAACTGCATTGACATGCAGAAGTTAAAGTGTAATGGGAACAGACTCCTGCTGCCCACTTACCTTCATAACATCCCTGCAATTTATGTGCCAAACAGTAGCACCTTTACCACAAAGGGACTCCGTGCCTTGTTTGCGGGTGAAAATTGAATTTAAAAAAAGAGTATATTATTCAAACCAAACGCAATAGTTTTCCTCTTCTATTAATTTATAGTAGCCCCTTAAGTCGAAGTGTGATTATGCCCTGTTTGAATTGTACTTTACACAAACAAGATATAGCAGTATTTGACAATTCCATTCAGTTGCTTTCAATCTTGTAAAGTGGTGACATTTTCGTATAAAAGTATATTTACATTTCCAAGTAGATGAGATAAAATGTCATACTTATTGTATTTAAATAATCGTAACTTTACATAGAATCTATTAGATAAACTATTTCTTCAGAAAAAAAATGTCCACTTCCAAGAAATGTGAAAAGAAACTAAAGCTCTGAGGAGACGCTGATATCGCCTTCTGTTCGTCTACAAACCTCAAGGGAGCACTTTTGTCGGCTAAAGACGAGAATAAATTAACTTATGGCGGGAGAACGCATTTAATTCAACTAATTAACTCAATTCGTTTACCAAGAGGGTCATATGGTAATATAATTAGTTCAACTCGAATAGACACACATGGAACCGAGTATAATTATTAATGTATACAAAGACAACCGCTCTTGGACACTTGTACATCGTCAGTCACACACACACCAACGCACACAAACCAACGCACACACACAAACGCACACACAAAACACATATGTGTTGGTGCGTCTTTGTAACCTTTGTTTTCTTATATTATCCCAATATATTTGCCAAGTATGATTTAATGTTAAATATAAATACATTAAAATTACATATACTTTCCGGAAATTTTAAATAGTTTATTTGAAGTATTAAACTACAGTTATTAGTGGCATTTGATATACGCCCATCTGATATTAATATTTTATTGAAATATAAACTAACATATGTAATCAATATATGCATGTAAGAGATTATATATAATAAATTCCACAGCCAAACAGCGTCGTAGACCACAAGGGACCATGCCAGTCAAAGAACCGGAAGACGAAGACTCAAGTGTCCCCCCCCCACATTTGAGCTCATCATTATATATATATATATATATATATATATATATATATATAACGTTGTCAATCATTATGTACCTATTTACTATGCCTCCCTACGGGACAGAGTTAGACACCAGGGTCGTTTTTTAACGTGGGGAAAAGGTACAAAAATAAAAAATTGTCTCAGTCGTGAAGGACTTATCCTCCACCGAAAGAGAACAAGAAATGAAAGTGCAGCATCTGAAGAACAGATGGTATTTATTTGCTCCCCCACCGAGCAAATTAGGCACAAGGCCGATTTTTAATGTGAGGAGTGAAGGGAGGGGGAAGGGAAAAAGGAGACCAGCTCCCGAGAGGTGGGAAATGGGAGCTGGTTAATGGTCAGGCATGTGGGGTTGCCCCCACATCTGGTCTTTGCTAGTCATAGCTAGTCATAGCTTGCAGCATCTGTCGGAACAGATGGTATTTATTTGCTCCCCCACCGAGCAAATTAGGCACAAGGCCGATTTTTAATGTGAGGAGTGAAGGGAGGGGGAAGGGAAAAAGGGGACCAGCTCCCGAGAGGTGGGAAATGGGAGCTGGTTAAAGGTCAAGCATGTGGGGTTGCCCCCACATCTGGTCTTGGCTAGTCATAGCTAGTCCTAGCCTGCAGCATCTGTCGGAACAGATACTACACTTTGATCTTGTTTATATATTTTATTGAGAAAGAAAAAATTGAACATAAAAAAACGAACAAAAAATTCAATTCAACAAAATTAGGCACAAGGCCCTACAAGAAATTGGGAGGGGGAGGGTACAGGGTCTTTTTGACTATGTAACAGATGAGACTTTGAAGTCTTACTCTTGACTGGCAACATTTACCAAAATACCTCAATCACTCTGTGGATCCTAATCTAACTAATAACCCCAGCGTTCAATGTAAAATTTAACTATTTACAATTTGTATATTCATTTCTGTATGTTGTGTGTGCATTTTTTTTTTTTTTTTTTTTTTTTTTGTGTGTGTGTGTATGTGTGAGAAAATAAAGTTCGATTTCATTAGAAAGAGTTCTTGAATTAATTGGCGTAAAATGTTCGTGGAGTGGGAAAAAACTAATGAAAGTGTTCATTTTAAAAATAAAGAAAAAACTACTAATGTGTTGTTAGTAAGACCCCCCTGTACTATTCTATGTGGCTAGATCCCCCACTGTTTTCCGGGGAACCGAAAACAAGCAGAGCATCCCTAATGGGGTTTGGGGAAGTCGCCTTAATGGAGGTGGGAGAAAATAAAGCAACGGATGGAGGGGGTAGGAAGGTGACCTCTGAGTAGGGGGATGACCGGGGGCATCAGAAAATAAAGATGAGGAGCAGGGGGGTTGGGCAGACTCAGAGGTTCTCTAATACCAAAAAATAAAATCAGGAACAGGATCTCATTTGTACCACCAGTCAAGAGTTACTTTACTGAACTTATAATGCTAACCTAGGCGGGATGGGTTCCGTAGGACCCAGCACCGCCCATGCCATGCCTAAGGAGGGAACACGTATTGAAACTTGGCTCCTCGACGGATGCACAAACTAGTGCTGTGCACCCACCTCTTGTCAAATTCCACTCTAGGCAACCTCTTCCAATCGCATCTGATCTTTACTTTAAGCAAATGTTTAAAGTAAACGATCAGATCCCGATCAGGAACAGATGTCCCTTCGTGGACCAACTTGAGGCGCGCGATCCAAATGGTCATACGCGCTACTGCTAGGATCGCCAGGAAAACCAAACTTTCCTCCCTGGGGAACGGCGGCTCCATGTTGTACACAAAAGTTCCTACGTCGAGATCGAGCAGACACTCGGCATCGATGCGAGCTGTTACCCCCTCGACGTACCTTAATAGGGGCTGTATCCGGCTGCAACTAAAAAACGCGTGCTCGATTGTTTCGGGCTCGCGTTCGTCACAGCACAGACAGAAGCGGCTGGTATGTTCTTTATACCGGAAAAGTACGTCGAAGAGGGGCAGCGCATTTCGGACCAGTCGCCAAGTCAGGGAGAATTCCGAGTTATTCAGAACCTCCCGTCCCGGCGCCCAACGCCATTGAGAACGGACAACCTCCATCGACCATCCCATCCGCCTACAAAGTGGATCCTTCGCGGTCCCCTCCACTAAATCCCGATACAGTTTCTTCCTTGGCTGATCGAGGACATTGGTCCCCGGCAAAGCTCTAAGAGCGGTTCGGCATTCGGAGAAGAACTTGGACTCCCCCTTCGGTCTACGACGACCTTCTACCGAAGGGTTGGGTTTGAGATTGGGAAACGAGTTCTCAACCACAGGGACCCAAGGAGCGTCTCCTTCAAGCGAACGACCCAGGAAAGCCAATCTCTCGGCGTTTCTATGACACAAGAGACTGGGCTGACCCAGGCCTCCCTCGCTCGGATTTTGAACACAGACCTCTCTGCAGACATAATGCTTACCCTCGTTCCACAAAAGTGAATCGAGTCGCCCTTGTAAGCGGGTTAGTCGTTCTGCAGGGAGAGGAAGTACAGACAAACGGTAAAGGATGAGCGGAAAGACGTATGTAGCACACGCCTCCGCCCGACCCTTCAAGGACAATTTCCTTCCAATCCAAGTCTTTACTGACGATTTGACCTTAGACTGTACTTCCGACCAATTCTTTTCCAGCTGAAGTCCCGGTCCAAACCAGACACCGAGAATGCGGACCGGTCCATCGGTCCAGCTGAAAATACCTGGAAGCGAGTTTACCCCGGTCCAGGCCCCCAACCGCAGGCCAACAGACTTGCTACGGTTGAAGATGGCCCCTGTTACTTCTTCGTATCGAGCGAGCGCCTCGACCACCGCTTGAACGTCCGTGAGGCAAGACACGAACACGGTGACGTCATCGGCGAACGCGGAAACCCTGGCTCGTGTGCCTCCAGGGAGAGCTATTCCGCGCAGGACTGGTGTAGCCGCCTCGTCCCTTAACTTGCGAAGGAGGGGTTCCAACGCCAGGACATACAACAGAGGCGACAGCGGACAACCCTGTCGCACCGACCGAGAGACAGCGAATGACTCCGACAGCTTACCGTTGATCTGCACCGCTACCGTCGGCCTGTCATACAGAACAAAGATCCACTTGCGGAAGTCCGGATTAAATCCGGCAGCCTCTAGCACAGATCCTAGGAACCGATGGTCGACCCTATCGAATGCCTTGGACTGATCCAAACTGATCAGCGCGGCTTCGGCGTCGTCTTCTGTCCCCTCTATGATCGAGCGTATCAAGTGCAAATTGTCTTGAATCGATCTCCCCTTCACAGCATAAGTCTGGTCCGGTTCGATCAAGTCAGTGATGACAACCTGCAAGCGATTCGCAAGAATCTTTGCCAAAATCTTTAACTCTGTGTTTAGTAGAGTCAAGGGCCTAAAATCATCAAAGTTTTCCCTCCCACCATGCCGTTGACCTTTCCTCAGCAATGTGATCACACCTTTGGTCACCTGTCCAGGGATGGAACCCTGGGCAAACCAATGGTTGAACATATCCTTCAGAATAGGGACCAACATGGGCGACAGCCTCAAGTAAAACTCGTAGGGTAGACCATCAAGCCCCGGGGATTTGTTATAGCCGACCTGCTTCAACGCAGTAATGACCTCATGTTCAGTAATAAGACCATCACAGCTAGCCGCCCGAGCCGCCGTGAGGCGGGGCGAGTCAGCCAAATAGCTGCCAAACTCATCAACCCTGAGTCCGGGTAGTTGGGTGAAGCGCACCGATAGATGCTCCCGAAACCCCTCGCAGATCTCCCGAGTCGATACTAAGGGGTGTCCTTCCAGGTTATGTACTTTACGAATGTACCCATCCGAACCGCGCCTTAAAGCAGCCTTACGCTCAACAGCGTCAACATTCACAGCCTCGTTAGAAACTTTGTTTAACCTAGCCCTAACTACTTGACCTTCATACCGCTCGCTAGCCAAGCGGTTGAGATCTTGTTTAGCTAGTGCTAACTCTAGGGGGTCTCCCCCCTCCACCGCCCGGGTCAGCTTATCCTCTAAACGCTTCTTTGCCTTAGCCTTATCTATCGCGAGGCGTTGGCTATACTGGACAGAGAAGCGCCTAATTTTGGCCTTGAGACTAACCCACCACTTACTCCCTGTAACCGCCCCCACTAAAGCCCGCTGAATTAGCTCAGTGACCTTCAACCGGTAGTCCTCCAGCTCCAACAAGGTGCTGTTGAACTTCCAGTATCCGGCCAGTTTAGGCCTAGCGCTTAAGCTCAAACGGGCCATAACAAGTTTATGGTCCGAGTGTCCTAGCAAGTGGAACGTGGGGCAAGATAGGAAGTCTACATCGCCTCTTCTAACTAACATCCGATCCAAGTAAGTGCTTGGATGGGAAGGCACTACAGGATGCCACGTCCACATCTCCCGCCCCGGATGATCCAGACGAAATCTGTCGACGAGATCGCACGAGGCCATCAGGTCAGACAGACTGCTGTCACACCACGCCGACCCGCTAGTCCCCCCGACCTTATCTATTTTGGGATCAAGGATTGCATTCCAATCCCCCATTAAAACTAACCGTTCCGGATCCACTAAGAAGCCCTCCAACCGTCGAAAAAAGGTTGCCCTCTCTACAGCAGCATTGGGAGCATAAACAGCAACAATCCGAAAAACACTACAATTAACAGCAACATCAACAACAAGCGCCCGCCCGTCCTCGCCTGCGTGAACAACATTCACCGACGCTGACAGGGTGCGACTCACTAGCAAGGAGATTCCACGACTATAGGTATTGCCATATGCTGAGTAGACATCGTAATCGTTTACCAGCACCTGACAATCCGCGTCACAAACAAAGTGGGTCTCCTGGATAGCGGCAATATCTACCTTGAGGGACACCAAGTCTCTCACAACGCGCGAGGCCTTGCTTCGACACCTGATGCCCCTCACATTCAATGTAGCCAAGTTCAAAGACATGATCACTTACCTCAAGCACTGTCACAGACGGGTCTGAAATCCTGGGCAGTGAGGACATGGCAGGCCTGGCCAAGGCTGCCGGTAAGTAAATCCGATGAAGGTGATCCATCCTTGGCCACGCCCCCCACGTCCAGGGGGAAGGTTAGTTTGAGTGCCCTGTATAGCGATGGGTGTACATACATGGGGATTCTACCCTCACATTTAAAGAAAATGTTGGTCAGTGAAGGATGGTCCCTATCCACCAGCTGCTGGCCTGGGATCGCATTCTTCGCTGCCTTAATCATTGCCCACATTCCTCCAGTCCTACCGTCCTTGTTGACCCTAACGAAAGTGGTCAACAAGGGAGCGTCCTTGAATTTAGTGGGGTCTGTTACTAGGTCTCCACCGACTTTTTCAAAGTTTTTGAGTTTATTGTACCGGACCTTCTGTTGTCCTTTAAGGTCCGGAGCCGGTTGGAGAGGGTCTGTTTCACAAATCCTGCTTCCTGGCAGAAAGGGGAGCTTTTTGGTCCGTTCAGTGCGGACTTTGGGAGTGGGGGAGGGGACCTCTTTTGGTTGATGGGGAGGCTGAGCGCTTGGGGAGGGGGTAGCCTGCTCGTTTTCTTCTTTTTGGCTCCTGTCACGGGATGAGGGGCGGGAAGAGTTTCTTGGGGCCTTTATAGGAGAGGGGGAAGGTTGTTCGGGTTGCTGGGGTGTTGGGATCACAGGGGGCTCATCCTGTGTTGTTGTTGCGAGGGAGTCCTTCTCAGTCTCAGTGGGGGTAGGAGGGTTTGCGCGTGTCTTGCGGCTTTTCCTCCTCCTGGCCCTCCTGATCTCTGTTGCGCTCAGGGCCATAGAGACTGTTGTTGTCTCTTCCTCTGCCTCTGACGCGGCGTCCTCCTCAGATTCTGGTAGTTTCCTCTTGTTTGAGGAGGAGGGTGTCTGTGTGTCCATTTTCTCCGTCTCGCTCTTCGGTTGTTCTTGGTCTTGGGTGACTGTCTGCAAGGATGGCTGTTTGTTGATCTTGCCTTTCTTTACGACCGTCACCCAGCCTGTCGGTGCCTCTGGAGGATTTGCGGCCGGCGCGGGAGCAGCGGCTTGATTTGTTGTCACGCTTGTTCCCGCCGCTTTTGTGGGCTTCTTCCCTCCATTCCTCTTTGGACAGTCCTTCGCCATATGCCCTTGTTGTGTGCACAGCCAGCAATGAGGCCTCCTCCCTTCCACTATAAGGGAGAGTGTCCACTCTCCGAACTTGAGTGTGGCTGGGATGGCGTAGAATCCAGCCTTGTCCAGGACCATCTGTACTTTGTAGTCCCCGGTCATGATGTTTCTTAATCCGCGGACCGGGGTGACTTCCTCTACGTCTCCATACTGGCTTAGGATAGCCCCCAGTTGTTTGGCCTCCATATAGCAGGGGACGTTTAGAGCAGAAACATTTGCTCTCCTCTTGTTCATATAGATGGGTTGGAGCTTTATGTTCCTGCTCTGATGGCAGGTCCTGGACAGCCTGACTGCGTCTTCGGAGGTGGGGAGCAGAACATCCCACTGTGCGTAACTCCTTCTACAGATGTAGTTGGCGGGAATGTTCTGCTCCAGCAACACGTTCATCATGGTGTCCTTGTTGACGCCCGTCAGACCCCTTGTCTTGGTGTCTGAAGTTATCAGCGAGAGCACTCTTTTCTCCAGAACTTCCACTTGACCCGGGAGGGGTTGGATGTTGTTCCCCTGGGTATACTCCTTGTAAGTGGAGTCGAAGAGTGCTCTGTAGTCTTCGGGCGTCAACTTCCCTTGCTGCTCTTTGGGGCCCCATGCCGGTCCTCCATCCTGGTGGCTGTCAGCTGGACTCGGGTTGGGGGGCGTAGCTGGTGTTGTGGGGCTCTCCATTGTCATGGGCATTTTTGGTTTCGGAACGGGGCCGTTACCAGGCAAAGTAGGCCATTGTGTTTTTGGCGTTGTTTCGTCCTGGCTTGGTTTGCTCTCCGGGCCGCTCCCCTTTCTTATTTTCTTCCTTTGCTGGGTGGCTGTCCCCTTGGGGGATGGAGGTGTCTCCCCTTCTGGTGCCGTGTTCCCAGCTGGAGCCTTGGTGGGTACTGTCAAGGGTGTCTCTCCTTCCAGCTTGCTTTTGTTACCACTGGCCGGAGAGCCACCCCTTTTCCGTATTTGGTCCTCTTGGGGAGTGTTGGGGGGCCAATCACTGTCTTCCCCGCCGAATAGTGAGCAGATGGAGGCTATTACATCTTCATCCAGCACCTCGGTTTGGTCCGCGGTGCTGTTTTCCTCCTTTTCTGTTGGGGAGTCGCCCTTTGGGGGAGCGGGGGATTGGTTCCCCGGTCTTCCTCCCTTGGTTCTGCCGTCCTGGGGTGCAGCTGGTTGGCTGGGTTCTGCACTTTCCCCAGCTATTGACTTAGCGGCAGCTTTTTCCGCTGGGTTGCCCTCGTGGGGAGCGGTTGCAGGTGCTTTTCGGGGGGTCGCCGCGGGCTGCGGCCCTACCCTCCCGCTTTCTTCCAAGGTCGCCGCGCGCCGGGGCCCTACCTTGTTTCCTGGCGCCGTCTCGCCGGGAGATGCATCAGCTCCCTCACATAGGGAGTCGTTCGCAGTTGAGATGCTGCGCATTTGGGGTGACGTACCCCTCCTGCCTGGCATCGTGGCGGTTGCACTGGCCGCTGGCGCAGACCAAAGTGTAGTGGGGGAAAAGAAAACCCAGGGGAATGGAGGGGGAGGAGCGGACTTTGAAGAAATTAGAGTTTTTGACTTCCCCTCACGGGGATGTCGGGTTAGCAGCTCAGATCCCCCCGCGAGGGGGGAGAGCAGAGAAGAAAGACGCAGTGGGTGCTAGCGGGTCAGAGTGCCGCATCGCAATTAAGAGAGAGAGGGGATAGGCATCCCTGCCCACAGAGGGGAGCAGAAACGAAGCACCCGCCCTACCCCACGTCACCCTACCCACTAACTTACCCCAACGGAAGCGAGAAAGAGAACCCTGTCTGCTCGATCCACTGGGAGAGCAGCGAAGATAGACAAAGTTTGGGCCTGGCAGGTCAGAGTGCTGCTCAGGCAATTAAGTGTGGAGAAATTAGACCATCCCCTGTCTCTAGAGGGAAGAGACCGGAACGAAGAAAAAATGCATGCAAAAAACAACAAAAGCAGGTCTCAACTACCAGCTAGTGGTGCTGGTCCCGAGATTCCAGTCTCCCAAAAAAGGGGATCGGTTTCCGGGTCCAAGCTCCCACAAATGTGGAGTCGGTCCTTTAGGTCCTGACTCCCCAAAGGAGGGGGTCGGTCCTTGCTAACGAAAGTTAGTATGAAAACACCTTAACCTAGCCCGAAAGCCCGGTGGCGGAAAGTTTAGTAACTGAGAGAACAGATACTACACTTTGAGATATTAAATCTTTTATTCATGTTAAAAAAAATACAGTAAAATTAACGGTGAACAAAAAACTTAGGCACATGGCCAACTCAAAAGGGGGGATTTTGGGGGTCGTTGGTCATCCTTGTCGCTCCAGAACTAAACAAAGTCAAAAGTTTCTCCCAGCTAGTATCTTCTTTCACCATAATACCGCATTCACCCTTTCATCTTGGGGGACGTCCTAGTAACTCCCAATTTTTAAAACATTTTTTATTGACGTGTAAAAACAAAAAAGATAACAATAAAATGGTAACAATAATTCATTTGTGTCGAGGGAGGGGGAAGAAAAAACAAAAGGTGATTAGTAGGACCCTCCCAACCCCGTCTAGTTGATAGACTGCACGTTCCACTAGGTTTGTAAAAGGAACCTCGCTTCTGCGGGTCAGTCTCTAGGTGGGGATGCCCTCTAGATGGGGGTGAATGGAGAAAAGAAAATTTTGTGGGTAAGGGATGGAGGTTAGTTTGTATTTCTTTTTCTCCAAGATGGGTAAAATTTAGAGGAAGGGGTGAAAAACAAAAATTGCAGGTAAGAGGGGATGGGGATCTTGGAGGCTTCCTAATCGGGGAGGGATGGAACACACACTCAGCTAGCTGAGAGACTACTTGTTTAATTTAACTTTACAGAACTGCGCGTTCCACACCTAGGCGGGGAACACGTATTCGAATTTGGCTCCTCTTCGTACACACAGACTTGCCACATGTATCCATCTTCTGTCAAATGCCGCGCGATGCAGCCTTCTTCTATCACATCTGATCTTCACCCGTAGTTGGTGTTTAAAGAACGCGATCAGATCTTGATCAGAAAAAGACAACACCCCCCGGCAACCTTGCAGACGCGACGTCCAAATCACCATTCTCGCCACGGCCAGAATCGTAACGTAGACCATTTGTCTTTCCCGGTCCCACGGCGGCCTCACGTTGTCCACAACATTGGATACAGTAATTGGGCGAGGATGCTCAGGATCGATGCGAGCTGTCACCCCACTGACATACGACCAGTACTGGCGGAGTTCGCGGCAATCAAAGAAAGCGTGATCCGTAGTTTCCACAGCCGTTGTCCCACAACGGGGACAATCGGGCGACTCCAGAAACCCAGAACTGCATTGTATGTTGTTGAGTGGAAGTGCATTTCGGGCCAATCGCCAGGTCAGAGAGAACTCCGAATTGTTCAGATGACTCGAACCTGGCGCCCAGCTCCACGCGGAGCGGATCTCACTCTGCTGCCACCCCAAACGCGCGCATAGCGGGTCGTCAGCGGCCTCCCTCACTAGATCCCTGTGGAGTTCCCTACGGGTAGCAGTCACAAGGTCACTGGACCTTGGTAGTCGTTTTAGCGCGGCTCGGCACTCTTTCATGTAGGCAGATTCTCCCCGCGGCCTGCGACGGCTCTCGATGGAAGGGTCGAGAACGAGGTCGGGGAAGGCGGCAGTAACCACGGGGTGCCACGGTTGGTCCTCCTGCATATAGTTGCTCAGGAAGGCCAGTCTCTCAGCATCTCGATGACACTTCAAGTCCGGCATTCCCAAGCCTCCCTCACACGGACGTTGAATACAGACCTGTCTGCTCACCCAGTGTCTTCCTCTGTCCCAAAGGAGCGAGGACAAGAGTTCGACGAGAGCTTTTAGGTGTTGTGCAGGCAGGGGAAGTACGGCCAGTCGGTAAAGGATGAGAGGAAAGACGTAAGTGGCGCACGCCTCAGCTCTACCCTTTAAGGAAAGTTTCCTAGGAAGCCACGAACTGACTGCAGCCTCCACCTTTGACCGTACCTCCAACCAATTCTTGTCAAGCTGGAGACCCGGTCCGAACCACACGCCGAGGATCCGGACCGGGCCATCTGTCCAGCTGAAGGGCGCAGGGAGGTTTGCGTTGCCACTCCATGCGCCCAACCGCAGTCCTACCGACTTGTTGCGGTTTATCTTGGCCCCTGTAATTCTTTCGTACTGTGTGAGTGCCTCCGACACGACCTCAATGTCTCTGGAGCCCGACACGAAGATCGTGACATCATCGGCGAACGCGGATACCTTGGCAGCTGAGCCGCCAGGCAGAGCCATTCCGCGCAGGGCCGAATTTGCCTCCCCATGTCTCAGCTTGCGGAGAAGAGGCTCCAAAGCCAGGACATAAAGCAGGGGCGACAGCGGACAACCCTGACGAACCGACCGAGAGATAACAAAGGGTTTCGAGCGCTTTCCGTTCACTTGCACGACAGCCATGGGCTGCCGATACATTATGGAGATCCACTTGCAAAAGTCCGGTTTAAAACCGGCGGCCTCTAAGACAGATGCCAGGAAACGATGGTCGACCCTATCGAAAGCTTTGGACTGATCTAAGTTTATCAGCGCGGCTTCTGTGTCGTCATCTATTCCCCCCTCTAGGATCATGCGGATCAGGTGCAAGTTGTTCTGAATCGATCTCCCCTTCACAGCGTAGTTCTGTTCTGGTTCAACCAACTCGTCGATAACAACCTGCAGCCGATTCGACAGGACCTTGGCCAAAATCTTCAACTCTGTGTTTAGCAGAGTTATGGGCCTGTAGTCATCTAACTCTTCCCCTCCATGCCCGTCACCTTTCTTCAGCAATGTGATCACTCCCTTGGTCACCTGCCCTGGGATGGATCCCTGAGCAAACCAATGGTTGAACATATCCGTCAGAAGAGGCAGAAACATGGGCGACAGCCTCAAGTACAGTTCGTATGGCAGACCATCAAGTCCTGGCGATCTGTCACAGCTGACCTGCTTCAGCGCAGTAAAGACCTCCTGCTCCGTCACCCGGCCCTCGCAACCAGCCGCTCTAGCCGCCTCGAGGCGGGGAGAGTCGGCCAAATAGTCGCTAAACTCAAGGACCGGAAGATCGGGCTGCTGCGTAAAACGCTCCTCGAAATGTTCTCGAAACCCCTCGCAGATCTCCCGAGTCGATTCCAGGGTGCGTCCATTCGGATGTTTGATTTTTGCAATATATTTGTCCGAGCCACGCCTAGAAACCTCACGGCGCACGTCTGCATCAGAATTGACTGCTTCGTTGCCTATCTTTCTAAGCCTAGCTCTAACTACTTGGCCTTCGTAACGCTCGCTAGTCTCGCGTAGAAGGTCCTGCTTAGCTAGTTCCTGACTAACCCTATCACCCTCCCCGGTAGCCTGGGCTAGTTTCTGCTCTAGCTTCTTCTTCGTCTTGGCCTTATCTAGTGCGAGGCGCTGGGCATACTTGACGGAGAAGCTTCTGATCTTGGCTTTGAGACCTAACCACCACTTACTCCCGGTAACCGCCCCCACTAGTGCCTTTTTAATCAATTCTCTTAACTGATCTTGGAAGTCTTGTCTCTCCAGAAGGGAGGTGTTTAACTTCCAGTACCCCGCTAACTTAGGCCTATTTCCTAGCTTCAGCCGGGCCATAACTAATTTATGGTCCGTCTGGCCTAGCCAAGTGAACGTGGGACAAGATAAGAAGTCTACTTCGCCTCTCCTAACTAACATCCTGTCCAAATAAGTATTTGGATAGGAGGAAACACTATTGGTCCACGTCCACATCTCCCGCCCTGGATGCTCGACCCGAAACCTGTCGACCAGACCGCATCTAGCCATCAGATCAGCCAGGCTGGACTCGCACCTCTCCGATCCTCTAGCTCCGCCTCCTACCTTATCTATGTCGGGGTCTAAGATGGAATTCCAATCCCCCATTAGCACTACCCGCTTCCGACAATCTACAAACGCGTCAAGCTGACTGAAGAATGAGACCCTCTCACGAGCGGTGCTGGGCGCATGAACCGCAATCACCCGAAACACAGAATCTTTTACGGCAACATCGGCCACAACCAGCCTACCCACTGCATCTCTATGGACAACGTCGACCGTCGCCGACAGGGTACGTTTAACCAGCACGGAAACTCCCTTCCCCCGCGGGCTGCCATATGCTGAGAAAACCTCAAAGTCTCGGGCCAGCACCTGACAGTCCACAGAGGAAACGAAATGCGTCTCCTGAATCGCAGCGACATCCACTCCCAGGGACAAGAGGTCGTGCCGGAGGCGAGCCGCCCGGCCCGATGATCTCAAGCCCCTCGCATTCAGACTAGCCAAATTCAAAGCCATGGTACCTACCTTAAGGTGTGTTACACTCAGCTCCGAAGTCAGCCGGGGAAAGGACACCGACGTTGTGTGCAATGCTCAAGGTGGTCAGGTTTTTCATGTCCTGACCTTCTCTCACAATGCCGCCGACATCCAAAGGGTAGGTCAATTTAAGGGCCCTATAGAGTGACGGATGGACCAACACTGGGACCCTTCCCTTGCATTGTTTTGACAGTTCATCAAGAGAAGGGTCATTTTTTTTAACCAGTTCAATTCCCGGAAACGCCCCTTCAGCGGCCTGCAGCCTTGTCCACAAGTTGGTCTTGCAGGCCTCTGGAGTTCTGACAAAGGTTATTAGGAGTGGGGCGTCCGGGAAATTTGAGGGGATATTTACATCTTTCCCCTCTATCTGTTTGTAATCGAGCAGAGGTTTTAAGTTTTTCCTCTGCCGATGGGAAATGTCTGTGGCCACAGATAGAGGGTCTACATAACATAGTTCCTCAGGGGCAAGGACCTTTGGTCTGCAAGAGGCAGAGGAGTCTCTCCTCTCCCTCGGTTCATTCTTTTCATTTTCTTTTTGGGGTAGTGGCTCAGTTTGCCTTGGTGTGGGGACGGGTGTTTGTGTGGTGCCTGGTGTTGGTGTTGGTGTTGGTGCAGTGTTTGGTGTTGGTGCGGTGTCTGGTGTTGGTGTTGGTGCGGTGTCTGGTGTTGGTGTGGTGTCTCGTGTTGGTGCGGTGTCTGGTGTTAGTGCGGTGTCTGGTGTTGGTGCGGTGTCTGGTGTTGTTGCAGTGTGTGGTTTGGGGGTGGAAGTGGATTTTGTTGTTAGGGGTGGTGTATGTTCACAGGGAGTGGGGGCCACCTTTTCTTCCTCTTTTCTTCTTTTGTTTTTCTTTTTCATTCTTTCGAATGAACCGGGGAGAGGTGAGGTTGAGTTCCTCTCCCTCTCACTTGCGGATTCATCCTCAGAGGAGCAGTCTTTTCTCCGCTTGATCCCCGTCTCGATTGGTGTGGGGACCGTTGGTTGTGTCTGCTCCTCTATTTGCTGCTGCAGCTGTTTTTGTTGTTGCTGCTCTCGCTGGTGTCGTTGCTGCTGCTGCTTCTGCTGCACTTGCTGATTTTGCTGTTGCAGTAGTTGCTGCTGCAGTTGTTTCCGCGGCATTGGCTGCGGTGGCTGTTGTTGTTTCTGCATTTGCAGAGGCTCCTGCCTCGATTTTTGGGCTGGTGGTGGGACGGTGGCAGAAGGGATTAAGTGTTTCCGCTTTTGTCTCACTACCGTGCTCCATTCTTCCCCCTTGGCCTCCTGGGTGGTTTGAGTTTTCCTTGGAGCTGGGGTTGGTGCTGCAGTTGCAGGGGTTGTTGCCGCCTGTTTTGGTGCGGGCGTTGTCTCAGTGGATGTGACCGCCTTTTGGGTTATTGGATTAGGGGTTACCCTTTGGGGGCAACTCCTAGCCATGTGGCCCTGCTTTTGGCAGAACCAACAGTGTGGACGACGGCCCTCCACCACTACCGTTATGCTGGCGTCTTTGTATGTCAGCAGCGGTGGTATTGCCTGAAAACCTTTCCTCTTCAGCCTCATTGCTATTGTGTAGCAGCCCAGGTGAGTCCCAGTTTTTGACCGTATTGGGGTCACCTGTTCTACCTCACCGTACTGGCTGAAGAGGCATCCTAATACTTCCGCAGGTATTTGGGTTGGCACATTAAATACCTGCACCCGAGTCCTTCTCTTGCCCTGGTATTCAGGTGTTAGTTTGACTCTCCCATGCTTTATTTCTTGGAGGGAGAGTCTCTCTGCATCTTCCTTGGTGGGTAGGAGGATGTCCCACATGGCGTAGCTCCTCTGGTACAGGTATAATACCGGGATATTTAGCTTATGTAGGAGCCCTGCCATGTCTTCCTTTTTCATCCCTAGGAGGCGGTTTTCCGGCATATCCGAGATGATGAGGGAGAGCACTCTGTCTTCGATTGCCTCCCAAGCGCCTGGCACTGGTTTAATTTCTGCCCCCTCTATGTATTGTCTGTACTTGGTCAAGTACAAGTCTTTATACTCTTGAGGGGACAGTTGCTTCTCTACAGTCTTCCCCCATGCCAACCCTCTTGTTGGTGTTGGATCTTTGGTGGGGTTGGACTGTTTTTGCTGTTCCTTGGCGGAAGGGTTGCTATTTTGAGGGGCATTTCCCTTTCCGCTTTCCTTTGGGACCGACTCTCCCTGCTCTATACTTCTTCCAGGAAATACTTCCCTTTTTGGGGAGTCGGCCTCCTGGGGAGCATTGTCCTTGGGAGCTTTTGCCCCTTTTGTTTTGGGGAGGTTTAGGCTGTATGCCCCCTCGTTTTCTTGATTTGCTCCCCTTTTGGGGCAGTAGCCCTCCTGGGGAGCACTGTCTCTCTTATCGTCCTTTGGGGCTACTGCCTCTTGATTTTTGTTGTCAGAGCGGGATGCCCTGTCCAACATTGTTTTTTCTCCCCTTTGTGGGGAGTCGCCCTCTTGGGGAGCTGCTGGTGAGTTTTCTCCCTTCTGGGGGGCGTCCTTCGGTTTCGTGTCCGGGCGGTATGCCCCGTTGCTTTTTGCTTCCCCTGTTGGGGAGCCGTCCTCTTGGGGAGCAGTTTTTCTTGTGGTAGCCTCCTGGCTGGGGGTATCTGTATTGGTG
The DNA here is from genome assembly GCF_053919585.1 of Euprymna scolopes. NCBI lineage: Eukaryota > Metazoa > Mollusca > Cephalopoda > Sepiida > Sepiolidae > Euprymna > Euprymna scolopes. Next base: position 98,856,006 of record NC_136501.1, on the reverse strand, counting down.
GTCCCCGGGCTGGGGGTGTCCATTTTTGAATAAAAGCTCTCTCTTCCCTGTATAAATTCACCAAAATGAGTGACGTGGAGTCGACGTCCAAATTGGGAGCCGACTTTGGCGCCAAAAAGAAGTGGCGCCAAAGGCGGCAAGAGGGGAGATAGAACTGAGAGAGGGAGTGGGAAGTTAGTGGAGGGAAGAGAGAAAGTGTTTCCGACCCTCCCTCGCGGGAAGGTCGTAAATTATCAGCTCAGATCCCCCCCCGTGGGGGAGGGGGGAGAGCAGAGAAAGACAGACAAAGTGGGGGTGCGGACAGAACGCTACCCAACAAGCTCGCCGGCCACGAGAATGTGTCGCCAAAACAACACTGCCTATCGCTGTGTATGTATCAGAGAACAGATACTACACTTTGATCTTGACCAAAAGGCCAGAAAGTAAAAAAAAAAAAAAAAATCAATCATTATGTAGTGAAAATTTAAGCTACACGTATTGATGAGCTGTGAAACAGCTAAACCCTGCGGTTTGTGGATAACTATATATATATATATATATATATATATATATATATATATATATATATATATATATATATATATATGTGTGTGTGTGTGTGTGTGTGTATGTGCGTGTGTGTGTGTATGTGCGTGTGTGTGTGTATAGATATAATTATTGATGATGGACTCTCTTGTCGATTTCTAAGTAAGGGCTTCCGCCACAACAATTAAGTTACTCAGAAATTCGCACAGATGATTTGGTTATAGTTGTGCAAGCTTTGTGCAGAACAATCCACAACTTGTGGTATCACTGCTAGCATTTGTTGGCGCAGACGACTGCCAAGTGACAAAGTTTACTCTAAACCGCAAGTTTTTACATCACTTGTTATTCTGCTAGGTGCATGACTTTATGAAAACTGATCTCCCAGTGAATAAGGGACCCCCAGATATCAACCTGGAAGTTTCTAGGACTCTGCGCGGTACATACAACGCCTAAAATTCCCAAATGGTCATACAACTTTTCCTGGCCAGGGTCAAATTTGGTGATTTGGTTAGAACCCGTGTGTGTGTGTGCGTTTATATTTATATATATATATATATATATATATATATATATATATATATATATATATATATATATATATATATATAATGACAATGTATTTCATCAAGTTCTGTAACGTAATATCACGTAAGCTTATATTTGGACTTGAAGATACATACACTCGAAAAGTTATTTCTGATTAAGGTCTACTTTAAAAATAGCAAACGAAGAAATAATTTGCGTCGATTTTAAAAGTTACATCTTATTTTATCCTAAGTTTTTTTGTCTTTTTTTATTCAATTTTAACCCCAAACTAGGCACAGTGCTACTTTGAAGCAGGGGGCTACTATTAGGGAATTAATTAGCGGTGTCATTATGAAGGGAGAAGAGTTGAAAGATGTTTGTTAACATTACACTTGAACTTCTGCATATCATTGCAGTTGGGAAAGCAGAATCCCGGAAGGGAGTTCCAAAGACCCGCAGTTCTGGGGAAGAAACTATTGGAGTAAAAGGCTTTCTTGCACCTAGGGATCTCTACTGTAAAGGGAGGAGACTTAGTAGCTTGTCGGGTTTGTCGGGGGTAGTTACGTCGGGGAGGTACAAGTGTTTGCAGTTCGTAAGAGCATTCACCATTAAATTATTTGTAGAACAGGCAGAGGGATGCAACATCTCGTCGATTGGACAGGGGTTGAAGCCTAGATGACAGTTCAGGACCTATCAGGTTGGCGACTCTTTTTTGAACCCTGTCCAGGAGCGAGAGACAAGCAGCAGATGCACCAGCCCAGATGTGACAACAGTACTCCATACATGGGCGAATGGTTGTTTGTAGAGGTATAGGATACTGGCAGGCGTAAGTAGTTTTCTAGCACGGTAGAGGGAGCCAACATTCCTTGTAGCAGCCTTGGCAATGCTCTCAATGTATCTATTCCAGTTCATATTCCCTGTAAACGTTAGGCCGAGGAGTTTAAAAGAAGTACTTTCAGGCAATGTGTTCTTGGCCATTGCTATTGGTGGTAGAGAAGGTTTCTTGTAGTTATTGAAGGAAACAAGCTTAGTCTTAGCAGCATTGAATTAGACCAACCATTTTTGTCCCCATTCCACTACGGATTGGAGGGCATCCTCTAGTGTTTCTGCCATTTTCTTGGATATGTGTTCATTTGTTTTCCCCTCATATCTGTTATAGAGAGTGGTGTCATCGGCAAATATACCCATCTCCGAAACAATATTATCAGGTAGGTCGTTTATGAATATCAGGAACAATACAGGTCCAAGGATAGACCCCTGAGGCACTCCCGCATTTATGGCATATTGTTTGGATGTACGTCCGTCGAGGACAACTTTGATTTTTCTATTACTTAAGAAGGATTTAATTACGTTATGAATTCTTCCAGTGATTCCATATGATCTAATTTTCCTTAGAAGACCATCGTGCCATACCCTGTCAAAAGCCTTAGATATATCAAGGGCCACCGCTGTACCCTCCCCTGTTTTATCCAATACGGTATATACGTTCAGAAACTACAGTTAAGATATCTGCTGTTGAACGGGCTTGCCTGAATCCATATTGATTGTCAGTCAGGAGTTTAGCAGCTGTTAGGTGCTGGACAAGGACTTGATTAACAAAGGACTCAAATATTTTGGCGAAAAGCTGGAGGAGGCTAATGGGGCGATAATTTAGTGGGTCAGTTCTTTCACCAGAATTCTTGAAGACTGGTACCACAGACGCGGTTTTCCAGCAGTCGGGAAAACAAGATTCGTTAAGGCATTTATTGTAAAGTTTGGACAGAACTGGAGCAACCTCGACAGAGCATTTTTTTAATAGCACAGCCGGGATGAGATCTGGTCCACATGCTTTTGAGATGTCTACGTTTTTTATAATAGCATGTACCTGAGAAGGGGTGATTTTCAAATCGTCAAGTGTGGCGTCTGTTCGCAGAGGAAAATCAGGGAGTGAGTGGTGTACCGAGTTCAGTGTGGAGTTTGAGGCAAACCGACTGGCAAGCAGATTAGCCTTGCCAGTTGCCGTGCAAGCAACCTCATGATTGTTTGTAAGTCGGGGAATAATTGACTGTCCATTATTAACTACGCTGTTGTAGATGTTCCAAAAATCCCGGGTTCCTAATTTCTGTGCTTCGATGCGCTTTCTGGTGGTTTCAGAGTAATCTGAATTAGCTGTGTCTATCACTCTCTTACAATTATTTCTAGCTTCTATGAACTTCTGTTTATTTGAGCTGGACTTATGTCGGTTGAATCTGCGGAGCGCCTGCTGCCTTTGACAAATGGCAGCTGCACAAGCAGAAGTAAACCATTGGGGGGAGTGGGGCTTGCTATAGTATTTCCGTGCGGGAACATGTGCTTCAATAGCAGTTTTGAACCATTCAGTTGTCTCATTTGCACACTGTTCCGCCGGAAGAGTAAATATATTTTGCCATGGGGCATCTCTGATGAGCTCCCTGATGGCTTCCCAATCAGCCTTTTTGTAATACCTCGTTGTTTTGGGTAGTGGGTCTTCAGTTTTAGGGCGAGAATTTAGGCTGATTTCTACCATTATCACAGCGTGATCAGCATTCCCGAGTGGGCTGTGGGCATTTGTTGTACACTCATTGGGAACCGTTGTCAGAAAGAGATCTAGAAGTGAGTCATGTTGATCGTGCTGGTCTGGGAAACGTGTCAGAAATGTAACCAATTGAGATAGGGAATGAGATATAGAGAAGCTATGTGTTGCGTTACCAGCTACGTCTGTGTGATTTGAGAATCCTTGCCAGTTACTGTGGTGGACATTGAAGTCACGAAATACATGTATTTGTGCGCTAGTATCGAGGGAGAATGCTATATCTATGCTGTCTGAGACTTTTTTTATTAGGGTACAGTCTTGGTTTGAGGAAGAGCGGTAGAGAAAATACAAGTAGCTAATATTGTGTTGCATATTTAGTCTGAAGCACATAAAGGCCTGGCCCTCTGATTTTAGTTTTATTTCTCTAGTTAGGCGGAGGGTGTTTCGAATATAGACTCCAAGTCCATGCATATGTCTGTCCGAGTCCTTACGGTAGAGTGGGAGATAACCAGGCATGTTAAAGTGGTTAGAGGGAATGAAGGAGTGAAGGTTAGTTTCACTTAATGCTAAGATATCCGGGGTGTTTACAAGGAGAAATGACTCAACATCATCTAAGTTAGTTCCAAGCCCGCGGATATTAGTAAATGCAAGCCTCAAGGGAGGAGACAGGTTGGTTTTCTTTGAGTTTGGTCCTGGTTTAAACGTAACTTTTGCTTGAGCTGTCATTTCATTTTATTTTATTTAAAAGTTTCAGTTAGGGTGGATGAGTGAGGGGGTGCTGGACAAGTAGTTGTGCAGAATACCAGACATGCAATACAAGTAGACCATTAGCTGTCCTCACCCACAGGATTGTTGCCTCAAGAAAGCCCAGCGGGAATGAGTGCAGGGGCCCTTTCCATGCGCGACATGGCACTACAAATATCCCGATATTTTACAACTGTTGATGGAGCAGCCGCTCTAAGCGCTACCAAAGAGTTAGGGCTCCTGTACTATCAGTCGGAAACAGCAGCCAGGAACTGTCAATCCGGTACCCTCAATCCATTAGGCAAAGCCAGCCCAGTCCAACTACACCGACATATATGGCACTGAAGCACCCCACTGTGCCCAGTTTAGGGGGATGGGATGTGGCGGGAGTGGGGAAAAGCGGCGTTCATTGCCCTAGTCAGGAAACAAGGTCAACCACTGGGTGATTCAGACGAGTCCCTGTGATAGTACCTCTACGGCTGGCCAATAGACAAAGAAGGAGTATGAAAGCCGGGCGATAGACAGAGTCTATCTCCTCCTTAAGCAGTTTAGGTTTGCCAACCGGTGATTTGTTTGAGTCACCAGCTCTAGGAAGGTTGTCGTCCAGGACTGAAGAGACCTCCCTCCCCTTGGTTTAGTTTCAGAGTTTTCCTTCTCCTAGACCGATGGCCTGGGAAGACCTACGGGTCCATCAGCTCCGAGGGGGTTCGCCCCGCGCCTGGGTCCTAATCCAGGTATTTCTGCGACCCCGCATGGGTAGTTAATATTTATTGGTTATTTAGGTTAATATCTCCTGGAAAAATCGGGCATTTAGGTTAGCTTCTACAGAAGATTATTACTCCTCAAGTGTGGTTTAAAAAGGGCATTATTATGCTGTCCATTTTCATTTTTACTGAGAGAGGGTATAGGTTAAAATTCATGCAGTGGACGCAGCTAAATTTGCTACAGTATTGGATCGAGAGAGACGACTTAATGTATGGTTAGATATAGTTTTGTAAGTTTAGCAATGTATGGTTAGACATGGTTTAGTAGGTTTAGGAATGTATGGTTAGATATGGTTTAGTAGGTTTAGGATTAGGATAAAGTGTTAGAGTATGATCTACTTGCTATTAGAAATTCTTATTTGGTGCCCAAACCGGACATTTAGTAAGACTGAAAGATAAGATATGCTCAGTATAGATACAAGAGAACATTTGATATGGAGTACAGTTATACCTGATAGATATAGGTTATTGCATATTGTGTTAGTATAGTTAAAGTATAGATGGATGGATAAGTAGTATTGTATACGAATGCATGGAATTTTAGACAATTTGAGTAAGTTGCCTTTAGACTACAACGAAGGAGAATGACTTCGTCTTTCTCTTAATATCCGAAAGTTTTTATTTCAATGAGTACCGGTTTAGTTTGTGTAATAATTATTGCAATACTATCTCTTAATAAAGAGATATTAATGGTTACTCTTCATTATAGATTACTTTAAGTCAATGTATTGGACTATGGCTAGTAAGTATTTACTTAGAAGCTTGGTTAGTTGTTGGGAGTTATAATCAGGAGCATGCCTAGGAAATTTTAGGTGTTAATGGGTATCGATTTACGAGTTAAACTAATTAACAAGAAACAATCTAAAACAAAACGATGAGGTACACACGGTGCTTGAATAGGGGTTCCTTCGATCTGAAGTCAAAGTCTATTTCACCCAGCTATATGTCCAGATTAAAATAAATCTGTTTCTTTTGGGTTTTTTTAAAGTGATTGTTGAAGTGTTATTGTCTCGCTTATCCAGTCTAACGTTAATTATTCCTATGTAAAACGTATTCTTTTTTATCAATAAGAGAAAACCTATTTTTAAGATCGTATTTTTTTCGATGGTAGCAAACTTATCGGTTGGTTTTTATGTAGAAAGCCTATCTAAAACACATAGATATAAATAATCTTTGTGCTATATTTGCAGAAGATGGGTTCAATCGTTTCGGCACTTATGAGATAGACGATGTAAACAAGTTATGATCGCCGAATATTATCCTTTTACGTTACGTTAACTCTAAATTCAATAACGTTTTCTAGTATACACACACAAGTGATGGGGCGATTCCAATAATTTCCAGATACCGACAGCATTCCGTAAAATATTTTAAGGTTCATGAGGAGTCAAACTTTTAATTACGGAGTTATTATTATCCTATTAAAAAAAATATTTAGTGTGCATATTATTTCAAGCGTAAAAAAAACTTGTGGGGGGTTATACTCAATAGATTCTAGTTTTACTAATAGTTTGAAATAAAGTCAGATCTATTATTTCATAATTACAACTAGCAGGAGAATATTGCACTCCAAACGAAATCAAATAAAAATGGCGACTAATGTATTTGATATCCCAAAAAGTTCCGATATTTCCGGTACCCTATTCCTATTAACCCTGCTGACACTGGTACACGAGAAATTACACTAAAAAGATACTGTAGTTTCTCCAAAATAATGATTTACCTGTTTATTGTGGTGTTACATGGTAATAAACCGATCGGAACACAGGACTCTTAGAAACAAAAATGTATTCACATATATTACAGGCAAAGCGGGTTGAGCAATACCATTCTTCAACTTTTGGACGTTTGCACATATCCTGTTTAGCCGCGTAGCAAACTGACTGCCGGGCACCGGTAATATTTACTGGAGGTGAAGCCACCAGAGGAAGTGATGTCATGCGATAGTCCATTAATCCCATGGAGGGGCGTCTCACACTAATCGTCAGTTACTTCATTGTAGTTTATTTCTGAATCTTGTTTTGTTTTAGGTTGTTGCATAAGGTGCCGCCGTTGTTTAAAGAAAATCAAAGAATTTTAACCGCAAAAATAAGTTCGTGTAAACCTAAGCTCCAAGTTTTTGTGCGAATCCCATCGACTTAAGGTGGCGTAAAATTGTCGCAAAACCAATCCTTTCCCCAATTGTCACGATATATGATGGTCATCTTTAAAAAAAAAACAAAAAAAAAACAAAAAAAACGCTGAGTTGGTCTTCGTCTATCGTGATTGGACTTTCGAAATGAGGAGCGTCATTGAGGTAAAATTTACTGTGTTTGAATCTACTAAACCAATCTCCAACAGTTCTCTCAGCTATAGCGTTTTCTCCATATACGGCAAAAATATCCTTGGTCACTTCACTCGTTTTTTGACCTCGATTACTAGCGAAACAAACGAGGTGACGAAAATCCACTTGACGGTTCTGAAAAACGAGAAAAATGATATGCGCAAAAAACAAAACAAAAAAAAACGATTACCATTTTCTTGAAGAATAGAATAGTGCTTTCTAACAATATATAACACTTTGCCAAATATCAAAACATGTTTTAGAACATTTTTTTTTTAAAAGCAACGGTCGGGAGTTATGCAACAACATTATATTTTTGCAGAAATACCAATCGATCTATTAAATTTCTATTTTTTACGAAGGAATCATCACCCATCAAGGCCCAGAGGCAACTGGAGGATACGGGTCCATAATAAGAGTGGCCAATTGGACAATAACGTAGTAATTGTGAGTAGTGGAAATTTGGTAAATTCGATTACTTAAGGGAAACGGCTTATCAGAAAACTTGTTTACGTTGGACTCTAATACGACCCTATTATAGTCACACGGAAAGCAGACAAATGGAAGAGAGTTCCACAGGTGTGCAGGTCGAAGAAATAAACTTTGATCATGGAAAGCTAGGTCAATGTATAGGCACGGATAAAAAGTGGGGGAACTTAATAACAGTGTTTTCAGAAAGCCAGTAACATTAACAGACCGAACCATTCTGATTAGAATAAACCATCAAGATCTTCTAAACCAGGGAAGGTTCAGATTAATAAACACAACATCCTCGGCTCATATTTTTATGTTAACTATAATTTCGTAAATATTAATATTATTATTACGTAACTTGTTCCGACCAGAATAATGGCGTGTTTAAACTATTCTAATCAGCTGCTTATTTTGCATATCAATGTCTTTCTATTTTCAATGCGCTTTGAAAGATTACTGTAAGAGTATCTTGTGTAGTTTCCGACGTGTAGGAGACGGGGAGTCTCGTCGTGGGCGACGAGGCGTTTCACTGAAGAACCACGGCAACACACAGCGAACCAACAAACAATGACAGCCACGGCGCGAAGGTAATTTACAAAGCTCAGCTGACTGCACGAATAGAAACGGAACCCAACGGTCACTAACGGAACCCAACGGTCACTGTACTGATCGCCACGAACGTCAGAACCCGACTGCCTCGCACCTCCAATGGACCGCTTTTATTCCTCAAGATGGCCTAGCAAATTTGCATCCCCGCGAGATCTCGAGCGATCCTGCGAGATTCCGTCTCTAATAAAAGCAGGCAGGCGCCATCTTGGAACTCTTTCTTCCGCTGCCCCGATCACAGGATCAGCCACCACCCCGCACGCCAGGCACGCACGGACCCTCTTGCGCCGAGGGCTACGGTTAGTCTCACAATTACAACTATTTTCTCAACGAAATACAAAGTGATATAAACCTTACAAATTACTGAAGATATAAAAATATGTAGCTCCCTCGGTATTATCTATGATTTACGAGTAAAAATATGTTGGTAAAATTGCCTCATAGAATATTCCTCCCAGGAGTATATTTACATTTATGAAAAAATATATAAAGATTACACGGATTGTTTACGGTAATTAAAATATTTAAACACGCATAAACTCCAATTATTTATACAAAAACTTTTGACCGGATTCTGAGATATATATATATATATATATATATCGAACTAAAGTGTGTTTTAGTAAAAACATTCTACATCTTATTACATAGGTTGTTTGGACTAGCTATTAGCATATTGCACTTGATAATTTTCTTGTAGACCTGCGGTTAGGACGTAATTCCTCAGGTGATCCTTTTTCATTCGTATTCCTGCAGAATTATTCTTAACGCTCTCGGCTACCTAAAGAGAGTTGACCGTCGCGTTTCCAAGACGCACGTATAATAAACACTTCAAACACACATGGAAAAAAACTCCACAAGTGTATGTACCATCGATAGGTCGTTAAATATGGGCAATCCCCCAGGAAGAAATTTACAAAAAAATCTTTTTTTTTTTCGCTCAATCGTTGAAAAATACACCCAGTAAAACCTCTACACAGACAGAAAGCTATCTCATGTTATTATGGAATCACAAGAGTTGTGTTTTTTTTTTCTAAAGATATTAGAAAACGAATTGCTGTAATTTTTTCCATGGTTTCACATTCGGTAAAGATCAATTTGATCATCCATTGTTTAAAATAATGTCCTTCGGCAGCAATACATCAAAGGAGAGGCATGGTTCCGAATAATCCCCAAGAGCAACATGATATTCCATACAGATCGGTTGAATAATTATATTGATTACTCAAGATCGATACGAGAACCCTGTGGAGATCGGCGACGCGTTTTTTTTTGAAGGTAAGAAAAGGTTCACAATGTACTATGTTAGAAAAAAAATCTACATATCTGTATATGCGTAAATAATAGTTAAAAAAAACGAAGAGCTGAGATGTGTGTTTTATTAAATTGCTTAAAGTATTACACGCACCCCCCCTCTCTCTCTCACATATATATATATATATATATTATATATATATATGTATTCTTAGAATTGTGTTAACCTTTAAAACTATACACAAAAACTTATTTAATTTATATATTTTTTATAATTCGTATGAAAACTACTTAGTATGTCTTTTCATAACCTGCAACCACCGCATCAACTTGCTTTCTCGAATTCACTATAGTACTAATGTTAATTTAAGGGATCGTCAGTTGTTTACTATGAAACACTATTTCGGAGATTGAAAAAAAAACAGTATATAAAATAATGACTCCCAATCAGTGTTGACTAAAAACCACCTCCCTTGATCTTAAGAAAAATGTTACAGATATTAGGCCTAGTTTCTTATTCTTAATTTATTTTGCTAGCCTATTCATGTTATAAAAATGAATTCCTTACCGGCGAGATTCATCTGATTCCAAAGTCAAAGTCGATATATTGTTTTTAATTCACCAGCATGTTATTTATGAGATAAAGATGACCTCATTTGACTACTTCTCACCTCCGACTAGGATTAGTAGTTCCATATTTACATTTTTATTTATATGAGAATGTATATATAGAAAATGGTGAGCACATGTTTGTTTAACTAGACATTTGGCGAGATAATTTACGTGGGTCAATCAATAGAACTGGTGATTGTCAACGCGATGGTTCTAGGTTCAATCCTCGACTTAGGAGAGGTGCTAGACTAGTGGCACTGATGAGTTGCGATACAACGGAACAGGACTGTATGTCGATGACTAATATATATATATATATATATAGAGAGAGAGAGAGAGAGAGAGAGAGTGTGGAAATGGTAATTAATAAAAACTGAAGAAAGTGCTCAATACTGTTGTAGAGCAAAGATGAGTTTTATTTTTTTATTACAGTATAGTTCTGTTCAGTTACATTATTGTTTCAGCTACCCATCCGTTTTTGGCCGTCTGTAGCTTCCTCAGACTTTTACAGAAAATTTTTTTTTCTGTAAAAGTCTGAAGAAGCTATAGACGGCAAAAAACCCCGGCCGGGTAGCTAAAACAATAATGTAACTTAACAGAACTATACGGTAATAAAAAGTAAAATGCATATTTACTCTACAAATAATTCAATTTTTTCTTTCGGCTGACCATAATATTCAATCTCAAAAACTGTAGGGAAACGTGAGACTTACCTAATTAGCACGTGTGCATAAGTCAACGAAGATGAAAGAAACAAAAATGACTGCCTTATCTCTTTATATGCCTGTAATGCAACCACCCGATATGCAAATGAGATGCTCTTGGTTGATGTTTTAGAGGGATGTCCATTTTGAAGTTGGGTTTCGAAGAAATAAGTTAAATTAGCAGAAGTTCGTTGGGAGTTGAGAGAAGGTGATTTACGTATACGGAAGTTGGAAGTTTGGACAAATGTGGTAACCTTACCCAGGAACTTATTGGTGTGACGGGCGGGAGAAATAACACTCAAGGTATTGAAGGTTTCTCCAGATGTTCGGCAAATTTCAGACGATTCCTTAACAAAGGAGTATTTTCTTGGATTCCGCGATTGCGATCCTTTCATTTTTTGGTATTATTGCAGACACGTTTCCCAGATGATTTTAACGGTTTAGGGAGTTCAGAATGAGTTATTCGTTGATTTTTGTTTAATTCACGAACCAAATGTCGAGCCATACAGTTAGAAATATTGGAAGGGCACTCTGAGTGGCAGATTTGAAGTGCGCTGGTAGGACTTCTATCTACAAATCATGTCACCGACGGTCGAAATTGAGATATCTAACATTGTTGAAATTTTTTTTATATCCTGAACCGTCCATGTGTAGCTCAACAATTAATCTTCTTGTCTTTTCCGAAAATTCTCTAGTTTTAGCCATTGCATAAAGAGTGCGACTAAATTGACCAAATAAATAATACGCCGTCAAGAGTTATCTGGATGTGTGTAACTCCGAACATTCACAGCAAATATTTGACTTATTAAAATATTTTTCCTTGTGCTGGATAATTTTTTAAACCTTAGATAATGATATTTATGTAATTTTCTAGTGAATGAGTAATTATAAGATTTTTGAAACGAAATTTGTAGGAATCATCCAAAAATACGTTAGAATAGCACTTTATTATTGTTTTTGTTTTAGTGTAATAAAAATGAATAATTTTGTATTAGATACGTATTGCAACCACTGTATATAATAATAAAATTACTCAGACTCTTCTGCGTGTCAGTCATGTCCAAAAGCATTTTAACCTGATTATTCCCAAATTATAGACAAAATGTTGACGGCTGTGTAGTTTAATATATATTAATGAGAATATTTATGACAATAAATCTACACAGAATGTTCCTTGTTGTTCTTCGCGTTGATACTTCCAGCTATTGATACCTGGCTTTACTCACGTACTGCTGATGTAAGCACAGATAATTGATATATAACATGTATAATTCTAGCATTTTATGTAGACACACACACACACACACACATATATATATATATATATATATATATAGATTTCTAGGTAAATTTAATACTTTATGGTTCACCTTCGCTTGAGTACATATCAGATTTGCCCTTCAACAGAGATCTGAGAGATTTTGTCCGTTTTTAGTATCTCTCCGTACGTTGCGACTGTGAGGTGTCCGTCAGTGTGAATCCTTTGAGCCTCTGGGGCTAAGTTGATTCAACAGAAAATCGATAGCATTTACAGGCCTTTCATGTTTCCACTTACGGATAGACACACTCTACGATTTGTACATATGCATAGAAAGACAGTATATAGATAGATGCATCGATCTGTATTAATACTGAAATACATTAATATTTTATATGTTTTATGTACGTATCAAGTTTTAGAGAGTTCCATTGCGAAATCTGATAAAATCTTCAAATTTTACAAGTTGTAACTACAAATAAATGTGTATTTTAACCGTCTACCTAGCCGGGAGTATTTTTTTTACTTAATAATGCCTACATATATATTACCTTCCAAACAAGTTTAGGTCTGTTTTTTGCTTGTTTTTTTATGTCATTATTCGGATGCTCTACCGCTGCTATTACCATAAGAGCACTGAAGGTGACTTTCTTACAGTTTGTACTGCAAATCAAACAAAACTTCCACATACAGAGTTGATTTCAAAGAACTACTAATATGTGGAAACATTACAAGTATGCTGCTTCCCTTCTGACTATATAGTAGCTCTCTTTCTATTCAATGTCGAGTCGCGTTTACACAGATTATTGAATCAGTTGTACAATGAATATAATTGGGTTTTAGGTGAATTTAGAATATTTGGATTTATTTATTACTAGAAGAGTGATCCGGCGTTGCCCTAGATTGAATAATGAGCAACGAATATTTAAAACTCCTATATTTCTCTTGTCATAAAAATTCGTGAAATTACTCAGGAGGTAGCTTCATATGCCTCCATGCAGTAACTTAATATATGTCATTGTACATTGAACTCTAGAGAACCTACTGTTAATTTTATGAAATGATTTCATATAAACTTATTTCCAGTGAACGAAAAAAAAAAACGTTAATCAATTTAAGTGCACCTTTTAACCTACGGACCATGCCATGCAAAAAAAATAAATAAATAAAAAATAAACAAAAAATTCTATCAACATACCCACAGTAGCATTTTCACGACCTGTTATTCTATTATTGTTGATAAGCGACGATATCGAGTATTCTGAGACAACACTTAACTAAGATCACTCCTAGACATTTACACTAAAGTTGTGTAAACTTAACAGAAAAATTGTTCAGTCGTTTCGTAGGCTATAAGGAACTAACTCATACATACAAAATTGCATTTAACTAATTGTAGATAAAGTGATCTCTGCAAGAAAGGTGGGCTCTCTCTACCGTGCTAGAAAAGTACTAACACCCGAAAGTATCCTGTACCTCTATAAGGCCACCATTCGCCCATGTATGGAGTATTGCTGCCACATCTGGGCTGGTGCATCTGCTACTAGTCTCTCGCTCCTTGACAAAGTTCAAAAGAGAGTCGCAAACCTAATAGGCTCTGAACTGGAATCTAAGCTTCAGCCTCTGTCCCATCGACGAAATGTTGCATCCCTCTGCCTTTTCTACAAGTATTTTAGAGGCGAATGCTCTGACGAACTGCAATCACTTGTGTCCCCACGACGTGAGCACCCTCCACAAACCCGACAGGCTGCTAAATCCCACCCCCACACTGTAGAGATCCCTAGATGTAAAATATCTTTTTACTCCTATAGTTTCTTCCCCAGAACCGCTAGACTCTGGAATTCCATTCCAGGTCCCTGCTTCCCCAACAATACTGACGTGCAGAAGTCCAAGTGTAACGTGAACCGACACCTTGCTGCCCAAATCCCTACATAGTACCCCAGTAGTTGTTGCCCCTGATAGTAGCCCCCTACACCAAAGTGGCAATTTGCCTTGTTTGGGGTGAAAATTTAAAAAGAAAAAAAATTAAGATCATTACCAACAGGTACTGAAAGGAAAGATACAATTATCGCCCTAGAAGACATGACTCCATTTTCGCTTCATGCAAACCAGTTTCCTTTTTTTGGTTTTCTTTTGAAGACCATCTAATGGTTGGCCGGTTGTGAGCAAATCCCAAAAGCAATAGGAGCATTCTCTCATGTCTGTGAGGGACAAAATGTACCTTTCTCTCACTGGCCCCTAATTTCCCGAATTGAACACGCTTGACTACGTCGTTTTGTCATACATCGAGGACACCACCAACATGATCTCGCACAATAATAAATACGGTCCTATTAATAATATCTGCCGAATATTCTTCGAGCTATTCCGGCACTCGTAGAACAGGCATGCTCCCAGTTCCGTACAGGTGTCGAGGCCGTGATTGAGGCTGAAGGGTGCTACCTTGAATATATGTTATATCTACTAAATTATCGAGTAATCAGAATTGATTTTTCCAAGAAAAAAAAATTATAATAAACTGTAGTGTTTTTGCGGGAGGGGGAGAGAACTTTATCGTTCCACCCTGGATATAGATTTAAGCTTGATTACGGCCGATTAGGGAATATGAATGAATATATATATATATATATATATATATATATATATATATATATATATATATACTAGCAGGGGTGCCCGGCGTTGCTCGGGTGTTTGGAGGTGTATGCTGTGCAAAAAAAGCAAAAAAAACAAAAAAAAAATGGTTAATTTTTTAAAACTTTGACCCCTATTATGACCCCTGAAAATTTATACTTTCGGGCTCAAATTACTTCATTAAGTTAGATCCAGGTTCAAGGAACCTATATCTAAAGTTTCAAGTATCTAGACCCAAAATTATCGGAGGAGTTTGGTAGAGGTCTTAAAGGTGAAATCGTTGAAATTTGATCCCTTAACAGCCAAATTTCTGGCTGAAACCCGTCACATTGATTTTCCCAAATCTCAGTACCCGGTATTTCAAATTTCGAGTCTATACACTTAAAATTGACAGAGTTATTGCGTAGGGAAATGTACACAGACAGACAGACAGACAGACACACAAACAGACATACATACACGCTCACTTATATATATATATATATATATATATATATATAGATTCAGATGTGGTCAAAAGTCAAAACTGATGAAGACAACAAGATTCTTAGAGAGGTCTCAATAAAATGAGCGAAATATTTCTTTTATTAGGGGTAAACAGTTACATATGGTCGCTACAAATAGCCATCTGTTTCAGTCAAAGAAACTTCATCAGGTTACCTCGGACCTCACGACGCAAAAGAAAAAAATGGAAAATGGGATGGATTAGATAGAAATTTAAGAAAAATGGAGCTCTTCAAAAAAAGTGGATAAGAAGTTAATAAAGAACTTAAATGGAAAAAAAAGGACAGGAAAAAGAAAAGAAAAGATCGCATTTGGGACTTACTTGAAGATATTCAAAACTTTTTTACAATAGAAAATAAATGTGAAATAAACTTCAATTAAAAATGGGCCATAATTTAATTGGGCTGTTCGTTGCACAGAGAGGTGGGGTGGGGTAGGGGGTTCTACTTATATCGAACGTGTCAAAGTGAGAAAGAGGATTTATAATTGTATGACTTTACTCCGAGAGATTCATGTCAGTGAGCGTTAAGTTAGGGGTGGGAGGGATTGGCTAAAGTAGACACATATACGCCGACTCACATACGCGCATACATATACAACTAAATATACAAACACGTATATATAAGAGGGAAGCGACGTAAACATACACACGTAAATATATACGTAAGAGAACATACGCACACGTAAGAATATAGCTATATGTAAAGATACACAGACAAACACATGTATACAGATTCATACAAATATAACAAGCACACAGGATAGAAGATGTATCGATACACAGGAAGAGGCATGTTTGATCTGACATAATGATTAATTAAAATTGTTGGGTTTGCGTACGCGCCCGGTCCACAGAGTATGGAAATAAATTTAAAAATTAAAAAAAAAAAAAAAACGTTTACAAGTGTTTTTGATTTAGATGCACATAATAATTTTATGAGTATGTGTTAACCTAAATAAGGATGGCATAATAAAATTGTGGGGGCTGCGTTCGCGCCTGACCTCCATAGAATGCACATAGGCACAACCTTAAATAAAGACTTTTCATAGCTATCTGCGTAATCATACTTTGATAATTATATTTCAGTTTAAAAATTATGAGGTGTTCGTTCGCGCCTGACCTCTATAGAATGGAAATATGTCACAAAGTTTAAAAAAGGTTTTTTAATATAGATCCACAGAATACTGTGATAAGTGTTTCAGTGTCAACGGGTATGGTATAATAAATAATGGGGTTATCTATTTTATTTTTACTTTCATCATAGTTTGCTTTGGTTTTGATACCAACAAATTCGGAGCTATCTCTTTATAACCCTTTCTTTTCATAACCTATCATACTTTCATAAATCAGAGTCCATTTTCTGTAGGCTGTTTTGGAACCCAGTCAAGGGTGAGTACTTTTGCTAGTATATATATATATATATATATATATATATATATATATATATATATATATATATATATATATATCACACAACACATTTTAATTAATAAAACCATTCTTTTCCAGAAGAGGGAAGTGTCTTGTAACGTGTTTATCAATTTACTTTGTACTTGATCGAAAAATATGCATAAATAACCATGTATTTGCGAGTATTATTTTTTTTCTAAACAGTTTACTTCTTGTAACTAAAGAAAAAAATACTCGAGCTGAGACCAAAAGCAAAACCTAAAGACAGTGAGTCAATTACGAACACCATCAGACCAGCTTGACAGGAACTTTCTAAATGGTTTGAACCATTCACGCATACGCGTTGTTGAAATAGTTAACAAATAAAAAAATCCGATGAAACCCACGTGCGAATTTCTGCATGTTGACACTTAAGTCTTATTTTTCGGATGAAACTAATAAAATGTTTTTTTCACTTATCCAAATACTTCATATGCCAAATTTCAATTGTAGATTAAAAAAAAAACCCAAAAAACTGGGGAGTGTGTAGATTAAGAATTGTCACCAGACATATAACTCGAATCGCTATAAAGATTATTTTCATAACAAATGCTAAAATACGCTCCATTATCAGGAGAAACTCGATAATCTATACATCTATGAAAGTAAAAATGTGTGCGTGTACATTTCCCTACCAAATAACACTATCATTACCACTAGAGACTGGTTTTAGGCCAGAAATTTGGCTGTAAAGGAGTCAAAGTTCAACGATTTAACCTTTGAAAACCCTACGAAACGCCTCGGCTAATTTTGGGTCTCAACACTTGAAATTTTATATGTAGGTTACTTGGACATGGATCACACTTTTTAATCTGATTTAATCCCAAAACAATGAATTTTACGGGGTCAAAATTGGGGCAAAACTTTAAAAAGAATTACTTCTGCGGTCTCTATTATATAATACAGCAAAATTTTGGTCTAAACATTTGAAATTTTACATAAAAGTTATTCAAAGATACGGATAATTTTTAACTGTTTACGTCGAGAATTTAAGCTTCCATAGGGTCAAAGTTCACAAGATTGTACTTTTGCCGTGTCAAGCTGACTACTCCGTCAATTTTGGGTCAAAAAATTTAAAACGGATTTGCAGCCATGCGGTAAGCAGTTTAATCAGTTTTGGGTCGAAATTTTCCAAAAGGCCAAAGTTGAAACAGTTGACGTTTGCAGAATTTTTCAAAATTCTCCACCAATTTTTGGTCTAAACACTTGAAGTTTTAAATATAGGTAATTTGAACCTGGATAAACCTTTATATATTGATTTAAGACCAAAATGATAAATGTTAAGAGGTAAAAATAAGGGTTCAAGTTAAAAAAAAATGGATCTCTGCAGTCTCTACGAAATTACTCAGGTAAATTTTGGAATAAACATTTGGAATCTTACATAAAGTGTATTCACACGTAGTGCAAGTCATGAGGAGTACATATGGTCTTAGAAAAGCCGGGTAACTGGTAGTAAAAAAAAAGAAAAAAAAACTTATTCAAATTGTTAACTTCAACTTTTAGCAGATCATAGAGGGAATATACAGACAGAAAACCAGAAATTGATGAGCGAATAAAAAGCACATAGAACATTTATTCTAATAGCAATAAGTGGTTGCTCATTAGTAACTGATCTGGAATAAATAAATAAATATATATATATGTATATATATATATATATATATATATATATATATATAACTTAGGATGTAAATGTATATAGAAATTGGACCATTCAACAATATAACAACCGTTAATAACTGAAACAAGCGGCATAAAAAACAACATTTTATACGGCAACCAAAAATATATATTTACTTTCATCTCTCCTAGATTACATTAAAATAGAAAATATAACCATATAGTCAATTCATGGATGATAGAAAAACAAGGTCCAGATCCGGTAAACTGAAAAGTCAGCCACACATTCGTACTTATGGTGAGAGATAATTAAATTTATGTTATCACAGTAAATTTCAGGCATGATACAAGGAGATTAAAACTAATACGGGATGAAAAAGATATCCATTGTAAACTTTGAAAGTGTTTTGGATTCTGATACAAAATTAAATTATCTTAAATAACGATATATCCATTGCAAAAAAAAAGTATTTCCCATAACACATTGATTTAAATGCTTATAATTAACGGTAATTATGATAGAATTGTAAAGATGGATTTTTCTCACTCGGAAAAAAAAACACATTATTACGCATGGGTAGTCACTGGTGCTTATGTAAGCGACAACTTATGGTGATTTACTAATATAAATAATATATTGTTTTCTGATGTTTGAGGAATACTTAAGTAGATATTAAATTATATGGACATATATAATTGACCGAAGAGTAGAATTATTAGTTACGATATATAAAATGAACTGGGATGATTATATATAAATTATTAACAATTAACCAGAAAACAAAACGCCACTGACTTTAGTTGGTTTAATTGAAACTAGCGGGTCATGTAGAAATTCTCCAGGAAACTCATTCATATGTAATATATAGATGTTGGCATTCTGTAGATGTAAAGTGTAAATGAATGCTATTATTGTAACTCTTGTTAAAACTGCAAAAATATTTATTTTCAGATTTCGTATATATTATTATAGAGTTAATGTTCTACCGATGTTTATATACGCTTACGTTGCGTTGTTTATATATATATATATATATATATATATATATATATATATATATATATATATAACCGTAAAAGCAGGTGTACACCTGCTTTTACGGAAGAGTTCAAGCAACTTCATCATATTATGAAAGGTCGCGTCAACTTCAATAGTTGGTTTTCGGAAGAATTCTCCATTGATAATAGTGCGAATGAGATAGGTGCGCCAAAATTGTTTTCGCTCTGAGTGCTATGCTCTGGTATTGTTTCCACGATTGCGATATGGTTGTTTATTTTAGATTCCGAATGACTTGAAAGTTGTTAAATCTCAGAAGATTCCAAGCCAAAGCGTTTATTAGTGATGGACTTTTCATTGAACTGTTGTATGCTGATCATGCTGATCTGGTATGCAACTAGTGATGGATCTCTTTATAAATTCTTGTACCTGGTTCGGACTGGCCGTTAGCATTAAAAAATTAAAGTCATGTACACTTCCGCTCCTGATGATCTGTATGTGGAACTTGATATCTTCGTCTGTGTAAAGTGCCTTGAAGTTGTTAAAAAATGTGACTAACTGGTTAGTACCTTATAAAATAATGGCACTTCTGATGCGGACGTAAGACAAATAATCAGCAAGGCATCATATACTTTTGATAGAGTCTGGTCTGACGGTTATATAACTCTTACAACTAAAATGTTAGTATATCAAACATGTGTGGTGCCATCCTTACGCTATGCCTCTGAAACATGGACCTTGTTCTCGTCACATATAGAATTGCTCGAGAGGTTTCATCAGCACTGTCACGTTATTCGTTTAAAGTGGGATAGCTTTGTCCCTGATACATATGTCTTAAATAAGGTCAATACAACCAGTATTGCCACCATTGTTATTAAGAACCAAATGCGATGGGCGAGCTATCTTATCCGGCTTGAAGACTATTAATTCCCGAAGCAGTTGTTCTATGATGAGCTCTTTCTTGGAAAAAGGCCCTAGCACAAGCCCGAGAAAACGTTTTCATTATAGCATCAAGCAGAGTCTGGTATGCTTTCATATTCCTGTTGACAGTTGGGAGTCCCTAGCGTATGATCGCAAGCAGTGGAGGACACTGATATACAGTGGCGCATAACACTTTGAAGCAGCCAAAATAGACCGAACAAAGCTCGAGGAAGCATGTAGGAAACGCCAAACCTTGCTGCTCAATCATGGAGATCTTTGGATATGTGAGGTGTGTGATCGGGCTCTGTTGTCCAAGGCAGTTTTTTTTTAATCACGTGAAAGCGCACGGGGATAAAGGTTCCGCTGCTGTTAGTTTCATTCAAACCAATGAACGTTTTCAGTGCCATGTATGCTTGAGGGGGTGTAGGTCGCTGGCAGGGCTGAAAAGTCATCTTCAGGCACATGGATTTTAGCGACTGAGGGAGTGGCACTTGTCATACAAGACGTTGCAATCGTCATTATATATATATATATATATATATATATATATATATATATATATATAGATAGATAGATAGATAGATATAACTGATGCATTAGCTTGAATCGAAACCAAAACGAAAACTGATGTCATATATAACTTAAATTTGTTAAGCTATGATCGAAACCGAAATCAAAGCGTATGAATAATTCTTGATACAATTTTTTATAAAAGAATACATGAATTTAGTGTCAGCAAATATTGTTATGGACTATTAACAATTACAAGAAATAGAAGTCCATAACAATTAAACGACAACTTCCCTGTAAATATGAAACACCGAAATGAATTACACACACGCTATTCTATTATTATTATTATTAATAATAATAATAATAATAATAATAATAATAACAACGGGGATACAACAAATATATTTTAATTTTGGATATGACTCGACAAAAATCAGGTCATATATCTATATACCATTTCATTTACAAATTAGTGCTTAAAAGCAGGAAATAAAGCCTTGCCAGAATATATAAATAAACAAAATCCAATATGTTTTAAATATACCAGATGTTTAATGTATTACCTTGCTAAATAGCGTTGAAAGACTTCTCCATTTGAAGGATCTATCTTTAGTCCGTGACCTGGTAAAAAGAAAAACACAAAAATTAAATCAAATCTCCAAAGTAGCTGTAATAATAATATTATTAATACGCATTCGTAAACATAAATAAACCAGTAAATATATGTGTTAGTGTGTGTTGAAAATTCGTAAATTACTAATCACAGGACACTGAAATGAAGAGAAACTAATAAGCATACACGAACACTAAGTTACGACGAGTACGACATTTCGTTCGAGTGATGAATAACGCCGATATTAATGCCAACATTTTATGACTTGCCAATATAGTTCTTATGTTTTACGCATTTGTAAATTTAATCATAGCTTTAAAAAATAAATATATTTTTTAAATATTTAATATCTGTCGGGCAAGTTAAAACGGTAGAGAGTTTAAACACCGGAGTACTTTCTAAAGATTCAGCAAGCTTATGGTTATTCCAATTCTTAATATGGAGTAGCGAGTATAAGTACCTGTGTGTAAGAAATGTATAGAAGTTTACATTTATTTCAGGCTTAGACTGGGAGATCAAGTAGGTCAATTTTGTACACCGATTTTTTTTACTACATATAAAAAACATCTTATACAAATACACATAAAGATACTCGGTGTATAATATAGGAATCTTTCTGGGCGTGGCCAAAATTAGTTGACAAATCGAAAAGTAAATTTAGAGCGGGATGTTTCTCCCCCTGAACATTATTGTTGTTGAGCGTTATAAATTCCTTCATTTCGCAAGAATCTAATATTTATTGTAAATAATCGGTTCTTCAACATCTTTGTTGGAATTCTTTCTAGAAAGACATGAAGTACTTACGTGTGGTGGTGGGGGAACGGAAAGATTGATTACATCGGTAAGTGAAAGTGTTTCTTTTGATCAAACTACTGTTTATCATCAAGTAATTATCAGCGGGTCAATCTGTCCGGCTTTAGTGTTTAGACGTAGTTGAACAATATTATTGTCTGGCAATTATAAAAACGAAGACATTCTCAAGATTTGTAAATAAATCGTTAAATTAATGTCACATTTACAAAAACGAACTAAGTTTTTGACAAACACAAAATTACGAGACCATCACGAATTATGTTTTTTTTTTAATGTTTTAAATGAAGATTGCTAGGTTTTATTATGTTGAATATTCAGACTTCTCTTCTGATCTTGGGAGGAATTTTAACAATGTTTTGCTCGATATAACTTACTTCAGGTGGATCATTTCGGATTCAGAAATCTTACTGTAGAACTCGGGAATGCGCACTAAATTTCGAACTGAACACTTTATTTAATTATCGGTTGTAGCATGATATCTTACATTTAGTCGTCATTGGGTAGAGTTCTTTTGTAATGTACTAGTTTATTTCGACTTTTGCCTGAACAGAATAATGAACATTACACATCTGGAATAGTTTTAATTAAAGATTTATTTACAAAGTCCTTTATCGATTTCGAAATGAGTACGCAAGGTTCAATGTCTTAATGCGCAAAGATACTCAGAATATAATTTCGAATTTTTAATAGACTAAAGCGTTCACAATTATCGACATTCAAGGGTAATCCTTAATTAAATCTTAATAAATCCTAATGATTTTATAACTTATGAAAATATGCAACACCCTGTGGACTTGTTAAGATAGTTGCATCGGATTAGATATTATACCAATTAATGTTCTTTGTAATGCTAGACAAGGATTCTACCATCTGCGCCATGAAAGGAGTTAATCAGCCATAGATATTCCACAGTTCCCTTTACAATATTGTGTATTCGTCTTTTTTTGTAAACTGTTATCCTCATCTTTATTATTGTGGTTTTATCACGTTTCGGCAACATATTCTCTAGCCTTGGGTGGGTCCCGTGGCGCAGTGGATATAGTAGTGCCTCTGCTGTTTCAGGTGAGCATTTTCTGAAGACAGCGGTTTAAATCCTATTCAAATCATGTCCAAGGATTAGTTGACCAATACGTGGCGAGACAACACCAACTATGAAAGTCGGTAATTACTGGGGAGTATTCAGCATCCCTATCCGTCGCGATCACCACCTGGCCACAGCCAGAGGATCAGATTATTATGAAAATGTGGATAACAGTCCACAACAAAAAATGAATACACAAACAATCAAATAAAATATAAAATTCAAATGCTTTTCAGCGATACGTTTCTTAAATAGCAAGTTAAACTGATCCCGACCATTTACTGTTGTAATATACGTGGCTTGTATATATTTTTGAGCACATACTATCGCCTAGTGTATGTGTATACATATATGTACGCGTGCATAAATTTGATTGTTGTATGCTAAGAGGGTAAACAAGTTTTAAAAAAGGCCGAGTAGTACTTCTATATGAAAGGGTTCAACATTGGCTAATATGAAAACATATTTGGTTCATTTTTGCCTTGTTTCACGGGAAGCTGATAGAATGTTCGTCCCAATGAATTAATAGATATCGTTTGTTGTTGTTGTTGTTGTGTTGTTGTTTTTCAGCAACTATATTCCGGATATTTCCTCATTAGAAGTTGCAACGCTGGTCCTAGATTATTACGATCGACGGTTCCCGACTGTTTCCCGTGTTTGGAGCCATTACTGTGTCTGCTATCTCTGACTGACGTCTGGCGACTAAATGATTATATGTATTTCAACTTATCTTGATATGCACTTAAACTTCAGGTTAACCAACGCATAAAATCGGATTACGTTCTGTGTGCATGTTTATGTTATTTAAGTAAACTAACGCCCCTTTTAACCAAGTTACCGCTTGTTGAACTATTTTAATATAAGTTATTTATCTGTAAATGACTTTTTGGATTGGAAACGTTCTCGCTAACATATTTTTACAAATATCAATAACAGTCATTATTAGGAGCGGAAGCTGTGGAAATTACCCAGCACCATTTTACGTATGAAATGTATTGCTCCTGGATACCCTGTGGATGTTCAGCACGCGATATTATTGTAGCCATATTGTAAAAACTGTATAAGTAGTAATCTAAATCATCCTGTTAGTATAATGCCAGAATATATCTGGTGTTACGGTTTTTCCCCAATATTCTTATAGGAAACTGTGATATTTTTATTGTATGGACAACTGGCGCGAATTGAAACCTCACTATATCATTATACCATCTTTCGACAGAACAGATATTATTCTTGTATCCTGGCTAAAACACCAAAAAGTATAATTTAGTTTCACGCACGGCGTAAAATCGAGTTCATCTCTCTCTATATATTTTTTTACATCGAGTCGTCATTAAAAATGAAGAATAGAAAATGAAAACATAAAACAGTCATTGAATAAGCGTATATATATATATATATATATATATATATATATATATATATATATATATATATACATACACATTATATGGTCGGAGTATGTTATGACCTATCATACTTTTCAATAAATACAGTCTACAAATCAAATAGTTTATAATATGCACGCATGTGGAACTCTGTTCCGTCTGCCTGCTTCCCTCCGGACTACAACTTGGTTGTCTTCAAGTCCAATGTTAACAAATTCCTAATGAACCGCCCCCTTAAGTAAACATTTCAGCAAATCTCCTCACTAACGTAATGCACTTGCAATAACCCTTATCCCTGAGTGGCTTCCGGGCCTTGATAAGTGGTGATCACTGTGTAAAAAAAAAAAAAAAAATCTGGAAATTGTGGCTAGTATGTACACCCCCACATTAAATGTACTACGGAATTAATATATAGATAATCGTTCAGTTAACTCTGTGTTACCCGAACCAACTATGTAACATGCTTACAATCACCATAAACTGGATAAGAAGTTATTTTCGTAAATTTCACTTAACGGTAATTCATATGCATGGCAGTGTTCTCAGATAACTATTGTACAGAAACTCATCCGATACGTATAGAAAATCGGAAAGATTCTATATTTAAAATAGATTTACTCTCTTATAGATAACAAGAATAATTTTTACAGTGGTATATTTTTACGTTACACCGATCGGATTAGATAACATTTCAACAAATAATTTCCTCTAAAAAACAGACTTACTATAATCAGGTGATGTATATCAGTGGTAGAGCATTCGACTACACATCGAATGCCCCCCAGTTCAAGCTCTAGTGTATATCAATATTTTATTTTATTTTTACTTATTAATGGGTTCAGTTTACGATAAAAGAAGAGGTACCGTTAAAGATTGTCGCCAATTAACGATTTGTTTTCATATCTGAAAACTTATAATTAATCACAAGTGACTTCTTAGGGAATTCATAGTCAAGTCTAAATAGCAGTCGGCTTGATATTGTGACCAAACACAGAGGGAATTTAATGAACGACATTTCCATTATTATTTTTCTCTTACGAATTTTACCACCGGGCAAATTAATCCTCGTAATATATAATAATCAATATAGGATTAATCTCAAAATAATACATATGCAATCTACATAAATTAAAATATTGTGTTTAAGCGTATTGTATAAACGATCTGTCAGTTTATTTATAATAATTTTAATGTCAGCGTAATAAGTGATCTAACACAAAATAGAGACACGTAAAATTTTCATTCGAATAAGAACATTAATATTGACATCATAGTATAGCTTAAAAATGACGTCATAGTATTACTTCAATATTGACGTCATAGTATTACTTCAATATTGACGTCATACTATTACTTCAATATTGACGTCATACTATTACTTCAATATTGACGTCATACTATTACTTCAATATTGACGTCATACTATTACTTCAATATTGACGTCATACTATTACTTCAATATTGACGTCATACTATTACTTCAATATTGACGTCATACTATTACTTCAATATTGACGTACTACTATTACTTCAATATTGACGTACTACTATTCCTTCAATATTGACGTCATACTATTCCTTCAATATTGACGTCATACTATTCAATATTGACGTCATACTATTACTTCAATATTGACGTCATACTATTACTTCAATATTGACGTCATACTATTACTTCAATATTGACGTCATACTATTACTTCAATATTGACGTCATACTATTACTTCAATATTGACGTCATACTATTACTTCAATATTGACGTCATACTATTACTTCAATATTGACGTCATAGTATTACTTCAATATGGACGTCATGGTATTACCTCAATATTGACGTCATGGTATTACTTCAATATTGGCATCATGGTATTACTTCAATATTGGCGTCATAATATTACTTCAGTATTGACGTCATAGTATTACTTCAATATTGGCGTCATAGTATTACTTCAATATTGGCGTCATAGTATTACTTCAATATTGGCGTCATAGTATTACTTCAATATTGGCGTCATAGTATTACTTCAATATTGGCGTCATAGTAGTACTTCAATATTGGCGTCATAGTATTACTTCAATATTGGCGTCATAGTATTACTTCAATATTGGCGTCATAGTATTACATCAATATTGGCGTCATAGTATTACTTCAATATTGGCGTCATAGTATTACTTCAATATTGGCGTCATAGTATTACTTCAATATTGGCGTCATAGTATTACTTCAATATTGGCGTCATAGTATTACTTCGATATTGGCGTCATAGTATTACTTCGATATTGGCGTCATAGTATTACTTCAATATTGGCGTCATAGTATTACTTTAATATTGGCGTCATAGTATTACTTTAATATTGGCGTCATAGTATTACTTCAATATTAGCGTCATAGTATTACTTCAATATTGGCGTTATAGTGTAGCTTAAAAGTTGAGATCATACTTAAGCTTCAATATTGACGTCATAGTATAATGACGTACTAGTATAGCTTCAATAATGACGTCAGAGTTTAGCCAATAATACTAGTAGACCCCTGGAAATTCTGCAGAATAATAAATACTTTTAATCAACAAATATGATTTGAAAGGGGTATGTATTTCCTGATAATAATCACTATTTTCAGATAGAAACACACTATAACACCTATCAACGATGAGTTTATTAACTTTTCTATTAAAATACTATCAATTGTATTTTAAAAAAAAAACTCAACTGATGCTAATTAGATAGAATGATAAGTACTAATACACTCTTAAAAAGAAGCATTGTGAGGTATAATGCAAGGCAAGCAATAAAATCATATTATAAGACGGAATCTTTAAATTACTTTTTCATCAAGAATTGGCAGACACTGTTTTATGGACCTTCTTCTATCGAATGCCTTTATTTTACGAACGGTTTTGCTGCATTTTTGCGGTAAAGTGTACATAATTACAAATATAACATTACTAGTATTTCAGCCCGGAGTTGCCCGAGTGTTTGGAGGTGTAGGTTGAACAAAAAAATAAAAAAAAAATAAAGCGGTCAATTTTTGTTAATTTGACCCCTATTATGACCTCTTAACAGTTGGTTTACGCTCGAATCAAGTTATTAAGTTAAATCCATGCCATAGGAACCTATATCTCAAATTTCAAGTGTTAAGACTCAAAATTGGCGGAGGAGTTTGTATAGTTCTCAAAGGTCAAATCGTGAAACATAGACCTTTTACCAGCCAAATCTCTGGCCGAAGACCGATTACAAAATCTTCCCAATTCTCAGCACTCTGTATATAAATTTCGAGTCTGTAGACTGAAAATTGACAGGGATATTGTATTGAGAAATGTACACAGACAGAGACACACCCAGATATTTTCACAGATAAATAGATAAGGATATTCAACCACGAGGTCTTCATCAAAAAAAGTTCACTCATTCTTGTCCGGGCTTGCCAGATTTACATTATAATGAGAGATTTAGCGTATTCTGCCTTTCTCAAATCACATCGGTTTTCAAAAAATGTATTTTAGTTTGGTACAGCTAGGCGTAGGTACAAACGAGTGGAAAAACCAAGCAAAATATTGTATTGAGGATTTAAGAACCATGGTATTGATTAGACACTTTATAAGTTGTTTACACATATAAGTAATTTTTATTCTATTGGCAATGAGGATCCTCACATTATAGTTTCATGCAAATTAGATAATACCTCATGTCAGGTACTATTATTATTTCTCCAACACACAGTGATTTTTTTAGATATACTCCGTACAGCTACACAATAAGCAGATGAGTATCCCTGCCTTAAGGTTTAACCTTAACTTTCAGCAAAATGTAGCGCCTGTTTGACTTCCTCTAATAGACTGGATATTTACCATACAAATCTGTGTAGATGTATTTTATTAGTTGTATTAAAAGCAATACACATACTAAATGACAGCTCTGTCGAATAACAACACTATATAGTGATACTGTAATAACCAATTTATAAGGAGCCAGCAAAGAAAGTAGTAAGGCTCGGAAAACTGTCAGGGAGAAATACAGTCTTACCAGTCATAACTTAACATGCACATCCAGATTAATGGATGCCTATGTGTGTCATAGTACACACATTAACTTAGTCATAATACGTAAGGAATAGTCGATTAATTATGCAAGTTTCGAACATATGTAATATCTTTTTATTGAAGTCTATAATAAAGGGTGCATCCTTTCCATTGCATTCATCACTTAATTGTTTAAAAATTGTATTATCGATTACATAAAATGTTACGTCAATGGCATGTTTTTATTCTATTCGACGCACATTACATTTTCTACGGTATACGTACTTCAGACAGCTACAAAAAAGTAGTACACCACGAGAGTGTACCAAAACTAGCTATGCATCAGACAGACGGAAGAATAGCTGGACTTCAGGATAAAGCACAAAACGTCTCGACTTCCAGCAGCATCAAAAGATCAGCATAGAGTTCAAACAGCGGTTATAAGAAAGGTTGCGCTAACTTCAAACGATAAAAGCCTACAGCTTTCGAAAGAAGCAAAATAGATCAATCCCAAATATAGTTGCATCGCGTTTTTACTCAATTTGGTGAATTGAATAAAATATTCTTGATACGGGAATTCATTTGTATGTATTCCTGAGAGGGAGAATTAGTAAGAATTCTCGTTTTACTTACGTAAGTTATTTTCATCGGCATTTTTGCAACAATTCAATTGCCTTAGTTGATAGAATTACGGCTTCTAAAGCAGGCGAAAGAAGTCGGAGTAACTATATATCAGAAACAGTATATTTAGATTTTGTTTGCATTTTGCATGCGTAATACACACACACATATATATATATATATATATATATATATATATATATATATATAAGTAATGAAATCAAAGGAACGTTTTGTTTACTTTATATACGTAATGGTATACTTTAATCTAATATAACTACCAGTATTTATATATATATATATATACATATATATATATAATTTAGTCGCAACAGATTAAAAAGCTCAATATGCAATAGAGTGCAGCTTATTATAATAGAATGATAGAAGATGAAAATTGAAATTTACAATAAAATTTATTGTTCGACTGAATACTAAAAAACACAATTTACAGTTCTTATTCTGAGGAGTCTCCAAGAATGCTATTCTTGCTATTCTCCTCATACGGGGACAGAAAGAAATCGTAAAATAATTTACTGATTCCTTTCTGTCATCTGATGAGAAAAATACCAAAATAAACAGAATAGGGACTTTGTAAATTGTTTTATTTGTGAGTATTCAGTCGAACAATAAATTTCAACTTACAGTTTTAATTTTCTTTCTCTCTCTCTTTCTATATATAACTACTTAATTTACTCACACAAAATTAATATGCGAAAATATAAATTTATGCGTAAACTTAAAATATTTACTTCAAAAGTGCTCAATACGACGGTAGAGCTAGTTAGTAAGCGATGAAATGTATATGGCGATTAAGCTACACTAAATATTCCGCGTTTCATCCACTCTAGGACTCTTCAGGCTTATGCGCATAAGAGTCCTAGAATGGATGAAACGCGAAATATTCAGTGTAGCTTAATCACTATATGTATTTTATTACTATATATATATCAGTGTATATATATATATATATATATATATATATATATATGTATATATATATATACACACCCACTCACACACACTGGGTGCAATCAGTATCCGATAAAAAGCAAAAAAAAGTCGATTCATATATATATATGTATATATAAATACGAAAACAAAAACAAATTGTTATTCTATTTTATTTTGTATGATATATGCATATCTTGTATCAAATATTAAATAGAATTACGTCTGCCCTTGATAATTACAATAACACCATATCTAATGTTAAAAATGTATCTAACACAAAGAAAAAAGTTTTAGTATTAAGTGTATAATTGTATTAAGTTTTAGTATTAAGTGTATTAAATGTATGCGCCATAACATCTTCCAAAAGTTATGGCTGGTAAGACTGTATTTCTCCTTGGCAGTGTTCCGAGCCTTACTACTTTCTTTGCTGGCTCCTAAAAATTAGTCATTAGAGTATCACTATATAGTTTTGTTTTTTGACAGAGCTGTCATTTAGTACATGCATTGCTTTTAACACAACTAATAAAATACATCTACACAGATTTGTATGGTAAATATCCAGTCTATTAAAGGAAGTCAAACAGGTGCTACATTTTGCTGAAATTTAAGGTTATACCTGAAGGCAGAGACACTTATCTGCTTATTGTGTAAATGTACTAAGTATATTTAAAAACCACTGTGCGTTGGAGAAATAATAATTGTACCTGGCGCCAAATATTATCTGATTTGCACGACACTATAATGTGAAAATTATAATGGAATAAATTTGATTAGCGAATCTTGCGTATATGCCAACCCGCTGTGTTCCTGATAGAATATCTGACCATTCCCAAGATAATATCGTGTGCAAACGGCGAGAGATTATCGTCAAATGAAGCCCGTTACATTTAACCCATTTTTCGGTTCATGGTTTGGTGTTTTCTAGGGCCGGCTGAAGAGAAACAACCCAACCATTATACTCTCACTTTCAAACATCACTGTAGGAATGCTATTCTGTTAGTCAAACGCTGTGTTCTGTCTCCAGCCAAGACTTACACTATTTCGAGCAAATACAATTTTTATTTCGTCTCACCATAATAATTTATCTCAAAAACTATTTTTCTCCAGATGCTCTTTGACAAATTCCAGACGATTCTTGGCATAGAGCGATTGAACAAATGAGTTTTTCTTGATTTCCGCGATTGGAATCCATTTCTATTGAAGCACTGGCCTTATATTCTGCTTGCATACACGTGCTCTAGATTCATCTAATATTTTCTGAATTCAGACAGAGTTATTCCTGGATGCTTCTTTACTTCAGTGAACGAAAGTCAAGCTATACGGTTAGAAATTTAAGAACGTTTCCCGGATGTGGCAAATTTTAAGTGCACTTCTAGGACTTCTAGGACCTATGAATCGTGTCACTTACAGTCGAAAGTTGAATATTCAACATTGTTGTATTTTTCTATACATTGAATGATCCCTGTGTGGCTGAACAATTAGTATTGACTTTCCAGCGATTCTCCAGTTGTAGAGACTGTAAAAACGGTGCGACTAAACTGAGATAAATACATACTCCATAGTCTAGCGTTTCTGCAGTTATGTAAGTTTCTTAACCGTCGTATGAACAATATTTTGCTAATTCAAACTATTTTACTTTGTGTTGGATACGTATAAAACTATGAATATCTACTGAATTCGTAATTATATATAATTTTTGATACGAGATTTGTATTTATCATACAAATATACATTAGATTAGCACTTTGTTTTTTTTCGTGTAATAAAAAATGAACTTCTTTGAATAGGATACGTATTTCACCTTCTTTCTATACATACGTATATATGCAGACACACACATATATATATACATACATATAAACACATATGCATAAGAACAATTATTCCTCCTTTAAATCGTGCAGAGTAAGAGAACTAAAAATAAGTGCTGCTCCCAATTCAAGGTCAACTATGATAAAATCTGATTTCATGTTTGTATTAAATATTAATCTCAATTTAACTTTATATTGAACGCTTAATATTGTACTTAGTCGCTGCGACTTTTAGTAATACGTGCAAACTTTAATCGGAATCGGCTCGGTACTACCTACGAAAACTTCACTATAACGGTTAGGAATCCGTATTAATTCCTGCATATACATCGAAACACACAATACTAACGTTTTTTTGCATCATATAACAAACGTCCGTGCAAATTGCAATGAGTTCGGCCCAAAAAGTTTCTGATAAAACCGCTCCTATTTTTATGAGTAATTCCTATTAATTCTTTTCTGTGAATCAAACGAATACTATAATATTTAGTCCACTGCAACTTATAGGCTCATAAAACATTCAACTAGATTGGCAAAGTAATTTCCAAGAAAAAAAAACTTGATCAGACCAATAGATAAAAAGTATGACTTAGAAATATAATAATAATAATAATAATAATAATAATAATAATAATAATAATAATAATAATAGTAAAATCTTAAGAAAAACACCATGTGGAGACTAAAACACACTAGCTCGAGGTACACGCGGGCATAGAGTTATAAAACACAAAAGAACATACCATGGAATAATTAAATCTGAAACTGTATACTTGTAACTTATTTCCATGTGCTCGTCTTCTGCTCTCTTTTTTATGTCAGAATAAACAGGGGCAACATCAAATAAGTGAGGGTCAAAGAGGATAAGAAATTTCGAAGAACAGAAAGCATTAGCCAAACTTCCGCTGGATGAATGCATAGAGGTCTTAGACCTTCGGAATGCTTATTGTTAAGTTAAGTTCAATGGTCACTGCCAACGAGAAATCAATAGTAAGCGGCTGTTGCGATAGCGAAAATTCTTCTTCAAATGTTAATGGCACAAATGAAGAGTGCTGGAAATCTTTGGAGAATTGCCACCTGACTCAAGACAACAGGACACATTATTCTCATAGGGAAGTTTGTGAAGATGACCGTGTGAGAATAATCTGAGTGAGTAAAAAGAAAAGGAAAAATAGAAATACACTAACTTCATGTTCGAACGGGACAAGATCAAAGTGTAGTATCTGTTCCGGCAGATGCTGCACTTAAGATAATTTGTACCAGTCAATGGAGGGGAAACCCTCTATACTGGGACAATTATTATTTTTGGTAACCAGAGTGCCCCCTTTTTGCCTACTTTTAGGGGAGCTGGTTTTTACCTCACATTAAAAACGGCCTTGTGCCTAATTTGCTCAGTGGGGGAGCAAATAAACACCATCTGTTCTTCAGTTGCTGCACTTCAATTTCTTGTTCTCTGTCGGTGGAGGAGAAATCCTTCACGACTGAGACAATTTTTAATTTTGTTCCTTTTCTCCACCTTAAAAAAAGGTCCTCGTGTCTAACTCTGTCCCGTGGGGAGGCATTGTAAATAGGAACTTCACGTTCGAACGCATGTTATGAGATTTTCTTACTAATTAAAAAAAAAAATTATCCGGTCAGCAATGAGGGTAAACATTTATTTATTGATATTACTGATGCAAAAAGAACACCTGCTTGTTTCTATTTCAATAAGAATTATACAAAAATCCAACAATGTC
>NC_136501.1:98812007-98819507 GCF_053919585.1 Euprymna scolopes | reverse complement strand
TAGTCATAGAACTCGTCATCAACAAAAGTGTCAATGTCCATATCATCGCAGTCATCCTCATCGCTGGGCACAGTTCGGCTAGCTGACTTGGTCATCACTTTCCTTTTTTTGTTTCGGCTTTTCTCCACTTTTGACCGAAACTTTTCAGTCAGTTCCTCAATATATTCTTATGAAGTGGCAATCACGCACTTGCCTATCTTCCGATCTCTCTTGCTGTCTGTTCTTGGTGGACCTTTAGGAAATCCTTTGAACTGAGATGGGAAAACAAAAGAGGGTGGCGTTGTTTCTTTGACAGGGTCACAGGTTTTTCCAGTTGGTGTAGTTGGGGTAGATGTTGATGATGCTCCCGACGAGGTGGTGCTTAGTTCAGAAAATGGGGTGCTTGATCTGTTGTTGGTGAGGGATGGTTGAAGCCGGTTGAGACACGTTGCTGGGAGGAGGAAGGGAGAGATACTGCAGGAACATAACTGTTGGTGACATCGTATTGGGCAAAGAAATAGTCAGAAAAAATGTGCCTGTCCAGGGGACAGATGCCAGATGCTTTGAAACTGGCGGTGATGTTCGCTGGGGTTTCCCCTCTAGTCCAAGCATAGTTGACCAGCTCAGTGATGTTGTAGATGGTGATGGTATTTCCAGGGTTGCTCAGCATCCATGAAGTGGTCCTGTCATTGAAAAAAGATTTCACTGGCCCATACACAGTGCGATCCAGAGGCTGCGCTTTGTTGCTGGTGTGAGGGACGAGGGAGACGATGTGCACATTGTTTTCCTTTGCGCATGTCAGTGCTTGCAATGACAGGTGACTTTCGTGATTATCCAGCGCCAGGATGACAGGGTTTTTCTCAGAAGGCTGCACATGTTTTACAAAATGCTCGATCACGGACAAAACCTTCTCTGACGTAATCCACCCATTGTCTGTGACAAGGCCTAAGCTTCCCTCGGGAGAGTTGTTCATTTTATGCTGCTGAAATGTAATTTTTGGAATATGAACACTGGTGGTAAGGCAACGCCTGTTGCTGACACTATCCCGAAAACAGCAACAAGCTCCCCCTTTCTCTGCTGGTCATTTGCCCAACCTGCTGTACCCCTTTTGAAGCAATAACTTTACGGATCTTCTGCACAGTCGTGAAGCCCGTTTCATCCAGATTAAAAATATCTCGTCCTTTGACATTCAACTTTTGTATTTCTCCTCTAACAAGTTAATCATATTGATGTTGTGTTTGTTGAAGGCTATTGCACGGGCAAGAGAAGTGGCCCCAGGTTGCCGAATTGAAAGTTGTGGGTGTCGTTTGAGAAATCCAATGAGCTATTCTTTTCCAGCCTGTTTGCATGCTTCCGATGAAGCAGGAACGTTTTTGCTATTCACCACAGCCGTTTCATATACCAGTTGTTTTGCTGCACGCGTTATCAGCCCATAGAACATTTTGGAACATTTTTGTCGATGTGCGGCCAAATCTTTCTACTCTGCACTGGAAAAGATCTGTGCTTTAGAATAGTCTGTTTCGATGTTGGTATCGTTGTCATCTCTCATGAGGGCAGTCTTTCGACGGAGAGTTGTTCTGGGAACTCCTGCGCCCTTCGATATACCTTTTGCAGATTGTCCATGCAGAACTCTGGGCACTGCTGCCCGTAAGACATCCTCTGGAATCAGACCATTGTCTGTTATCCGACTGTATTGGCGAGACATTGTTGAATCAAGATTCTCCAAAGATGATCTGCGAACAGGACAAAATAACGTAAGTTTTTTTAAATTTTTTCCCCGTCCTCCAAGCATTATGTATCTGTGGAAAGAAAGATTTTATTAATACATAACTAGGCAGATTAGGTTTGAACAGACTGTGCGGTAAAATGAACAGCCAGCTTTGAGAAATTTGAGCAACAAGGTTGTTTAGGCGTTTGAGCTAAGATGTGTTTTAACTAAAGGTGTTTGAGTTAATGGTTAACACTCTATAGACACCCTAATGCAAAGGAATACATAAAAATAAAACACAATCGCGTATTCATTCATAACCCAGTAATGTGAAGATATAAAACCAGAGTTGGCCAACTCTCCCCACAAGGAAACCCTGAACACAAAAAAAAAACAATAAAAATTAACAGTGGCTAACTTTTTAAGAAATATGCTGTAAGGTAGACTAAGTGGATACTATTTATAGATGCAAAAATACAGAACACTGACAATGTCACCAAAGCTACTATGGTTTCGAAAGTAAAACTGAAAAATTGAAAATATTACCTACAGAATGAGTCAGTGCTCCCTCTCAGCCATGTGGCAAGGGAAGTAATCAATAGTGGGCCAGTTAGTCCTCCCTACAGGAGAGCTATCTAGCAACGAAGTTAAGAATTAGTTTCATACTTGGGTTTTGCTTTGACACAGGGGTGGCCAAGTCTCCTCACTGGCCAAGTCTCCCCACCCTCCCTTAATATATATTGTTATAATATAATAATTAATAGATATATAATAAAGACGAAATCTTCATATATTAAAATTCCGTATTCATACGCATTTTACAAGCGAACAACACTGGGCGGACTCCTAGAATAGAATAACAAAACAAAAAACTATTGGTTATATATGCTCAGGTTTAAAATATTGTTTTTTGGGGTTGTTTTTTTGTTGATAATTGTGCATATTGAATAGCTCGGTCTAAAACATGTTATTTTTTCTTAATTTTCTTTTCCAATATTTCAAACAAACTTGGAAAAATAAAGGAAACACTTGCTTTTCGTTCCAAGTCGATAATATTGATGGACTAATTAAAATGTTATTGTTTTTACAATGCTGACTTTCTAGAAAATTCAACTAATTAGCGCATCCACGTGGGACATTCGAAATAGAATTACGCATTCATTACTAAACATGGGCCAAGCATCAGACGTGAAAAACGCTAAAAGTTTAGACAAAAGTAAAAAAAATAAAAAAATACAGTCGAAGGTCATAAGGGTTGAAACAGATGGGAAACAGAAGGTGATGAAAATGATAAGAAAGTAAGGTGCGTGAAAAAAATGTATGAGAGCTAATAGAAAATATATCAATCATATCCCACGCGGTTTTGAAGACAAAAGCGAATGAACAAATATGTTTGCTGACGATAAAACAATCTACATATCTATAAAAGTGTGAATGTGTGTTAGGATACGTCTTAACCTATATACTCTACAAAAAATTGATCTATGGACTGTAATATAGTATATAGGATATTCAGACACGTGAACAACATTTTAACCGGTTTTCCTTCCGGAATAGACTAAGTGTTCAAGGGGGAGAATTGAAACTTCGTTCGTGGAGGGGGTCCGATTTTTTTGTTTGTTGTTCTACGAATGCGCATGCGTGAATTATTCACATTACATATTCCTCATGTTAAAATAAGTGGCTGAAACACTTTAATATTCGTATCAAGTTGGTCTAATAGTTATTGTACTCATCTCAACATCTTTTTTTTTATTTGTTTGTTTTGATCTCAGCTGGGGTATTTACTTTTTTGAATTACAAAAAGTGTGCTGTTCAGAAAAAAAGACTCGAATGAACATTCTTCAGTTTCTGCATGGATTATAATATTCATGAGTATTTTAGTACTGGGTAAAGCCGGACGGTCTGCTAGTTATAGAAAAGCGTGTGGGAATTAAAAAAAAAACATAGCAAATTTAGTAAATATATATTGAAATGAAATAGCATTGGTTAACGAAATGATCATTTAGTTATAGACAATATAATTAAGCAGAAAGTAAAGTGTTATTTTGATAGTAACTGACCCCTTAGAAAAGACAAGAGTTAATCAAGGAAAATGGTTCACGATTCGAAATGGTCGTCACTCAAACGATAAAGAACACTACAAAGTTACTGTCAATGGTCAATTCTATGAATTATGTTTGGATACTTAGTATAACAGCTTATACAGGTTCGAGTTGAAGATGACCAAGTTTATATAAGTGGGAAGAAGGTCTAGTGTAATGAGTTGATCAGGCAAAGAGCTCTTTCAAAAAAGGTTTGTCTTTAGGAATTCCTCCTTGTGTTTAACATCCAAATCGATGGTCAATTAATGGGGAAACGATAAATTAAAACCAGTCACATCAAGCGTCGGTTACACTATACTAAAAAGTGTCTGCTATTAGATAATTAATTGAATTAAACTTGATCACGTCTGATTAAATAGGATATATATTTTTAATATAGACCGAAAGAAATAAAGTATAAAGAGGAAATTGTGTTTTCAATTTTGCAAATGAAGTGCACTGTTTTTGTTTCCTTACACAAAAAATGTAAACTTTTATTTTCCTTTCAACATATATTTTTATATATATATTTTTTTCCAGACTAATATAATTAGGTAAAGTAGTTTCTTTTTCTATTTGTTTTCTTCACGTTTTGGTGTTATTGTCTTTTTTTTTTCATAAATTGAAATATAATTACTTTTATGTAAGGTTCGCCGCGAATTCAGGATAGAATATAAGCTTAACTATAACAATACTATATTCGACCATATGACGTTTTCTGGTCAGTAAAGTGTCTAGTCCTGTGTGTCCATATGCACGTTTCGTTATAACCTACGTAAATATCGGTATTTTATTTGCTAATAGATTAATAAAAGACTACCCGTGACCCGTTGGGTCAGTAAGTTTATTAGCTATGGAATTCATGTATGAGTGGGACACTTGTGACGTAAAGAAAATAGTTATTATTTACATAGCAGAATCATTTCTATGAAAGTATATTAAAATGAAAAAAAGAATATATATATATATAGATTTCTACGAGTCGTTCTGTTTATTATAATTGATTATTTTTTAGAAAAATAATTATAGTTATTGAATTTTAAGTAGTTGACCATACTTATAGGTAAATGTGCACTGAACAGATACCATTATACGTATTATAGTTAAATTCAAATTTTGATGTATCTGTTTTTTTTTGTTTTTTTTACATCGTTCGTTTCTGTATTACGTTTAAGTATTTTACACCCCACTCTTCCCATGTTAAATAATTTCGACATAATAACGTTTATATTTCAGCGTACCAATTGTTCTTTT
Organism: Euprymna scolopes; assembly: GCF_053919585.1. Taxonomy (NCBI): domain Eukaryota; kingdom Metazoa; phylum Mollusca; class Cephalopoda; order Sepiida; family Sepiolidae; genus Euprymna; species Euprymna scolopes. Next base: position 98,814,482 of record NC_136501.1, on the reverse strand, counting down.
TTTTTTCGCGTTTAAATTATCCAATTATTTTTTTTTTTAAATTATCCAATTAAAAAAAAAACTCTGTATTACGTTTAAGTTATTTAAACCCCACTCTTCCCATGTTAAATAATAATTTCGAAATAATAACGTTAAGATTTTAGTGCGCAGGTCATGCGCGCATGCGCAACCGGATGTCGTAAAGCGGAAAGTTGGTTACAGACACCGTTACAAGGCCATTTGAGTTTTATAATCATAGAGATTTGTAAAATATATCCGGGTTATTTCACTGTTTAGTGCAACATTTAGAAAGTAAACGTCGAAAATTTGATTCATGACGAGAAGGTTATTTCTAAAGATATGCAAATAAAATAAGGTTATTTCTAAAGATATGCAAATAAAATCAGCTTATTTCTAAAGATATGCAAATAAAATATGCGTATTTCTAAAGATATGCAAATAAAATAAGCTTATTTCTAAAGATATACAAATAAAATAAGCTTATTTCTAAAGATATACAAATAAAATAAGCTTATTTCTAAAGATATGCAAATAAAATATGCTTATTTCTAAAGATATGCAAATAAAATATGCTTATTTCTAAAGATATGCAAATAAAATATGCTTATTTCTAAAGATATGCAAATAAAATATGCTTATTTCTAAAGATATGCAAATAAAATAAGATTATTTCTAAAGATATGCAAATAAAATAAGCTTATTTCTAAATATATGCAAATAAAATAAGCTTATTTCTAAAGATATGCAAATGAAATAAGCTTATTTCTAAAGATATGCAAATAAAATAAGGTTATTTCTAAAGATATGCAAATAAAATAAGCTTATTTCTAAAGATATGCAAATAAAATATGCTTATTTCTAAAGATATGCAAATAAAATATGCTTATTTCTAAAGATATGTAAATAAAATAAGGTTATTTCTAAATATATGCAAATAAAATAAGGTTATTTCAAAAGATATGCAAATAAAATAAGGTTATTTCTAAATATATGCAAATAAAATAAGGTTATTTCTAAATATATGCAAATAAAATAAGCTTATTTCTAAAGATATGCAAATAAAATATGCTTATTTCTAAAGATATGCAAATAAAATAAGGTTATTTCTAAAGACATGCAAATAAAATATGCTTATTTCTAAATATATGCAAATAAAATAAGCTTATTTCTTAAGATATGCAAATAAAATAAGCTTATTTCTAAAGATATGCAAATAAAATAAGGTTATTTCTAAAGATATGCAAATAAAATAAGGTTATTTCTTAAGATATGCAAATAAAATAAGCTTATTTCTAAAGATATGCAAATAAAATAAGCTTATTTGTAAAGATATGCAAATAAAATAAGGTTATTTCTAAAGACATGCAAATAAAATAAGCTTATTTCTAAAGATATGCAAATAAGATAACGTTATTTCTAAAGATATGCAAATAAGATAACGTTATTTCTAAAGATATGCAAATAAGATAACGTTATTTCTAAAGATATGCAAACTAAATAAGGTTATTTCTAAAGATATCAAATAAAATAAGGTTATTTATAAAGATATCAAATGAAATAAGGTTATTTCTAAAGATATGCAAATAAAATAAAAACATGAATACATTATATATGAGAGAAAGGAAATTAAATCCGTAAGTTGAAAATTTTCCGTCAATCTTTTATTCACTGATTATTCTTAAAACAAAAATTTTAAAAATACAAAGTACTTATTCCGCAGATTTTCAAAGGAAGCTAGTCATATTCTTCATATAAGAGGACAGACAGAAATCATCAAATTATAGTAGTAGCAATCTTAGAATTTGCTGGCCACATCAGTAAATAAAACTGCAATTTATTATAGTCATAAATTGAAAAGTTGTACATGCCCTTATAAAAAAAAAAACAGTGAAAAAATGTAATCGAAGTGAAGAATAATAAAAACCGAACCAGGCATAAAATTGCAGCATGAATCAGACTCTTCTAAAAGGTCAACCGAAAGCGAAAATAAATCTTTAGAAAGAATCAAGTCCAAAAAAAATCCAATGGATTAAAACTAGGTAGGAAAAATTTAAACGCAGCACTAAACTTCTGATCGATCAACACTATGAATTTGGGCAATCCCGATTTACAGCAGATATCTAAATCTAAACATATATACCCTGGACAACGAAGGGAAGGATCGAACTGTACCCTTAGATAGATCTAAGACTTTTGACAGGGTATGGGACGATGTTCTTTGGAAAATCAGATCATACGGTATCACTGAACTAATACTTCACATAACAAAATCCTTCTTAAGTAACAGAAGAATCCAGATTGCCCTCGACGGTCGTACATCAAAAGAATACGATTTAAATACGGGAATACCGCAGGGTATATTATTGGACCTTTATTATTCCTGATAGTCGTAAATGAACTCCCTGAAAAAATAATCGCTGAAATGAATATATTTGCCGATAACACTACGCTGTAAAACAGGCACGAGGGGATAAC
>NC_136501.1:98487007-98807007 GCF_053919585.1 Euprymna scolopes | reverse complement strand
AAAAACGTTGGCCCATGGAATTAGTTCAATTTGTGATTTCGTCAACAGTTATTCCTCGCGATACCTCGTGGGGAGCATCCAACAACCCATATTTAATCTTAAATTGGTGTCGCTTCATGATACTCCAAAGGTTCTCAGTTGGGTTGAATTTGCAGGCCACTCCATCTTCCGTCGTCCAGAGACCCCCAGTTGTTGCAAATATTCTTTGCTTTTCTTTGCTGCATGCGAAGAAGAAGTATCCTGCATAAAAAAAGATCCTTCTGAACGTCAACCTTTGCTTCTTCAGCCATGGTTCAAAGTGTTCCTTCAGAAAAGCTATGTAAATATTTAACGTCATTCATACCCCTTTTGGGTCTCTCCATGGGACAATTAAAGTACCTCCGATAACTCTATCCCGAAGAATTTATCTTACCACAATATTGTTGGCGCCTTAAACGCTTTTGACGACGTCGTCCATCTAGGAATCATTCCTTGCTCCAGTCATCTGGGCCATCATGAGTGCCACGCACTTCATCCGTGAATAAAACTTTGGAAAACTCCGTTTTCATGTTGTCTTCTGTCCATTTGTTTCGGTTTTGTATGTGATGTTGCTTTAATGAAGGCTTTGTCACGGCTTATCAGACTTAACCCCTTTTTTCAGAACTTTCCACATTAATCCAAAAAAAATAATAAAATAATAGATTAAATCATTTAATTTTTATATTCATTTAAAAATAGCCAATCATCAGAACATTATTTTTTTTAATGATTCCTTGGAATTTGACTTGTATCGATTCTGCTGGATGTGTTTAACCATTGGTTTGATAAGGGTTCTATCCTAGGTCAAATCAAATCACCAATGGAATGATCACATTGCTGAAGAAGCAGTACAAACAGGGAGGAGCTAAACGACTATAGGATCATAATTTTTCTTAAACACAGAGTTGAAGATTTTAGCCCAAATATTATTAAATGAGTTGCAGGGTGCTATTAGAGAATTGATCGAATTTGAGCGGAACTATGTTGTGAAGGGGCGATAGATTTAGAACAACATGCATCTGATTCGTACAATCCTAGATGGTGATAGAAGATGACATGGAAGCTGCACTAATCAACTTGGATCAGCCCAAAGCTTATTCTTAGTGGTCACCCCCAAAAAGGAGGGTGGACCTGTAAATTCACCCTTATCCATTCGTCCGTTTGTCTGTCCGCACTTTTATAACACGATCAGCCAGTCACTGGTGTGTGACCGACACACGTGTTATAATAAATGCCTTAGAAGTGGTCTCATGAAGATGTGAAGATGGCCAGTCATTAGGGTCTCTAAGAAGAAAATCATACCTGAGATGTTGGCTTCTTCTTATCTCAGGTACTTTTGGAGACATTCTTTAATCCGGCTTCGTGAAAAAATTCTTGACTAGTGTGGCCAGGGGTTTTAACAGCTTCACGTTTAATTTGGAGTAAAGGACGGCGTGAAAAAAGTCTAGATTTACCTTTATCAGCTCTCTTACGTACCTTTGTAGGGTCCTTGACAAAGTTCTTGAAGGTTTGATGCTACCTTTCTTTCATTATCGATATTTCTAGGGTAGTTTTTATTTTTTACTAGCTGTTCTGTAATAAAACTCTTAAGAACTACCCAATCCAACATTTCGACCTATTGTTTTTACGAAACAAACTGCCTTGTTAATAATTTAACACACACACAGATACCGTGGATGCAGCAATTACGATGCTAAGTTGTTTACATTGCGCGGAACAGCACGAAAGTTTCACAGTAGGCGCAGCCCAGCATTGCCAACATGTCTGAAGCTTTTTATACGAAACTACCAGTAAGTTTCTGAAACTGGTCAAAAAATGTTATCTCGTTAATAATTTGACACGCAATGTATATATATATATATATATATATATATATATATTCGGAATAATCATGTTAAGAGGAATTAAGAGATGAGCCCATTCAGTAATAAAATACAACTACCTGGGATTGACCCACCACCTCCAGTAAATATTATCAATGTCTTCAAAATAAACGAAGGTCACGTATATTTACGTGAATATTTAAACGCATTATATGAAAACAAAATAGATTCTTCCAACGGGACATATATTCGTGTATTATATACGAGCGTTGTTAAAAAAAAAATAAACCCTCTTATTTTGTTTGAATTCAAAGAATTTCAGAGCTACGGAGCCGATGGTGTGACCATTAGAAAAAAAAAACCTTCATGTGCTCCAAAATCTGTTCTTCTACATTGTCATCTCTATTATCATTGCACTTTTGTCAGACATGAACGATGACTATGCACGTTCCTCTGGATCGCGCTTTGTCAGATGTAATATAAACCGAATTCTAATTACGAGAGTCGTTTCAAAAGTAAAGGCTCCTATTTTTTAACTCATATTTGGCGAGGTACAAAAACGATACATTTCAATCAAGTGGTAAATTTTGATCGAACGACCATGCTCAACAGATTTATTTTTTCTACTAAGCTTCATACCAAAAAAGGCATATTGCCACTTTGACGTAAGGAACTACTAATTCGGACCATGCTTATGAATATTAACAATATGTTGGTTTACGTTACATTTAAAATTATGCATATCCGTACAGTCAGAAAAGCAGTAAGCAGGAAGGGAATTCGAAATAATATCTTTTCGAGGGAAATATCTTATTAGAGTTGACTGTTTTCTAGCATTTAGGGACTTCAACAGTGAAAGGTGTGCGATTTTGATGATATGTACGTCGATGGGACACACGGACAACCAGTTCATAAGGGCACATTCCGTTAAAATATTTCTAAAACAGGCACAGAGCTGCAACACTGCGATAGGTTATCGGTTGGGACCTAGTCGACAAACTGAAACCTATAGATTTGAAACACTTTTTTAACCTATCCAAGAGAGAGAGAGAGAGAGAGAGAGAGGGGCTAGTGGTAAATGCACTAGCCCAGATGCATGGGCGAATGGTAGACGTTTAGAGGTACAGGTTCCTCTCAACTTTGATTAACTTCTAGCTCGATAGAGGGAACCCACCTTGTTTGCAACGGCTTTACATAATAACTACTATTAACAATACACCATTGTTATTTAATCAATAACGAATCCAAATCCTGAGGTTCTTTTTTAAAGTCTCACACTGTTAATATCTGCAATAAAGATGTGAAACTTTAAGGGCAATAATGCATGAGCTCAATAATAATAATAATAATAATAATAATAATAATAATAATAATGATAATAATAATAATAATAATAATAATAATAATAATAATAATACGATTTGCCAACCTTACTGATCTATTCGGGAAAATTTAAAAAAAATAGGAGTTAATATTTCGGAATGGTTTTCTATTTGTTAATTTTATATTCTTACTCATATTTAAATAATACCACGTGTAATTAACATATTCTGCTTGAGATGATATCGATGAACGGAAATTTATTTTTATTTGCGCAAGATTTCCACATGCAAATTTAAATCTTTCAACAAATCAATAACTTCGCCAATAAATTTCCTTGGCCTTAAGACGTTTTTTTTTTTTAATTTTTTCCTTCTTTTTAATGTAATCATACTGACATTGCATAAATACACGCTCTTGATTTCAACCGATAACATGTTTAATTGTATTACATGTTACCTTGGTGAAACCAGTGAAGCGCAGACGTGAGCTGGTGCTAAAATGAATGCAAGGAAAGAGGAGGATGAAATAAATTCATGGAGAGGGTGGCGTTATTAATCACTAGAGCGTTACAACTCTCGACTATGGAAAAATGTCTATCAGGCATGTCTATAAAGCGTGATGATTTATTGTGAAACCAGAGTTCGTGATGTGTTTTGATGACTTAAACTTATATGGCGATGGTGCAATGCATTTATACCGTGAAGTGTAAAACCGGCTACGAGCTAATAGCCTCACACAATATAATTCAATCTGAATAGTATAGGAAACGTATACGTTGCGTAACTGAGGTCTGTCCGTATGCTTGCGGGTTTCTTCATAATCTAGTAGTGTCCATAGTATTTTCACCTGACAAGGCGTAATGCCACTTTGATGCAGAGGGTTCCTATTTGGAACATATTTGCAGGGATATTCTGCAGAGAGTAACCTGATGCATGTTAGTATAGTCGGGGAAGCAGAAACCCGGAAAAGAATTCCAAAGTCTAGCAGTATTGCGAAGAAAGAGTGAAATACTTTCTGACATCTTCGGGTCTACTATATAGGGGCGTGATTTTGCTGTGTGTTGGGGGTGTTTACGTTGACGAGGGCACAAAGACTTGTAGTTCGTTGGAGCAGTTACCGTTAAAATATTTGAAAAACAAATCAGGCTGAGGGATGCAACATTTCGTTGATGGAATAGGGGCTGAAGCCTGGCTGACAGGTCGATACCTATTGGCGACTCTCTTTTGAGCCCGGTCAAGAAATCAAAGATTGGTAGAAGATGCACCAGTCGAAATGTGGCAGCAATACTGCATACATGAGCTTTGTAAATGCCCAGTAAAATTCTAGCTATAATTAAGTTTTAAGTACGGTAGAGTAAAGCCCACTTCATTGCAGCAGCTACAGCAATGCAATCAATGTACCTGTTCCAACTTATGTTCCTGGGAACGTTAAACTGAGTTATTTTAGCTTAGTACTTTCAGGTTATTTATTGTTAGATATAGCTCTTGGTGGTATAGAAAGTTTCTTTTAAAAATCATAGGAAATAAAAGAGTTTTCGCAGCATTTAATGTCACCATTCAAGTACTGACTGCAGGTCTTACTCTAGGGTTTCCTACATTGTCTTAGATATATGCCTATTTGTTCCACACCCGCCTGTCTTGGAGCGTGCTGTCATCAGCAAATATTCCCATCACAGAAACAATTATATCAGGGTGGGTCGTTTATGAATATCAGGAATATAAAGGGTCAATGACCAACTCCTGAGGTACAACCTTATTTATATCATATTTTAACGTACTCTCATCGAGCACAATATGGATTCTTCTCTTATTTAGGAAAGATTTTATTATGTTAAGTATGCACCCACTGATACTATATAATCTGATTTTCTGGAGAAGACATCGTGCCATACCCTGTAAAAACCCTTGTTATTATTATTATTATTATTATTATTATTATTATTATTATTATTATTATTATTATTAGGTATTACGTTCTTCTTTTATTGTACGTATGGCCTGTGCCTGTAGTGTATTAAAAAGGTATATGTGGGCTAAGCGCATTTGCTATATACGTGTATGCGGATAAAAGCTTCGTGTAAATTACAGGTAACGTTCATACTTAAGGAAACATATATATATATATATATATATATATATATATATATATATATATATATATATATATATACATGCAATTATGCAGTTCTCTAAAATACCTCTTTTGTAGGATTCTTTTTTTCAGGCGGTTGTTTCTTTGTCGTGAAGACCTGTAATCGAAGACATTTATCTCCAGGAAAAAATCGATTACAACGAGTAATACTATCATACACCCCTTATTAGAATTTGTGGATAATCCATTTTATCGAAGTCGACACGTTGCACTTTTACATTTCTCTCGTTTTTCAACTTACGTGTCCATTTCTCCTTAACTCGTTCAAGCAAAATACTCTAAGTACCAATATATATATATATATATATATATATATATATATATATATGTGTGTGTGTTTTGTAAGCGATACTTATTGAATGAATTCAACTATTTATATGAAAGCGCATTTTTACCTAATGTGAGTTGGGAATAATTTTCTCTATGACAATTTGGTACCCCCAAATATGAAGCGGCATATATGTTATTTTTTTTTTACAGCAAAACAATACTGGATTGTTAAGGCAGGTCAATTTGCAACTTTTTTCAGAAAATCAATATGGCACTGGTAATGGTAGTTGGGGTTTGATGTGATAAGAACATATACAAAAAATTCGATTCACATCTTAAACAGAAAATTGAGCATTTAATTTTAAAAATCGTATCGAAAAATGCTGAAAAATCCTTTATTTTCATAGCATTTTTCACAACATAAATATTCAATTAAAAGTGATATATTCATATGAAATACATCGAAAGAAAAATAAATACATAAATTATAATTTTAATTATGAATCACAACTAGCAAAATATCTCAACTTTTACTGCAGTGCTTAAACAAAAATTGTAAAAAAAAGGTTAATTAGCAACTAAGTTTTTTAAATTTCACAATTTAAAAAGATATGTGAAGATGTATTACACAATATAAAAACTTGATACAAGTTACAGCACCATGTATTTTAATTTTTATTAGAGGCAGTAATATAAACTTATAATAGAACTAAATTCTTCTGTATAATTTCCTTTTGAGGAAAAATGAAAGTCTAATTTGCTAGCACGATGACTTTGTAATAATGTTTCTATGTTTTGCTTCCTGTCCATATACAACATTTTGAGAAAAATCAATCAAGTTTGACCAGAGTGTTGCTGCAAAATTGATAGAGGGGGCGTTCACTACTTCTGGAAAAAAACAACACAAACAACCCAGAAATTATTTGAAAAAAAAGTATTATTTTATAGTTTTGCGATGTAATATGAATACAACCAACTATTGTTTGGGTAAATTAAGAAAACTAATAAAATTTAAAGTATAAATATTTATTTACCTAAGGGATAAACTCGTTTGAATGCCCTCTTCTCTCAAATCCAATTCATCTGAGTTTATCATCGATATTATATTTTCCGGAAGTAGTGCAAGAACACTATATTTTGAACTGTTTTAAACAGTAATTTGGATTTCAGTTAACTGTTTAGTTTTCTGAATCGTATTTAAATATACTGTTGTTGGTTAAAAAAATATTGTCGGTTTTAATCTCGAACCAACAAACTGCATACACTTGGATGAGAAATTTGACCAAAATGTTTAATTTATCATAGTGTTTGAGGATATAAACTCTATTCAATAAACACATTAATCTTGTGGCTTATGTTAGCCATCTTCCGTCATTCAAGGGCCTAATTTTCTAAGTTAACTTCTCCACAAGAAATGCAAACAGCATACTCAAAAAGTAACCTCTGGTCTTCACACTTAAATTATTTGTTTCTTCTGCTGTCAGATAATGATGATCGGGAGGAACCTAATTTTTTAGAATTGTACTCGAGGCAAATCTTGATAATTATTGATACAAAGTTCCCCCAGGGACCATTTAATGTTGTTTTTCCATCAATTAATTTAAAAAATTGCTCTAAATGGCAGTTCTTCTCGTGGAACATGAAAATTATAAAATTTGCATGCTTAATAATAGAGCCAGATTACATAATAACTACCAATATATTTTATTTTCCACAAAAAAGGGACATAATTGCATCTATAGAATTAATTTTACCTACTTGTTAGAATGACAAGTGCAGATTATGTGCCTTGTTTGACAATTTCTGTATTGCACTTTACTGCAAATTCATCACATCTCAAGACAGGAAGTTTACAGCTACAAGAAGATATAAAAAACAGTCTGTCTATCAGTTCCTTCATTCTTTTCACTTTGATTGCTGCAAGAGATTTCCTGTCAATCTGTTTGTTTCTCTTATAGCAAAATATATTGACGTTCTGTCCCATATAACGTTCCCTTAACAAGGGCAATTGTTGATTGACTGCTTGTCGCATACTAATTATTTCCTTGGCAATTACCATAGAAATCTCACTATTTTTTAAGTGGGGATAACTTTTTTCGAGGAAATAACTAAATTGGATGATTTCTCGTGAATTTGGGAAGTGCTGTTTCATCCAAATGACAAGATGGACAAGCAAATCTTGTGAAGCACGGGTTAAAACTGAACGTCGTGCTTTTACTGACATTCTAATCTGAAAAGTAAAATAAATAAATGGATTATACCTAAAGGAAACTGTATTAGGATATCTTCCAGTTTCATACGTAAAAAATAAGTGCTAGTTAAAAGTAATAATGAACAACTTTGTAGAGTTGAATAAGATGTATTGAAGAGAGAGGACCAAAGCAAATCAAAGGCATAGTAGTGTTTAGTTTAGACACTTTTAGCAGATTTTAGCCCCTCCTTCGATAACATGGATTTATCCATAAAGAGATTCATTCTTGCTGCAGCTGAGCCATTTTAAACGAATGTTTAAAGTTTAGAGGTTGAAAAACCAGTGTCTGTGCATCAATTATTCTATGCTATTTTAATAGTATTTTAAAATTAAATTTAATTTTTATGCAATTTTTAGGTGAAAGTACAGAATAGTTACAATACAACCGCCTTACAATATTAAAAAACGCTTTCTAAATAGCACAGTTATTTTAGCATAATAACATAGATGCACAAATAACGAAGAACCTTTAAAGGAATTTCCTTATCTACTCGTATTAATCTTTGTGGGTTGTCTGATTTTAAAACGATACTTTTAGAAGAAAATTACTGTTTAAAAACAAGTACTCCCTAAAAATAAAAGAAATTAAAATTTGACACTAATTTTCAGCAAAGTAATTTTTATTAAGTAGGAAAACTTGAAAATTTACGTGGTTATGTTCCGTAAAGAATGTGTAGAATAAAATTGTATGGACTACTTTTTTTTTTAATATAAACCTGTAGTATTTACATATTTTAATTAAAATTTAAAATAGAATTTGATGTGAAATATTAAGTTCGTACAAAAATATTTGTGACGTTCATTTGAAAGTCAAAAAATGCCATTATTTTTGCAACAACCTAATAGAAAAACAAATTAAAAAAGATAAAAATAATGTTTAAATTCACTGCAGACACTTGAAATATAATATTTTAAACAAGTATTTTTCGTTTTGCCTTTCGAAATAATTAAGCCTGAATCGTAATGTTTTCAAATCAACAAACAAACGTTAATTTTCAATATCAATAACGAGCGTCTTTTGCGACGGCGAAATTCAAAATATTTCAACCCCTAAAAAGTTCCTGAAATGAAAAAGCGAATTTGGCCGATATTATTTAAAAATAAACAAAAAAAAAACATAATTTTGTCTTTACACTTAATATTTATTTTATTAATTCATTATCCTCACTCATTTTATTTAGAAATGTATATTAAACATATTCGAAATAATGATTCCATTTTCTTAACAGCAGGGATGGTTTTGATGACGGGACGTTCTTGACAATTCACCGAAAAACTTAATCGCTCCATTTTTTCAGCTTTCAAAGTAATTTCTTCAAGCAAAGATAACGATTTTGAGAAAACTATTTCGTGTAGGTCTTTTCTATGACAAACCCCAACTATCATCACCATTGCCTCACCGCGCTTCCAAAATCGACTTGCCCTACTGTATGATGACTATAATGCTCTATATGTTATGTTGAGCATATTGGGAAGTTATATACAAATTAGCATTACCGTATGAAGCGATGTTCTTTGTGTAAACAAATTGAGCTTGGTTATTTGAACAATGTCAAAAAAGTGTTAACTCACTGCCCGCATAGTAGCCGCATAGCGCAAACGTTAGATGCTCTCACTGTTGTATGCACGATCTGGTTACGATCCTGGCTTGAGGTAGTTGCTTGTCTAGCCGCACTTATGAGCTGTGAAACAGGGAAACACTACTGTATGTTGATGACCGATATATATATATATATATGTATATATATATATATTCACACGCAACCTCATCGAAGAAAATTAAGAAATTTATTTATATATATATATATATATATATATATATATATATATAGTGAACAAAAAAGTGGGTCAAACAAATCCTATACATTTTATTGCACTAAAAGATATATTGAACAAAGAACAATTGAACTAGGAAACTTAAACAAGACTAATAACTCTGGACAAGACGTTTACTTTAATAAATGCTTCGGATGGAATCGCGTTCCCTTTTGATTTCTTTAAAAGAGCAATTCTTTAAACACGCCCTTAACCAAAATTAAATACTGAAGAGGAGAAGCTATTCCATTCGCTTTGAAAAGCTACCTACAGTTTGCCATTCTTCTCAAAACTTCTTCCGGCTAATGCACAAGATATTATGGACCAAATATTCTCGACTGGGTTTTAATCGGGGCTTTCACCGGGCCAACATATAACATCAGTTGAATTATCAGGAAACAATTTTTTGTGACTTTAGCAGTGTGTGAAGAGTGTATTATCATGTTGAAAAGTAATATTCTGGGATATCCCAGCTTCTGGATACTTGATAACAGTCCTATTTCTAATATTCGAATGTATTCCTTTGCATTGATTGGCATTTCACAACTCCGGCTGCAGTAAAAGGTCCTCATACCCTTATCATCCCCCCATTCCCATGCTAAACTGTAATTTAATGCTACTTGTCGAACATCCTTTTCCAGGTCTTCGATTTCGCCGTTCGGGAGCATCAGGAGCATTACTACAGAGAGTTTTTCACATTTTCTTTTCTTAAAATATCAAAAATCTGCTTGTTAGTCATTTTGGACTGCCTTAATCCTGCAATTTGGTTTTATTTTATCCTCGCCAAGGTGCGGTTTTAGCATGTTATGGATGATTTTCCCCTTATTAATGATCTGCAAAATCGAAATTTTTAGTTAAAATTAACCAAAATGCATGAAAAAATATTGAAAAACCTATTTCGTCCTCTCTTGGCCCATTTTTTGGCTCATGGGTGTGTGTATATAATATATATATATTGTTAGCGATACTTAGACCGTATAAATCCATTAAACATTCAGCAAATATGTATGTATGTATGTATGTGTTATACCTAAGGATAATATTATATAGAATCCACATTTTTTGCTACTGTAAGCATCTTACGTTTTGCAATTGCATAAGTTCAATATTTCAATATATACAACGACGTAATCTGCTAGCTGAAAGTCATTTGAAGTAGTCAAACGAGACGCTGGGGAGAAAACATTGTAGAAGCCGGTGAAATAAACATCCAAAATATTGAGATTGTGTGTGAATAATGTGGTATCAAATATTATTTTCTGTGGTTTTATTTTTTCGAAGAAATAGGTATGTAAATTCGTCCCGACTGTAAATGACAAGTTTAATAGTAAGTGCTCAACTGAGCTTCAACATATGGCCCGCCCCCCGCCAAAGTTCACGGAAAACACTCGTCTAGTCAAAACCACTATCACACACTTTATCTGTGCCCAAAACTAAATGTAGATTCCATAGACAAAGCTCCCTCTTTAGAACTGTTCGTCTGTTGAGCTCACATCCGATTGCCTGCTTCCCATCTGACAACAATCTGAATGTCTTCAAGTCCAACCTAAACAAGTTTTTGATGAACCGTCCTAAGTAATCCTCTTTATAAAATTTCCATTACTTATGTTTTCTACGCTATAATCACATTGACTAATGTATCCTTTCACCCCTACACCTCGACTGGCCTCTGGGCCTTGATAAGCAGTGGTTCTTGTGTAACAAAATTGTTATTGACTTTCTTTATTTTAGACTATTATATAAACTTGTTATTATATAGAGTACTCATCTTCTTCATAGATGAGCATTTGTCAAACTATTAAAGGAACATTGTCTAATCTCGTTATCTGAAGCCTCCTTATGTACAAGTATTTTTTTATTCCCAAAAATTAATATGCCAATATGTCGAAGTCATCATTTCAGTTCAAATCAAACCAAGAATTATTCATCAAACATTGTATACTATACTGTCAAATATTATGTTCACAATAAGGACCTCTTAAGATGCGACTTGTCGGTCACGAGAATACGTTAGTCTAAATGTGGATAATTCTGTGTGTCGTAGAAGCGTAGATTTTAAATGGTATTCCGTGATATGACACATTCTGCGTTGTATAGCAAAATATCCGGAAATATGAAAACATTTTTTGTCTTGAAACATTGTATAAAATTTACATGTAAAGGTTAAATCGTTACTGAAGAAAGTCAGATGAACTGGGGAAAAAGTTTCGAATAATAAATATACAGGTAGTTAGAAACGTATTTGAATGACAATTCCATACACAATATCTAACCTATGGAATTATGTAAAACATCTAAGGCTGAATATGATGATAATAAGAAAGATTTTCGTTAATATATTTTTGCATTTTTTGAAGAAAGTAAATGACTTATAATTAACGAGAAATTAATAATTAAGGATTACAAGTAAAATATGGTGGAGAGTGCTTGCCAGTATTTTCTTGCTTGGACTGATCTAAACATCGTGTGCTTCACACATTAAGTAAAAATAAAAATAATAGAAATCTTTAATATTGTTGATAAAATTCGATATATATATATATATACATATATATACATATTATATACATATACACACTATATATATATGCCTATGTATGAACTATATATATATACATATATATATATATATATATATATACGTATTTATACATATATACACATACACACTATATATACATATATATACACATACACACTATATATACATATATATATACACATACACACTATATATACATATATATATACACATACACACTATATATACATATATATACACATACACACTATATATACATATATATATACACATACACACTATATATGCATATATATATACACATACACACTATATATGCATATATATACACATACACACTATATATGCATATATATACACATACACACTATATATGCATATATATACACATACACACTATATATACATATATATACACATACACACTATATATACATATATATACACATACACACTATATATACATATATATACACATACACACTATATATACATATATATATATACATACACTATATATACACACACCCTATATGAATATATACATACACACTACATATATACACACGCATAACATTATATATACATGCTACATATATGGACATACACATATCTGCATGCATGCACACTATATATACATACATACATAATATAAATACATACATGCATACTATATATACATTCATGCATGCATGCATACTATATATACATTCATGCATATATTTAATATATACATTCATTCATGCACTTCATATATATACATTCATGCATACAAATTCATACACACACTTTATACATACACATTCATACACACACTTCATACATACACATTCATACACACACTTCATATATATACATTCATACACTTCATATACATTCATACATACACTTCATATACATTCATACATACACTTCATATACATTCATACATACACTTCATATATACATACGTGCATACACACTATGTATATAATATACACTATATATATACATATATATACACTATACATACATACACACACTATATATACATACACACACTATATATACATACACACACACTATATATATATACATGCATGCATGCATATATATATATATATATATAATATGTATATATATATATATATGTGTGTGTATGCCAATGTTTAAAATGAGAACTAATGTTTGTATTATTTAGATGATTCAGTCCACATTTCTCACTTTGACTTACTCTCACAAAGTTTGTGTCTATGTGACATCATAGTTTCGCACTAAATCGCGTATAATTCAGGAAACTTTTTCTCTATTGAGACTCGTTATTTTCTCCACCGAGTTAATATGGTTTTGATTTTAGAGCAAAGATCAAGTGAAAATCTGAAGTAAATAACATTTACGTTATTTGCATCAGCCACACCGATAGGTAAACCTTCCACCTACTAGTTACATATTTATGCTATTGAGCTGAATTACACGCAGTGCTTCATCTGTTACGACACAGTATTCCGAACACTTCAAATACTATTATCTTGAAAAGATTGATGATGCAATGGAAACACAGTCTGTGCTCATATAAATTCTTTTTCCGTGTAATGATATTTATATTTAAAAAATTTTTCTTCATTAAAAATGAACATACTACTTTTTGTTATATATCGGTTCTGAAATTGCATTCACTAGCAAAAGATGTAGAAAATCTGCATGTTCGTTTAAACATTCATTTTTATTAATTCACTATTAGTTTTTTTTTGGGGGGGGGTCTGATGTGATGAGAATATTTAGTTAACTATCACGTGTAATTATATTCATGTAGATATTCTACATAATTTATAGTTGCGAAATACTTGGGTAAATGTATATGGTAAACAGAAAACTCATTATATATATATATATATATATATATATATATACATATATATATATATATATATATATATATATATATATATATATATATATATATACTAGCAAAATGCCCGTCGTTGACTAGGTTCAAAAGCAGCCTACAAAAAATGGACTTTGATTTGTGAAAGTATGATAGGTTATGAAAATGAAGGGTTGTAAAGAGATAGCTTCGAATTTCGGGGTATCAAAACCAAAGCAAAATATGATGAAAGTAAAGATAAAATAGATAAACCCCATAATTTATTATACCATATCTGTTAACATTGAACCACTTATCACAATATTCCTGGATCTATATATATATATAAAAAAAAAAAAAATTGTTAAACTTTGTGACATATTTCCATTCTATGGTGGTCAGGCGCGAACGAACACCCCATAATTTTATTATAACATTTCTTCAAACTGAAACATAATTATCAAATTATATTTACGCAGATAGATATAAAAAGTCTTTAAAGTTTTGCCTATTTATATTCTATGGAGCACAGGCGCGAACGCAGACCCCCATATTTTATTATACCACCCCTATATAAGTTAAAACATACATATAAAAGTATTCTCATGAACATCTATATCAAAAACACTTGTAAACGTCTTTTTTTTTTAATTTGTTATTTCCATACTTTGTCGACCAAGCGCGTACACATACCCCACAATTTTAATGAAGCACCGTTCTGCCCGATCAAATATACCCATTCCTGTGTCTCGATACATCTATCATTATATGTAATCAGTTTTTTTAAATATTCAACCATATAGGATCCTATTCGTGACCAGACACGCACACAGACATTCAGCTTTATATTATAGATATATGATTTATATACCTATATTTTTGTTTAATTTTTTTTCTACAAACGCCTCCTAGAGGGTTTGGTGTACATATATTAAATTTCATAAATAAGGTATTTGGCCCCATGCGAAATTTTATATTACGACTATAGCCGGGGAAATCGATACAAAAGTGTTAATATTTACAAAAAATGTGGAATTTGCCAGAGGAAAGTCGAATACCGGCATTGCAAATATGCATGCATAACGTAGAAGCTAATTGTGCGGGTTTTTATTTTTAGCCTTGTAGCAAACATGTCTTTGTAGCTCAGTCATAACTACATATCGAGTTCAATGTAATATTATAATAATAAATACGAAATCTGCAATAATCGAAATTTTATATTTAACCGTATTTACGACCGGGCAATGTCGGGTGTTCTGCAAGTTCTTTTACAAATTATTTGAATTATATTATATTTGAATTATTAATTCAAGCAGTTAATAGCATGGTTATTACAGTTTATTCTTTATGATGGCTGTCATCTTATACGCATTTTTAAAGGGCTGCAATTTTTACACTGTTCCCTTTGTTGTTTACATAAATCTGCTTTGGCGAGGGTCGGTGATATTTTCTTTCTTTTTTGAAGATATACTTGTTTGCAATAATTTAGCTGAGACTAATATATGTCACGCTCATTTATATTATCTGGTTTAGTTTTAGTCTGACGACGTTTAACTACGTCTTGTGGCACCATGAATTAATGCGCTAAGTGATAATCAATTTTAAGTAACAGTTTTCTCCAGTCTAAGTTTCATGCTCAGAAACATTTTCACTAAGATTATATCTGCTTCTTTCTTATGGGTTCTAATCGATCCTGGCTTACAGAAGATTTCCCTTAGTAAAGCTATGCAGTCGAAAAAGACGTACAGGAAGATGGGAAGAACGAATACCGACGTTAACATTGTGACGATAACAATCAAAAATGTATAAAATTCGAACTCCTACAATTTAATAAACACCTGCAATTGTATTTTACTTACGCCCGTAATGAGGATTAAACATTTAATCACCAGGGCAGAGTAATCACAACGGGATTTTACCGTGTGTTTTATATTCTCTGCCACGGATCTACAAGGACACTAAAATGCGATTGCGAATTTGTTCATATTGTGACCCAGACCTATCTGGTTTAAAGTAAGCATACGTAGATTAAACCACCCTCTGTTCGAATATGTATATAATATATATATATATATATATATATATATATATATATATATATATATATATGATAATGTTTGTATTAAATGCACCCAAGGGGGGAAAAAACAATAGCCATAATAATCCAAATAAAGAAAATTATTATCCTTATATATGCGCATTCGTCAACTAAATCATTCCAATATGTGTAAGAAAACAGTTTGTGATATGTGTTTCGAAATCTAGCAAAAACTACCAGTCAGATGTCTGATCAATACCCTTGCTACTGTTTATATTACAGTTCTGCTGAAACAGACATAAGCAGAACTACTATGCCTTAAATAGATAATCTATTGTATTTTTATACTAAGCCTATGTTTTCTGTCCAGACAACTTACTAGACTATGTGATAAGTATCGTGCAAACTGCGAGCAAACATTTGCCATTCTTTGAAAACAATATGCAGCTGTGTAATTATTTGAGTCACGTCTGTATCTTGCTAGGAGAGAAGGGACACGTCTATTATATATGCGATTCCCAAAAGAATCTCTGTTGGCTCTTATAGAATTAACTTATGTAAAAGAAGAAATGCTATATTGAATTAGATTGAATGTATAACACCTGGACTACTTCCAAGTTTTGAGCCCAGAGAAACACACGTAAAAAATATACATTGACTAAATCTAGTTAGAAAACATTTAAAATGTTGAAACAACATTCCGCCTTGGCATGCTACATACATTGTCTTTGGCCTTTTGGTCAAGATCAAAGTGTAGTATATGTTCTTCAGAAGCGGCACTTCTATTTCTTGTTCTTTTTCGGTGGAGGAGAAATCCTTCACGACTGAGACAATTTTTATTTTTGTACCTTTTCTCCACGTTAAAAAACGACCCTGGTGTCTAACTTTGTCCCGTGGGGAGGCATAGTAAATAGGTACATACATTGTATTATATATACTACTCTTACAATTTGAAAACCACCTCCATAATCCTTTATTATATATATTTATATATATATATATATTTATATATATATATATATATATTTATATATATATATATATATATTTATATATATATATATATATATTTATATATATATATATATATATTTATATATATATATATATATATATTTATATATATATATATTTATATATATATATATATATATATATTTATATATATATATATTTATATATATATATATATATATATATAACTGAACGTGTCTGTGTATCTGTCTGTTCTATGTCTGTGTGTGCACATTTCACTACGCAATTACTGACAATTTTAAGTCAACATACTCGACATTTGTTATACAGGATACTGAGATTTTGGAACATCGATGTGCTCGGTTTTTGGCAAGAGATTTGGCGAGTAAGTGGTCAAAGTTCAACGATTTGACCTTTGAGAACTCTACCACACTCCTGCAACAATTTTTGGTCTAAACACTTGAAATTTTAGATCTAGGTTAATAAGACATGGATCTAACTTAACTTGATTTGAGCTGGAAATAGTAAATTTTAGGGGGCATAATAGGGATCAAATTAAAAAAAATGGCCGCTTTTTTTTTTTTTTTTTTTTGCTCAACGTACACATCCAAATACTCGGGCCACGCCAGCTACTCATGATAGATAGATGTATGTATATATATATATATATATATATATATATATATATATATATATATATATATATATATATATATATGGCCGTGCGTGTGCAGATTAAACATAATGTAAACCCTAGATAGTCAAAGAAAATGTGAGATTTCCTTAAAAACACAAACAATTTATTCGATGAAATAATTCTTTATATATAAAACATTCTTGATTATCCGTTAAAATTCTTAATAAAAGTAAGTTTTGAGTGAATATAAATCAACGAATTATAATTCAATGCTTAACTCAAAAGCCAATTTTTCTCAACTGATAAGTATTGAGTATCATATTTCATAGAAAGATGTAATTACGACTATGTAAATCTGAGCTTCATATAATGCAACATTATGTGTTTCAAACGTACACTATTCTATGTAAAAATATAACGATTGCATTTATCTTAATTCATTTATAAACACACACAAATATATCAGATGAAACCCGGATATATGAAGCCCTGATAGAAGGAAAGAGTATATATATATATATATGAGATTTGTTTGTGTTCCAAATCAAAGCCTCTGTTAATGAATAGTGAAACCCGGATTTAAGAGAGTTGTTGGGGTATGCGATAAGCGTCTTATAGCTCTCTCCCTCATATATATATATATATATATATATATATATATATATATATATATATATATATATCTCAAGACTGATTACTAATGAATTTTACGAAGTAATTCGTAGTGCCCAATAAAAACTGCGCAAGATATATTTACATAAATTTTCATGGTCGCGACACTGGGCAATATAATATTTATGGCAAATTGCCTGGTAAAACAAATAGTCCTTGTAAGGCGACTTAAGAGACGCTTCCCTTTCACAGAAGAACCCAGTCCTCCAAAATAAAAAAAAAACAAATAAAATAAAAACTGAGGAAATGTTTCTTTTGTGGAAAACAACCCCTTTTTTAGTAGCTTGATGAAAACTTGATTTCAACTACCCTTTGTACTGAACATTAGTTTGTCTAGAGTTGCAGCCATAAGAATGTATATATATATATATATATATATATATATATATATCCATAGCCTTGAGCCCCTAAGGCTCTCTAGGCAATCTACAACTTTGTAGATGCTTTTGTAATGACTAGGTTATTTTTTACGGTGTGAGGGTGCTGGCCCCACACCCAACCCCCGAGAAGGTACGTACCGAGCCTAGCCTTCCCATAATCACGTACTGGCCAGGTTCAAAGTTGGTTAACTTCGGTGATCTGGCGAGAACCGGTGTGTCAACGTGATTGTGCGATACTCACCCACACACACACACACACAAAGAAAACGCACGCCAATTTTGATCAAAGCTAACGCCTGTGTACACCCTAACATAAGAGGAGCAGTTAAGATTTATCACTGCAGAAACAGAACGGGCCGCATCATAAAATAAACAATCTGTTTTTAATAACACAGAGGTTCCTTGGATATGAAGGTTTCCATTGAGAGCATAACTATTCTCTTTTGTCTGACGTATGTAATTTAAACTTTAATAACAACTGCTGTATAAACATTTGTTTTTCTAAAATCAACAATATGTACTCAACTGTAGAGTACAATTCATTTCGGATAAGTAACATCGGGAAAACATGTGGAGCGCCTCACTCAGTGTACCGCGATGTATCCTCATGCTAGAGCGATTGATAGAATGGATTAATGCGCAATTTTATAGATTTCGAGACAATAACTATCGAAAAAAGAATATTTGTTGGTCCTCACTGAATCCAGACAACATCGGATCTCTCTCATATATATATATATATATATATATATATATATATATATATATATATATATATATATATGTGTGTGTATATATATATATACACACTAGCAAAAGTACCCGTCGTTGACTGGGTTCAAAAACAGCCTACATAAAATGGACTCTGATTTATGAAAGTATTATAGGTTATGAAACGGAAGGGTTGTAAAGAGATAGCTTCGAATTTCGGGGTATCAAAACCAAAGCAAAATATGATGAAAGTAAAAATAAAATCGATAAACCCCATAATTTATTATGCCATTCCTGTTCACACTGAAACACTTATTAAAATATTATGTGAATCTATATTAAAATACCTTGTTAAACTTTGTGACATATTTCCATTCTATGGAGGTCAGGCGCCAACGAACACCCCATAATTTTATTATAACATATTTCTTACAACTGAAACATAATTATCAAAGTATACTTACACAGATAGTTATGAAAAGCCTTTATTAAATTTTGTGCTCATTTCCATTCTATGGAGTTCAGACGCGAACGAAGACCCCACAATTTTATTATACCATTCCTATTAAAGTTTACACATACTTCCAAGTATTATGTACATCTATATCCAAAACACATGTATACTTTTTTTTAATGTTTAAATTTATTTATTTCCATACTTTGTGGACCAGGCGCGAACGAAGAACCCACAATTTTAATGCACCACCGGTCTGCCAGATCAAACATACCCATTCCTGTGTTTTGACACAACTTCTATTATTATATGTAATCAGTTTTTTAAAATAGTCAACCATATAGGAACCTATCCGTGACCAGACACACACATATACACAGACATTCAGCTTTGCATTATAGATATATATTTACGCTGCCGACTGTCAACACGATGGTTGTAGGTTCGATCCACGGCTAAGAAAAGGTATATGTCTAGCCGAACTGATGAGTTGTGATACAACGAAATAGAACTGTAGGTGGATGACTTATACCCCCCATTTGTTTTGATTACTTTGTGAATATATTTTAACCCGACGCGTATTTAAGCAATTAAGCGAAACCCACTGTTTGTGTGTAAACAAACTGACATTTTAAGCACTCTGCGACGGGAAAATGCTAATTTGATAGGCATTTGAGGAGAAATATTTACGGGCACTGATTCTTCGTCCGATGGTTAAAACTTACAGTGTAAATTCTCATGGCGCGTCAGACCCCCACTTGATTTGCAGATCAGAGCACATAGAACATATGTATCCGCATTGTTTTTCCCCGTCAAGAAATTACCAATTTTTCCTCAAAATATCTTTGCATGCTCATATAGTTTTTTTTCTCAAAACTATCACAACCATGGTAAACCATGGAGCGCAAATTGTACGATCATTGGAATATGTATATGTGTGTATATATATATATATATATATATATATATATATATATATATATATATATATACACACACTAGTTAATTCGTTCTCTTAGCGCAGTTTGTTGGAAAAACAAATATTGCCTCCGCTTAATGGGTAACAAGGTATTGGGATATTTATGAAATTTCATAAACTCAGGTGTATATTATGCGTTTGTAAGAAATGTGCATTCTGTATGCAGATAAAATATCAACGAAAAATTAATTGGCTTCAAACTAATACCAACTACTTTGTATATGTCCTTGCGCATAATTTAAATAGAACAATCAGTTTTAAAAGTATTTGAAATATTTAAATATTATTTTAGATAATTTCTTTACACTTATTGAACGAGAATCTACTTTAAAAGTAGATTACTTTTCGATGACGCCTATCATATTGGCAATCTGAGCAATGTTTTATCAATTTATTATAAAACCCAACAGATGGTTCTATTTGCGAGGGAAACACACTAACACTCACTGTAAATTTAAACTGTATATATATATATATATATATATATATATATTTAAAAAGATAACCTGTGTATATTGCATGAGCGATGGAAAGAGAAAGAGAGAGGTCAAAGAAAGGGAGAAAGGCAAAATTATATAAGGCATAGAGGCAATATAGATGCAGGTGATTTTAATAAAATCATTACATTTGAAAATATTATTTTTGTGAAAATTAAGCAATCATTAATCACCCTGAAATTAGAATATCCGAGGACACCCATCTATTTAATTCTGTCGGCATAAAATCTAAATTCTGATGTGACAATAGGCAATTCTCTACAAAATGCGAAACCATTTTATTCTTTTCTTGAATCCACAATTCAAACCAGAAGATATTTACTTGCAAAAATATATCGTAAGATGACACGACACAGGGCAATCACTTTGGCACAGCTGCTAGCGGTAAATCGCGTGAGTTTAGATAAAATAAATCTAGTAAGTCGGTATTTTTATCTTGAGCCCCCCCCCACCAAATCAAGCGATTAGACTATTCCAATTATGATCCGTTCTCTGTTGATTTTACGGTGAGAGTTATGTCCTGTGCAGTTCTAGGAGGCTAATACTCCCAGGTTTTTATTTCCCCTTTATGAGAATGAAATAGTTTATTGCTAACCGCCAGAGGTGGTAACAGGGAATACCGCCGGGGCTGCCTATGCACTTTTAGCAGGGTACTCTGCGGCGATGACTTCTCAATGCAACTTTCTGACCCTAGTGTCTATGTTTTTGTAGTTGGAGAGGACTGAAGTCCTATGTGCTTGTGTTAAGTAATGGGTGGTATTTTAAAGAGGTACCAAATATGCGCGTATGTTACGTGAGTACTTGTGGTTAGAAGCTAAGAAAAAACAAGTCTTATCGTGGGTGCTCAGCGAGTGAGTTCAGGCCGAGAAAACGAAAAACAAAGATTGCGACCAGCATTTTATTACGAGCGTTCTAGCATAATCTCGTGAGCGCGTGAAGCTGGAAACTACAAAACGTGCTTCATTTATCGGTGCTGAGCGATTCCAGATCGTACAGGAGAGTAGACGCAACGGGAGTGGAGATACTTTCTGAACTCCTTTTTTGTGTGTTTGAGGTGTACCCGTTCCCCATTACGGAGGTTCTGTTCTTTTTTAGTGGTCTTGTTTGTAGAGATAGAGACAGGTCTTATATATAAAGATATATTGAAGAGATATAGAGACAGTCTTAGTGTTCATACTGTTGGGAGATGGAGACATTGGTGAGATACAGACAGGTATATATAAAGAGAGCTGACAGTTCTTATAAATATAATAGACATTGAAGAGATATAGAGACAGTACACATGTTACTACAATAGCCAACGGCATGAAATACACAATGAGAGGAGATTTGATATATACACAGATAGGCCGAGAGTTTGACATTTATACTTTTGGCAGTTCTGTGAACGGGAGTGTTTTTCTAACATTTATACTTTGACACATGTACTTTCTAACATATTTTTAGATGATGGTTTTATCAAAGTTCTTATAACATAAATGCCCAATACCTTTTTTGTTGAATAACAAAACGACGACGCAGATACAAAAACACAGTATGACGCCCTTTATTTAATGATCGGTTCTGATTTCGCTCGAGGAATTCAAAGTTTCTTTACATGGCTTTTCTCTCTAACCTTCGTCTCCAAAGTTTGGTGTCAGCAGCTGTTTCTGACCTCTCTCTCTCTCTCTCTCTCTCTCTGTTCTTCCCGGCTCCTCATTCTCTCCCTTCCCTGCATCTAAAACTCTACCTATATTGAGAACTCCTCACCTCATCGCATGATTAAACATGTGCTCATCGAGCACGTTGCTTTGATATGCGTCACGTTGCAAAACATTCCACATTGACATGCCCCCACCAGTTCAGTAACCTATTTTTCTAGCAACCTCTTAACAAAATATGTTTACAATTTCAATTGACGATTAAATTCCTTATTTTAATTTTCACAGAAACACATTTCATCATTACATTCCTTTTCCAATAAACATATATCTAACTATTTTGTGTGAGCTAAACAATTGCGATTCCACGTTCCTTATTTTCTATAACATTCTGTATTCATTTTAAATTATGATTGGAATTCTCAATTCCAAATCTAGCTTCGCAAGTTCGAAATCTTGACTATCCTATTTCATATTTACTCACAAGAACAGGCTTCTGTTATCGTAACACTTGTAGTAATAGAGGACTGAAGTCCTATGATATTTAGTTGAAGAGGACTGAAGTGCTATGTGCTTGGCAATTTTCGAATATAAGGCGCTGTATGTTAATGACACGTTAGTTTTTAAAGACTAAAAGAATAGTCGTTATTTATTTTGTTTTTATTTATGTTTTAGATGTTATTTTCTTAAATTTGCTACTATTGTTTACTTTTCACGATCCTACTAGCTATTATTATTATTATTATTATTATTATTATTATTATTATTAAGTGGACATTCAACAAACACAGCACAGTGGACCTTAAGCGGTTTGTAAAAAAATATTTTATTTTTCATAGGTATTCTTACTCTAGAAGTGATTTAAATGGTGGTGATCATGATAGCTATAATTAAAATCACTATGACAATAATAATGACGAATCCGCAACTGATGATTCCATTAACAACAGAAACCTGAAGCGCTTTAAAAAAATAATTCCAGTTTTTATAAGACACTGCAGTGCTGTACTAAAATATCATCTCCGCTCACCATCCATGTTTGTTTGTTTCTTAAAACGTATTCTGTTACCCACACGCTTAAGGCTTAATCACACAAATGGGTGCCTCCCACCGGCGATGTAATTAAATGATTGCACGCTCATATCTGTTGGAATAG
The DNA here is from genome assembly GCF_053919585.1 of Euprymna scolopes. Taxonomy (NCBI): domain Eukaryota; kingdom Metazoa; phylum Mollusca; class Cephalopoda; order Sepiida; family Sepiolidae; genus Euprymna; species Euprymna scolopes. The sequence goes on along the minus strand of NC_136501.1, from coordinate 98,782,832 downwards.
AGATTAAACGCAGCATTTTCAAAAAAATACAACAAAACAAAAAATTGTAAAAAGCAATAACAAAATACGTGAAACAAAATAAACCTGTTAGAGTCCATGGAAGGTTAATAAAAGCAGAATTGAAACAGATAATTACCACGTCAAATATTCCTGATGACAATTATTATGCGATTATCCCTGACTCACGATCCATCGATCTGTGCTCATAATTTTAGAAATTAGAATCCGAAACTAACGCTTATGAAGCAACACCAGACGAAATAGCAAACAAATCCAGTCAAATATATAATTACCGAAAAGACAATCGTAATTATGCCTTTGGGGGAGAAATATTACGAAAAAAAGCAAGTATCATTAGTAGTCTGGTTACGTTATAAATTACACAAAAAAAATATTTAAAAATGTTAGTAGCTTTATATCTCGGAAATAAGATTTTATTCTTCTTCATGGAAGCACGGAAGTTCTATTCTTTAAATATTTCAGTTCTAATTATTACATACTTTTCAATTATAGGAAGAAAATGCAAATGTTAAAATATCTAAGCCTAGAGTAGTTGTACCATTATTGTATACTGGGATGCAATAGTAAGCAAAAATAAATCTTGTTTAGTCAGTTGTGTAACCAGTATATATATAATTTGTCACCTATTTCACTGTAAAAAAATTAACAAGCTCTGTCACAATTCAGAACTGAATTCACAAATATATCTAAACACAGGCATAAGAACCTACATGTTATATATATATATATATATATATATATATATATATACTCATATATATATATATATACTCATATATATATATATACTCATATATATATATATATATATACTTATATATATATATATGTGTGTGTGTGCGCGCGCGTAAATATCTGTTCAGGATCTAAGGAGAATAGATACACCCTGTAACAGCAATTGTATTTCCTTTTAAATTTTAATTTACAGTATTGATTTCTATGTTTATATATATATATATATATGTAAATTTTTGGTACAGCAAAATGGAAGGAGAAATTTCAGAGGAAACATAATTTAATTTAAATACCACAAAAAAAAAAAAAAAAACAAGAAATGGGCAGGTGAAATTAAAATTTTCCCTAAGGCCTTATCGTCTGACCCTCTAAGAGGAAACGTCAGAATGATAAATTAAAAACTAAGAAAACGAATGAGGGAAGAGGGGAAGTTTGGTTTCAGTTGGAAGAACAGTGGAGAAAAAAAAATTCTCACTGTTCAGGTGGTTTTAAATCAATGAATATCTCCAACTGATGTCTCAGAATCTTTTGTCTACACAGGCTAGGTCGAGAGTTGTTAATAACTAACGCCTCAATGATATTGAGATGATAGTTCGACCTAGCACTGTATAAAACAGAAAACCACCCATCGGAATATTGATCGGCACACCTATTTATACTCAACAGGTGAACACCAATGGCAGACTCATGAGCCTGGGAGTGCCCGGATGCTCTCGAAACCTGGTGTAGTCGAATATCCCGAGGGATATGTTGGGATATTCTCATTTCTAATCTTTGGGATGTTTTGCCAACGTAGTCAGCTCCACACTGACAAACGGATTTATAAACAACATAGTTCTTTTGAATGGTTGGCAAAACATCTTTACGAAAAGAAGAGAAAAAGGTTCGAGTTGTGTAAACTACTCTAAGCATAGTAGCTGAAAAACAACGTTGAGTAGCAGAAGAAATCCTTTTACCAAAATGAAGGCCATCAGGACCCAACCATGGTAATTTTAGATAAATGGGACAACGTGATGGACCAATATGTTTACCGCTATTAAATGTAGTAATTTTACGTTCAATAGTAGATTTTATTATATTAATGGGATATCCATTATTAAGAAAAATATTTGTGATTTCACCAAGTTCCGTATCAAGACGGTTTGGTGAACAAATCATAAGTGCACGATGCGTAAGAGCGCTAATGAGGTTTATTTTTCTAGACTGAGGGGCAAAAGAAAACCAATTAAGATAGAGCCCTGTAAATGTAGGTTTTCTATAAACAGAGATCTCAAACGTAGTACCAACTTTAGAAACACGAACGTCGACGAATGGGAGAGAGCTACAGTCTTCAACCTCCATAGTAAATTGTAAAGATGGATGCAGGTTGCAAAGAAGACGAAGAAACTGTTCAGCTTCGCTCCGAGAGGGAAAGCATGCAAAAGTATCATCAACGTAGCGCGTGTAGAATGCTGGCTTCGTAATTTTGGAAAATAATTCGTTTTCCAAAAATCCAACGAAAATGTTGGCTAACGAAGGACCAATAGGGCTACCCATAGATATCCCATCAATTTGACGATACATAATGTTGTTGAAACTAAAGGAGACTGATTTAGTAGCAAGTTCCATTAGTTCAACGAAAATTCGTTCAGGAAATTGTGGAGATTTTAAGGGGCCACGGTATAGATAGTCGGCACAAATACCAATGGTTCCATCCAAAGGTATATTAGTAAAAAGACTATTAATGTCAAAGGAAGCCAAGAACTCGGTATTTTTAGATAAAGGTAATTTTTGTATCTGAGATACGAATTGAAAAGAATCAGAGATACAATGGACCGAATAAAAAGAAAGCACAGGTTTAAGAAGATCAACCAGCCATTTACCAAGTTCGTGTTGTGCAGAACCCAACATAGATAAAATGGGTCGCAAAGGAATGTTGGGTTTATGGACCTTGGGTAAACCGTACATTCTAGGCCTTTGAGAACCGATGGGTCGGATTCTATCATAAATCTCCTTAGAAATAAATCCGCTTTTATGAAGTTGAAGAAATCTTTTCTGGATTTTTATTTCCATACGAAAAGTATCATCATGGCTTAAATCACCCAAACGGAGAAATTTACTTTTATCGTCCAAGATTTGTAACATTTTGGAGATATAATCCGTTTTGTTAAGTATAACAACGCCCGATCCTGTATCCGGGCGAGAAAGGTAAATGTCGGGATTAGACCTAATTAATTTTGCCGCTTCAAAATGATTTTTTCTGCCAAACAAAATCACTAGATTTAGTATTTATGGCAGAAAACCTCCGACCTAATTCGCCCAACTGAATTTTAACACTAGTTAATTCATCAGTAGAGATAGGCGAATGGTGTTTTAATTGAGTATACAATAATTCAATTTCACTAAATACTGAGATTTTATCAACAGAAGGGGGAGGAATGCAAAATTGTAAGCCAGCAGATAAAACAAATTCTTCTGTATTGGACAAAACATGAGAAGAATAATTAAATATATGTTTATCCAAATTTGTTATAATCCCAAACTTCTTAGTAATTAATTTTTTTAAATATTTATCATAAGAAGAAGTACATTTAATACGGGTAAAATTATCGCCGATGGATAAAAACCTAGAAAAACGGAGTTTATCAAAGAAAGATAGTTCTTTCCAAACCATGGCCCAAAGAAAAAGGTGTTTACTACGTAACGAATTATATGTATCAGAATTAAACGGGATTTCATCTTGTAGGAAAACACGTTGAACTGCCAATGTATTTCTACATTTAATTTTAGAAATACGATGGCAGATATAACCGGGAGCAACATGATTTAGGCGGCAAGATTTAAGAAATTCCATCCTACACTTCAAAACGATTAACTTATTTTTAATACGTATAACTTTGTTTAACGTTTTGATAAATTGTGAGTTGTACCGACCTCGAAAATATGTAAGTAAATTTTTGGTACAGCAAAATGGAAGGAGAAATTTCAGAGGAAACATAATTTAATTTAAATTCGTTACGTAGTAAACACGTCTTAGAGGGTCAGACGATAAGGCCTTAGGGAAAATTTTAATTTCACCTGCCCATTTCTTGTTTTTTTTTTTTTTTTTTTGGTATTTAAATTAAATTATGTTTCCTCTGAAATTTCTCCTTCCATTTTTATATTTTTATTTCTCCTGCTGTTCTTTCACCTGTTGAGTATAAATAGGTGTGCCGATCAATATTCCGATGGGTGGTTTTCTGTTTTATACAGTGCTAGGTCGAACTATCATCTCAATATCATTGAGGCGTTAGTTATTAACAACTCTCGACCTAGCCTGTGTAGACAAAAGATTCTGAGACATCAGTTGGAGATATTCATTGATTTAAAACCACCTGAACAGTGAGATTTTTTTTCTCCACTGTTCTTCCAACTGAAATCAAAATTCCCCTCTTCTCTCATTCGTTCTCTTAGTTTTGAATTTATCATTCTGACGTTTCCTCTTAGAGGGTCAGACGATAAGGCCTTAGGGAAAATTTTAATTTCACCTGCCCATTTCTTGTTTTTTTTTTTGGTATATATATATATATATATATATATATATATATATATATATATATATATATATCGTTGAGCACTTTCAGTTGAATTAAAAGTCGGTCAATTTAGCTCTTATGCGTAGATCATCGTATAACGATTTGATCACTGTCTGTCTGACGTAATGAACATTTAAATTAAAATGTTTAAAAGTCAACGCTAGTTCACACGGTTAATGGTAGCCGAATGGATACGGCCTCCGCTAATCGAGCCAGAGATGTCTCGTGTCGCGGGGTTCGAATCGTTCGACTGGTACTAATCGTGACACCCTGCACTGAAGAATCCCGAAAGGGTGAAACACTAGTGTCTGTAGGTATTTAATTATTATAGTAAAAAAATAATTATATATATATAATTATTTTTTACTTTATATATATATATATAAAGTAAAAAAATAATTATATATATATATATATATATATATATATATATATATATATATATAGTCATCCACATACAGTACTGTTTCGCAGCTCATCAGTGCGGCTAGACAGGCAACTACCTCAAGCCAGGATTGAAACCCGAGCGTTTGTACGGCAGTCAAGGCTCCTAACCATTACGCTATTGGCGGCTGCTTGAACGAGTAGTATGTGTGTATATATATATATATATATATATATATATATATATATATATATATATATATATATATATATATACACTTCAGAATAATGTATGGCTATAGATCTACTGATATACGATTTGGATATGAAATTCAATATCCTTTTCATTTTTAACCAATATATAATTTCCCGTACTCTATGATGAAAACACTTTCCAAACTTTTAATTATGATTTTCTATGTTTATTGTATTTAGCAAATTTGGTATAAAACCTAATATTTGCTAATATTTTCTCCTCTGAGGAGACGGGTATACATCAAAAACCTACAGGTTAAAGAGATATACTTATTGAAATCTATTCCTTAGTCTTGCATTTAATAAACATTCTACATTTGAAACTTAACCATTTCACATCATATCATATAAATTACTAAATTATGATGACAAACCAATCGTCAATATTAATGAGCAAAACTTATGAAAACATAACGAACATTAGTCTCTTCTTTTCTTTAATATTTTGTATTGCTTTCTTGACTTCTACAAAGAAGGTGGGTTCTCATGAGGGTGCTCGACAACTACTTACACTTGTTCGTATCTTTTATTTCAAGAAACCCTCAAATTGTTCCTTAATAATGAGTGTTAACGGATGCATAATCTATAGTGTCTTTAATCTTAAATGTCCCTGTGGCATAAAATATTCTAAGCGACACTTCGTTGCCCCCCCCGCCATATTGACGTGATGTAATTTTGTCATTTGCTGAGTGATACGGGAAAGGGGCAACAATAACCTTTTGCCAGGAGTTTTATATTATAAACTCTTTTTAAGAATTCAAAACACAACAACTATTGGTGTAAGCAACAGTCCGTTTTTATTTCTCCTGCTGTTCTTACTTATGGTAGATAGATAGAGAGAGAGAGAGAGTGGGAGAGTGACAGAGATAGTTATCGTGGCATCCACTCGGTTGACAATCAAATCTCCAACTGCAATATTTTTCCTTCTGTCACTTTTTCTTGTCTATCTTTTCAAAACATCCACATAACCAGATTCCTTTCTGTTATATTTTTTATAACAATAACAAGATTTGTTTATATTTGTGAGAAATATTGAAACAATTCCCGTTTAGCTAGTCAATTTCTGACATTTCATCCACAGCCGCTTGCCACATTTTAATTCATGAACACATATATATGTATGTACACCTATACACATATATACTAGCATGTCAACCCGGCTTAGATCGGGTCATTCGTGTAACAGGAGTATGTATCTGTCTTCACAACCCGCATGATGTTACGGACGCATATATCTTAGGATAAATGGGAGAAGTGAACTTGTTAAATAATTCACCACGCAGTTGAATTAAGAAAATTCTATATTACATCGAATTTAGATTAAAAAAAAATAGATCTCTGTTCCAGGAAGATAAAAAGAAAATGTTGGGAGGTAAAACCTTTCGATGAAAAAATAAATGTGTTGCCTTACAAAAAAAAAAAAAGATAGAAACAAAACTCTTACTAAATATATATGAGGAAAATAGGTTCCTGTTACACGAAAAAGCAACACCCCTTCATATCTTTCTGCTCCAGAGGAAAATATTAATAAAGATACTCGCTTTCCTAAAATCAAAAAAGAATTTCATATGGTTTAAACCACACAGTTTAATTCAGAAATGCTATACCATTTCAATATGTAAAAACTATGTTCCTGTTACATGAAAAAAAAACTTAAAATAAATATAAATTGAATATTTAAGAAGAAAATGCAACATGAGTTCAACAGTATTCATCACATCGAACTTTGATTAAACAAAAAAATGTATGTTTGTTTCACGAATACTTATTAACCTGTTGATATATTTCGTTTCACATTGAAAACAGTAATTAAACTTACATTATGGAGTCAATTCATTTTAGAACGGTAAAGGACTGATTAAAACAAATATAGTCAAAACAATTAATTAAATATTATGGTGTGTGTGAAAATCTCTTTCAGGAACAGGTGTATTTATTTATAAAATTGTGAATGATGATTTTCCATTTTAAATCAACGTTCGTTCCAAGATCCTTTTGCCAGCTTTATGAAATGTGAAGGAATCGAAGAAAAGAAAAAATATATATTTTCCATAGTTGTTCTTAGGATGAAAATTATTACAAAATGTATGGCTCACCTGGTGACGTAATATTACCTAGCAGAGGAAATAGCTTTTTTTTGGGGGGGGGGTAACTTATTCTCTTTTTCTCTCCTCCCCAAATGCGCTAATTTTCCTCGCCGCACTTGAAAACTTTCGAAAAAAAGAAGGCGATTTTATTGATTTAAATGAAATATTTAATATTTTGTGTTAAAAAAGCACATAAAAAACTGAACACGGCCATGCAATAGTTTTAAAGTTAAATTTCAATCCCATGTGGGATTTTAAAAAAAAATATATAGTATTTTTTTTGTGCGGAAGTTCTTATCCCTTACTGTAAGGTATGTTTTTTTGGGGGGAGAGAGCTGCTATTGTAAACCGTTGCCAGGAAGGGTGGAATGAGGAGAGTAAAATACTGCCGTTGTGCAATGACTTTATATAATAGTGTTTATAAGATGGTGGTTTATTTTGAAATTAAACCGAATTAATAAACGTTCACGAGATGTTGATTGAAACGATTTCCTGCAAAAATCAGTTGATACTAATGTTGAGTTATCCTTTGATAGGAACTAAGATAAAGCTTCCCTGTCTGAAAAGGAGTTCTCCTTCATTGAACGAGGACAGAATATGTTGGGCGTAGCGTGGAAACATATGTTACACTGTGTTTTTTACTAAAAGGCTAATATAAATTAAATATTCTCTACATAATTTCTTTTTATTAAATTTTCACCCCAAACAAGGATATGACCTAAAACAATATCCGATGGTGAGGCCGCACCTTGCGGGCCTTGAGGAGTGTGTAGCCACCCTTTAATTTCCATTGCCCCCAGGTCCACTCTGACCCGGAGTGGTAGTACCTGTCTGGGTCCCAACTATGGGTTAAATTGAATCTGACTTAAAAAATATATATGCTCCATTAAAAATCGTTCCTCAAAATAACTAGATTCGGCATTAAATAACCTGAAAAAGGTTGATATGCCGTGAAATAAAAACAACCAACCAAACAAGGCACACTGCCACTTTTCTGCACGGGGCTACTATCAGGTGCAACAGCTACTGGGGTACTATGTAGGGATTTGTGCAGCAAGATGTCGATTCACGTTGCACTTGAACTTCTGCACTTCAGTACAGTTCGGGAAGCAGGGACCTGGAATGGAATTCCAAAGTCTAGCGGTTCTGGGGAAGAAACTACTGCAGTAGAAAGATCTTTTACACCTATATATCTCTACAGTGTGGGGTGGGATCTAGCAGCTGTCGGGTTTGTCGGGGGGTGTTCACGTCGTAGGGGCACAGGTGCTTGCAGTTCGTCAGAGCATTAATCATTAAAATACTTGTAGAACAGGCAGAGGGATGCAACGTTTCGTCGATGGGACAAAGGCTGAAGCTTAGATGCCAGTTCAGGCCTATCAGATGTTCGACTCTCTTTTGAACCCTGTCGACGGGCGAGAGATTAGTAGCAGATGCACTAGCCCAAATATGACAGCAATACTCCATACATGGGCGAATGGTGACCTTATAGAGGTACAGGATACTTTCGACTGTTAGTCGTGTTCTAGCACAGTAAAGAGAGCCGGCCTTCCTTGCAGCGACCCTGGCAATGCCTTCACACAAAGAGAAATTAACATTTGAATGTAATGGGGATTCGATATTATTGGAAACTTTATTTTTCTGAAACTTTTAAATTGTACAGACTTAATCATTAACTAATTTCGTTTCCAGGTATTGTGGAAGCAGAATAATTTTTAATGCAATAGGAATAATGTGTTAATATTAAATCAAATACTTTCAAACATCCTCCAACTGAAAAGAGAAAATTTGTTACGAATGAAAGAACTGGAAACATTTTCTTAATTTTATGACAGAAAACAATTATTACCGAAATGCTTCGAAAAGAATTCTTATATTTTTTAATCTAAATAAAAAAAGTGAAAATATTGACGTAAGGTAAGTCAAGGTTAATGAGTTCATTTATTTTGTGGCGAAATCTTTGATTTGTTATTCAAACTAATTAGATCTGAGCTTCATTTGCTTTAATAAATCCTTAAAAATACTATTACTACATTTAGAAATTGAGTAATTACAGAAAACAATTACACTTAATTATAAAATACTTCATGTATAGTATTTTATGTTAGTCGCTCTTAAATTGACAGGGATCTAATTTGTGTGAATCGGCGTGATCATCTAATTTGAGATGAATCACGCAAATTCGGCCTCATTAAAATCAACTAAAATTAAAGCGTAATCCCAGCTCTAATAGATGGTTTTCTTTATTCTTTTATTTAAGTTTGTTAAAAATAAATTGAAGTAAAATACAAAAGGGGCGTAATCCCAGGAGTAACTATATCTAAAAAAACAAACCAATGCAAGCTGTAACACGATGCAAATCCAGTGAACGAACTTATTATATGACCTGTTTTGATGAGGTCTGTTATGTTAGGAAGTGGTTGAGATTTGTTCTGTCCTTTTTTTCTGCCTCGATAAAGGACGAGGCTGATTACCCATTATTTTAGGAAGCCAGTACCAGCCTGACGGAAAAGGGGTTGCGCTGCTGAGTCTCTCATGGAACGGAGGAGTATTAGATCATTGATCGCAGACCGTTGATTGTTTTAACACCTACGAAAATTTAGGGAGTTCTATAATTCATTAATAATAATAAATGTCAGAGTGCGTAGAAAGGAATGTAGCACTGCACTTTGTAAGTGACACTTTGTTGTCAATACTCCACTAGAGTTGAGAGGTGATTTGTTCATTCGCCGAGTGATACGGGCAAGGGGCAATAATGCAATTCGCCACTACTCATTAGTTTTTTTCTTCAGAAGCAGCATGGGGTAAGAGTGCATATTTTTGTCTCTCCGTAAAAGAGGGTATTCCTTCTCACCCAATACAATAAGTAGTTAAGTTTAGTTAAGCTTTATAAAAATATTATTGTTATAAAATATTTGTTACGATTGTACATTATTGTGAATCTTTTTGTAAAAAAACAATATTAAGATTAGTATATACTAGACTACCCGTGACCTGTTTGGTCAGTATTTCATATTACCTATGGAATTAATGTATGAGCGTGACACGTGTGACGTAAAGAAAATAGTCATTTTTGACATTACAGAAGCATTTCTATGAAAGTATATTAAAATGAAAAAAGAACACAGATAGATTTCTAGGAGTCGTTCTGTTTTATAATAATAATGGATTATTTCTTCAAAAAATTACAGTTAATGAATTATACGTGGTTGGTCATACTTATAGGTAAATATGCACTGAACAGATACCATAATACTTATTATAGTTAAATTCAAATTTTGATATATTTGCTTTATTTTTTTACATCGTTCATTTCTGTATTACGTTTGAGTTATTTAAACCCCATGTTAAATAATAATTTCGAAATAATAACGTTAATATTTCAGTGCGCAGGTAATGCACGCATGCGCAAGCGAATGTCGTAAACCAGAAAGTGGTTATATGCATCGTTACAAGATCATTTGAGTTTTATAATTATATAGATATATTACAATCTTTGTCCCGTGTTCTTTAATCTGCTAAACCATCAAGACAAGGTTGGCAACCATCTCATCCAGAACCCAACAGGAAGAAGTCATCATCGAGGAATGGAGAACCATCCGAATAAAAAACCAACACCTTATTCTAGTTATGCATTCTCCCTTTGAAACAGACTTCCAAGTAAACATTATATAGAGGTATAACTTGGTTGTCAAAACCGCTACACGGATGTCATTTCTAAAATAGGAGTAAAAGGTGACCAATCATGTTCTAAAGACTAAAGAAAGCACCCATGCAAGCCAGGTATAGTCGATGCTATCTTTACCTGTTGATAATTCCATGTGTTTATCGATTAATAATGTGTCTAAGACCCGGGAACTGGTTTCCGTAACCCAATAACTCTTCCCGGAACACAAAAATATCATATCCCAAGCTGTGAACGAAACGTACAATCGGTGCATTCTTTTATTATTGTTCCTGTTTTATATGTTAATTTAAAAATAATATCCCTACAATTGTATATAATTCACTTTATGGTTATACGTGGTTGAGTTTCTTCCTCATAGGTTCCAAAATGGCTTAGCCTATTTTGTGCAAATATCACACACTGCTCATTTATACATCATGTGCTCGGATATGTTTTACACAGTATCGAAAATAAAAGAACGATCTAGAAATGTATTTTCGCTTTTACAGATAGAATAAGAATACCTTTACAGGGTAATATTTTATATTACACTAACAATTTAGATAATATTTCAGCAAATTAATTCTTCTTAAACAAAAACATTTACTACAATCTACAAATGTAGGTTAATAGTAGAGCATTAAATTACCGATCGAATGATCCCCTGTGAAAACCTGTTTCTTATTGTTTCTTATTAATAAGCTCAATGTACGAGAAAAGACGAGGTACCATCTAAAATTGTCGCAACCCCTTTCTTTCGGTTGAATATTATAGAACTAAACATTAATCAGAATTGAATTTTCTAAGGAAGTTCATCGGAAAGCCACACTATCAAATGACGGGATATTGCAAACCCACAATATGTTAAAATGAACGACATTATAATTATTATTAATTAAAAATTAGTCCACCGGTCAAATTATCCATAGTAAATTATTATAACCAATAGAGGATTGATTCTTTAATAATCCCTAGGCAATCTGCATAACTTGAAATATGTTTAAGCTATTGTACGACCAGACAACTGTGCTGCCAACTAGCTCAATCGTCGGCCAATAGCACTTGTATTCTTTCTACGTGAGTACTCATAATTAACGCGCCATGTGGCAATTTCTAACATCTTCATTGTAGAGTATTACATACCAGCCCAATATGTTTTCTCTAATTATCCTCTTATACTTTCTTGCTTTCTTAGGTGTTCTAACATTCTGAAATCTTACTGCTTATTTCCCCACACAGTGTAAGTATAATTTTAAACAGTAACGAATTACATAAATTAGTTAAAAGACTTATTTGGAATGAATTAGACACATCTATTTAAGACGTCATCTGCTGCAGCTACATCCCAGCAAAAAGAAATCACTCCGAATTTGTTTGTTTTTTTTTTCAAGAAAAAGGTGTAATTAACGTTACTCAACAAAACGACGTGCTTCTTGTTTTGTTTGTCTATTTAATCTGCCATGAGATTAACAAACCTTGCCGTCTAGACACAAGCTTAAAAGTCGCTCGCCACCACCACGGGGCCCTACGTCTATTTCACCCGAATGTTTTTTTGTTTTTTTTTTCGTATCTCCTGCGATCTCACGCTTGCATTATTCAGCCATTTCTTAACATCGATTTCGCACGCTCATATTCTCCGGCACAAAATTTGCTTTTGTCCACCACGTGCTGTGATTTTCTTTTATTATTTTTGTCACGAATGCCAGAGGGTAATTTTATTGGTTCCGTTAAAAATTATCAGACTTGCCAAGTTGCATAGTGCTCAAACGGCTGCGCCTGTAAACAGCTTCACTAGTTATTTATCCTTTGTATGTTGCTGCTGTTTCCCCACGTGTTTATACGCACTTCTCTACAGTCTTTCAATAATTTTGTTGTTTCGTTGAAAATTAGAATACGCCTTGTTATTATATATACCTATAATATGCTTTGATTTTAATATACCACAATGTTTTTTTCTTAAAGCTCCACTCTCTGGTCCCTCTCGCCAATCTTTCACGATAAACACCCGTCTAGCTGAAACCACTGTCACTAGTTTCCCCCACTCTTTATATTTATGTGTCGAAACCAAAACGTAGCTTCCATGAACAAAGCTTCTTTCTTAGAAGTGCACGCCTGTGGAACTCGCTTCCGTTTTCCTGTTTCCTACTTGACTACAACCTGGATGTATTCAAGTCAAACATAAACAAATTCATGATTAACCGCCCCCTTAAGTAAAACACATTATCAAATCTCCAATACTAACGATTACTACGATACTATCCCATCGATTACTGTACCCGCAATAATCCGTATCCCCGAGTTGCTTCCTGGCATTGATAAGTGGTAACTACCTTGTAAAAAATACTTTTCTATGGACGGGTATTCCTCTAGTTTATTGTATATATCCGCTTACCTTAACTAGTTTTTTTTTTAAATGAAGATTTGGGCCTAATACTCTTATTAGGTGGCAGCTTTAATGTTGTGACAAGTAAATAAACATTATTAAATAAACTAATAACAATCTTAATGCTGAGTGTAAGCTAATATAATGAAATCTCGTTGCTGAATATTTCACTTCTTGTTCTATTTGAACCGACGGCAAACAACCTCAAAGAAACGGAAAGGGGCGTTTTCAGTAGAACGATACGGGTTGGCGTGCGCATCGAATTCCTCTGCACTTTACGATTCCAGCCACTCATTAGCTGCAAACATCAAAGGGATCACTGATTCTACCGTCTTAACGTAAAAAAAAATAAAATAAAATAAAACGTCTGTTGGTCTCTTAAAAGTTAGAGATATCTTACTCGTTAAATGTTTACAGTGGAATGTCATAAACTACGCGTAATTTTATGGAGTTGGCTAAGAAGAAGATATAAAAAATACGGTGATAGGCAAACACAAAAAGGGCATGCACTAATTATAACCTGACATTAGCATGTTGAATTTTATTTGTTTATTGTTTGGACTATTTTATTCTTGGTTCACTTGTTTTTTCACAAAGTTTAGATGGATGTAACCTTTGCCCATCTGAAGGTATATTCACTGAATATTATTAGCGAATGTTAATTTATTTATTTATTTATTTTTTGCTTTCTCAACGAACATAGAAGTTCCTCGAACAAATACGGACAAGTCGATTTCATTTTTGTTTTAATAAATCTGAGTTCATTCCGTTTTTTTTTATGATGACTGTATATTTCTGAAATCAGGACTGATAATTATTTTTTTATAATATTTGGACATTATTCTCATCTGGGTTGGGTTTTGTTTTCACAACTTTTCGGCAATGGGGAAAGAGGTGGCTGCTTACTTTTAATACATCTAAAACCAAGCTTCTATGTTTACATCATCACCGCTCTGATTCCCACCCGGCATCAATTGTGAACCGAATGGCTCTCGTCTTAGAGAGACTCTGTTTCAACAAGCTTCTGCGCTCGACCTTTACTCCTAATCTTAAATGAAACACGTACATCAAATCTGTTGCCAAGATCGCTGAAAAAAATGGTGGGATCCTACTACCTCTCCAGTAGATATCTGACACCTGATGCTATTCTCTATCTATATAATGACGAAGCAGTCCAATGATGTAGTCTTGTTCCATATCTGGGTAGGAGCAACTCCAAGCAGCTTTTCCTGCCTTGACAGAGTTCAAAATATACTTCGTATCAGATGGAAATGCCCGTATGCCTTCTCTGCAACCTCTTTCCCGCAAAAGAGACATTACGAGCCTGTCTTTGTTTTATCGTTATGTCCATGGCAAGTGATCGCCTGAGATCCAATCTATGCCCCCCTCGCCAATCTTTCACGAAAACATCCGTTTAGCTTAAACCACTCAATTTTTCCCACTCTTTATCTGTGCCTAAACCGAAACGTAGATTCTGTGAACAAAACTTCTTAGAACGTCACGCCTGTGGAACGCTCTTCCGTTATTCTTTTCCCGCTGACTACAATTTGGTTGTCTTCAAGTCAAACGTAAACAAATTCTTGATACACCGTCCCCTTAAATAATCGTATTTACCAAATTTGCCATACTACTGATTACTAAAAAATGATCACATTGACTACTGTACACTCATTAGCCCTTATCCTTGAGTGGTCTCTAGGTCTCGATAAGTGGTGACCACTTTGTAAAAAAATTCTAACCTCCGACAATTTTCAAGTGTATTCTCACTGGATATTATGTTCGAAAAGTGGAAAATGTTTGTTTGTTATCTTCTCCAACGAACATATATGTTCATCATATCAGCAAAACGGAATAGGCCCGCATTTATTAATAAAACATGAAATAAACATGGCACTATTTTCGTGTTGAACTTCAAACGGATTTGTTCTTTGTGAAACAAAGAAAAACAAAAAGTTGTCACTGTTCAACAATAATACCTAGTGTGAATTCACCTGAAGATGGCCGTAGATTACATCGGCCGAAACAGTGTTAAATAAAAAAAAAACAACCAAGATAAGAAAGACAGTCGAAGTGATATAACAAACAATTATCAATCCTTATCTCAAAAATATACACTCCTCATATAGATTTTTGTTTGAGAACGAATATCGGACTATACATACATGAAGCACTCTTGTTGTCATGAACACCAGGAAAATAGGTGTTCTATAATGCTTTATTAGACCTAACAAATCACGAAATACGGCATGTTTACGTTGACACACTTTAAATAACCGACTATACGCGAGATTGAGTCCGGTTGCTACTAAAGTTGGTGTTAATAATGTGTGTATAGACGCTGGGATACTTGACAGCATTTCTTAAACTCCGGAAGTAAAAATAAAAATAAAAAAGCAAAAAAAAAAAAAAAAAAAAAAACTTCAAGGCTCACTTTTTATACTCTTACTGCATAAACATTTACGGTACCCTCTGTACATATTTACAAGTACCTATTTATATATAAGCATAATTATGCCAATTAACTATTGCAATACTTCATCATTCACTTAAAAATTTATCTATATCCTCTGGATATAATCAAAGCACTTGATCCTCAAATAGACACATAATCTGGCTGATAAAAAAGAAAAAAGTTGATTTATTATAATGTTCAATTTTACACTGTTCAGACATTACTACAGCATTGCTTTCCTGTAGATTCAAACAATATCATCTTCAAATATAATGTTAACAAATATGAAATACAGGTTTCATTTTATGTTGTTATCCTATATTATCTGAGATATCTCTAATAATTTGAAATCACTTTAATGTTTTCCATATACATATACCAAAAAAAAACATAAACATTATAATAACGAGATTAATTTATAATTTTCACGAAATTAAATAGGTAGCCTCGTGGTGTGTTAATGAACCGGCTACAGTCTCTGTTATCAAGGGTTCGAATACTAACAGTTTGCAAGCCGATGCACCGCAGTAACTGTGAAATTCGTATCTATTCATACTTTTTAAATCTATAAAAAAAGGATGTATGTATCTACGTAAAGACGCATCTAATTCATATATATTATATAAATATATGTGTATAGTAGAGGCCTGGTAAATACTGTTGTCCTAGGATACGTTTTTTTTTTCAGGTTCCAATGTAGAATACGATGTTTTTCCTGCCCCTGGGTACGGTAGTTCCCTGTCTTACGGTGTTATTTATAATGTTTTTAAATTATATACATATGTATTATATATTATACTGTATTTTGTTACTCGTTTCTCATAATCACCGTGGAAGTAGATCCATTGTATCTTGCACAACCGATAAGCAGTTCTAGGAAAAAATACTCTGCTCGTTGCAGTTATGTCTTTGGTAGGTAGAGCTTAAGGGGAACTGTTGACCGTTGGGGAATTAAACGAGTGTATTTATAAGTGTTTTACGAGGGTAAATAATGAATTCGAGTCCAGTCTAGCAACGTTCATGAAATATCGATAGAACAAAAAGAGACCAGCAACGTCTCTATAAGTGGAAAGAGGCAACGGGGAGACGAACTGGTCCTCGCCTACTAATTTCCGTGGGACCAGTAGAGGAGAGTTGTTGAGCGCAAATGTGTATACATAAACGAAACAAATGCACATAGGATAGCCTAATACAAGTTCGAATAACAGGCTTTCTTCGTAAAACTAAAGAAAATATCAACATTTTCTTGCAAATAAGAGCAAAAAAATAACAAGAATTTTATCGAATGTAAGAAAAAATATACTTAAAAAACCGAAGAAACCAATAAAAAAAAAAACAAAAAACAAACAATGATCATGTTGGGCGAGCGAGAAACCTGTGGGAAGCTCGAGGCTGGGGCTGGGAAAATAATGTGTCTCTCTCGATGGGAATGATGCCAAGAACGCTAGAAGACAAATCGAACGAACTGGAACTAAGAACAGTGATAAACCGAGTTCAGATAATTATGTCGACGTCTGTCGTCTGCGACGAACAATGGAACAGGCCAGAAAAAAATAAAAGAAAAAACAAACAAAAAAAAACAAACAAATAAGCACATACAAACAAGAAAAAAAACTTTCAGCTATTTAACCGGAAAGATTGTCGGAGACACTCATACGTATTAAGTGAACACATTCAATTCGTAATGGATCGGTGGCTTGTAACATTTATGACTTAATTAAAGACAATAGTCGCAATATGCTAAACACTTAAACGCTGACCGTGTCAAGAAGAACAGTCTAGTTTATTGAAAATCATCTGTAATATAGCATGTAGAGGAAATAGTAAATTTATATATATATATATATATATATATATATATATATATATATATATGTGTGTGTGTGTGAGAGAGAGGGAGAGAGAGAAAATTAATAGAACAAAACAAGTTCATTAATGTTTCGTCTTTATTTCAAGGCTTCCAGTAGATCAAATAAAGACGAAACTTTGTATGAACACATACCTCGGTTTGTTTCTTTTTATTTCTTTATTTTGTCGAAATACTATTGCAATTATATATATATATATATATATATATATATATATATATATAAATACATGCGCATATATATATACATTATGATTGCAACGTCTTGTCAGACGAGTGCCACACCCTCAAACAGTTAGTCCATGAGCCCAAACATGACTTTAAAAAGATTTTTTTAGTCCTACCGGTGAATTCGCACGCCCAAGAAGGCATGATACTGAACACGGTCGTTAAGATCAATTATTACATGCTTCCAGCATTTCAAATTTCCACGCGTCACAACTTTTCCATCGCCACAGGACCATTTTTATAGACAAATTCCTGAGGGAGTATCTATACACAAATGATGTTACAGAGTATTAGCTTTGTACAACAGGTAAGTCTCTCTCTCTCGGTTCCAAATGTTGAGATCCAGCAACAAGCAAGAGAAAGATAGCCAGCAACAAGTTAAACTGCAGACAAGCTTTATGCGGGTACTGGTCTCCCGCTTTATGGTTTTTTAAATCAGAAATTTGCTTCTCCTAGAAAGGTTGCCTTCACCACGGCTTACGAGCGCCCTCTCCAACCCAACACACACATACATACATACATACATACATACACACAAACACACACGGTGCTAGTTGACCATTGACCCCGAAAAATGATTCATTCGCCCTTTGGACGGTCTTGTTTTTAATTGTTAAGGGAGACTAGCCACCCTCTTCACCAAACAAGTCTGGTGGAGGAACCAGTTTAGTCGCCGGTGACCCGACCATTAGGCAGGTAATACTGGGTTACATGGTACCAGTAGCATATGACATGATCTGACATAGAATACATACACATATAAATGCACACTCACACATTATATATTTGCAAGGAGACCCAACGTTGTCCGAGAATATTTCCCATTCACGATTATTGTATTGTCATCGCAATCAGTCACACCACACACTTTCTAATCAATTGGTCTGATTACATTATATTGTGTTCCAATGTGATGAAGCAATACATTTCACATTTCTCTCAAGTGTGATCTAGTTTACAATACATGGTAGTCTAGATTGCACTGTAGAACACCTACTGCATCTTCTACTTAAATTATTTTTATATAATGTTTTTAACTTAAAATAAAATGATAAAATTTAAATATTACCTCGAAGTTTTTTCTGTAAACATTATTATTCATTCCATACGCACCGCTACTATATTATATTTTACGTTGTTTCTGCTTCTACAGTGAAAAAACAGTGGAGATACACTGGTGATGTTAGACTGTATAAAATGTGATAATTTCAGTCACATTAGTCGATTCTTAATTGGATTTTGTTGCGTATAGTTGATAAATGATACATATATCACTTTCCAACTGCACAACCTGATGGTTAAGACGTTGAACACGCTGTATATCATATGTACCTTCTACTCAGTCCTTGATTCTCAAATAGTCTCACTTAAAATACATAACGAAGCGATACAGTTTGCTTCTTGATTATATATATATATATATATATATATATATATATATATATATATATATATATATATATATATATATATATATATGAGGGAGGGGGTGCGGCAGAAAACATCGACATTATTCAACGAGCTAGAAATGTCCCAAACTAAATGGTAAATTTAAAATATTAATCCATACTTAACTATCAGAACATATCAAATCGAAAATATATAAAAGGTACGAAAAATAAAAACTGAATGTAACATACTCAACTTTTTATAAAAAAAATAACTAGATATTGTTCTTTTTACTATTTCCTACAGAGTTAATTTATGCAAACGGGACTGTCATTCTTCTAGTATATTCTCTTCCATAATCATTATTTGTAGCTTCTAGTAAAGACAGACTGATTCTGTCTCAATACATCCTATGAGAAATCAGGAAGATTTGACCATTTTGCGCGTGACTGATTTTCGCGCCGTACTATGTTTTTCTTTGCTCTCAGCTTGGCCCCGTGCAGAGTCGTCTACTTTCTGATCTTGTTGACAACATCCCTTTTGTCAATCATCTAATTTTTTCCTGAGGGCACTTTACGCATGTTGTTAGATTAATTTCCTGTCTCTTTTAATCCATTTACGACAATAATAGAAGTATAATTAAGAACTGTATTTGTTATTTTTATGAGAATCTTAAGAAAAAAAAAACGCAAGCAAACACACAGCACACACCTAATGTGTGTATGTGTTTGTGAGCGTGTATTAATGGCGTAGCAAATACGGTCCGTCTCGGGTACCACGTGCCAGAGGGCAGCATTTTTTGGGGTTAAAAATATGAAATAAAAAATAAATAAAATCTAATAAAAATCTGAAATTTGATACCAATATTTTTTAAATACATTTTTATTAAACACTTTCCCGAAAGAAAAAAAAAAAGCTAGCAAAGTTTATAAATCGATTGAGATTGTCGAACTGATTTCCTCATCTTGGTTGCTATCGTCACAACGTTTCGGCCGTTTTGCTCTCCGGCCTTCATCAGGTGTTTTGTATCGAACTGGGGAACCGTTTGTTAGGAGTCTTGAACCCAACCCTTTATTATTATTATTATTATTATTATTACGGGGGTATCGTGTTCGGACTCCAGCTAGGCTCTGGGACATAGTTGTTGATTCTCTGTTTTGAATGTTACATTTTACTGCCTTCGTTCCGGATTGAACTCAACACTGTGGGTAACTGTAAACGGCTAGGACCACTCGGTCATATGTCACTAGGACATATGGCCGAGTGGTCCTAGACGTTGTACCAAAGTTTACAGTTACCCAAAAGTGCTGAGTTCAATCCTGAACGAAGGCAGTAAAAAGTAACATTCAAAACAGAGAATCATCAACTGTGTCCCAAAGCCTAGCTGGAGTCCGAACACGATACCCCCGTAATAATAATAAAGGGTTGGGTTCAAGACTCCTAACAAACGGTTCCCCAGTACAAAACACCTGATGAAGGGCAAAACGGTCGAAACGTTGTGACGATAACAACCAAGATGAGGAAGTCAGTCCGACAATCTCAATCAATGAAAACACCTTATCTCAAAAATACAAAAAATTACTAAGTTTATATGAAATAAAAAAACAAATAAAATCTAATAACAATCTGAAATTTGATACCAACATTTTTGAAAAACATTTTTATTAAACACTTACCCGAAAGACAAAAAAAAAGCTCGCAAATTTTATAAATATTCAACTTTCTTGAAACATGCCAGCAGTTGTCTTACAAAAATATTTGTTTAGTAATATTTCTAATAAAAAGAAAAGGTATTTAAATTGTGTAGATGGGTTTAAAGTGAAGTTGAATAATTTTTTAATGATTTGAATGATGCATTCTTGTGGTTTTTGTTTGCGTATACAGGTTTTCTTTATGCATCCAATTTGCATAGACTTCAGTGATGACCACTGAATGGGTATTATTGTGGGGACATACCCACCCTTGTAACCGCTAAGATGGTATTGCACATTAGGCATAGAATTAGCAAGTCTAGACCGCTCAATAAGAGCTATCACGGATGTAGTACAGAGACGACTCCCCACGGACTTACTGACCTTTTGTGTACCACTAACCCTTGCTTGATATAAATGTTGTTCTTATTTTCCCCCAAGCAGCCATGTTCATACGTTCACCCTTCTCGGCTCAACTACATGTTTATAAGATGAAAATCTTGGACTAGAAACAGCAGTATTAAATTAAATATTTGATTGTAATTCAATAAAAATAAATATCTTGATGACTTTTTCGGTATTTTAAATACTTAACGGATTATCAAGGACCAGCGGGTCTGGGGGCCAATCTAACTACCGCCCCGGGTGGCAAAAAAAAGATGCTACGAGAAATGATATAATAATTGTATTAAACTATACTTATTGAAAACGAGCTACGAAAGCATAGTTTCCTCTGATCAGATTTTATCATGCCAAGTTTTAATAATATTCTCTAATAAGATGTGCAATCAAATAATATTTACATTCATCTCCTATATCTATTATAATAGGTATTTTATTTATATTGCCCCACTTTATCGTTTATTTGCTTTTTCCGATCAAACACAAACAATTTATTCGCAAATATGCTAACAAAAATGGTTGAATTAAACAGTAACTTATATATCCTCATCGTAATTGAATATAATCTGCAAGAAAGCTCGTGTGAAGGAAATGTTTAACTATTGTTGTCTGCATGCTGGAAGCAAATAATATGATTACGCATTCATAGTGTAACTTTCGTCCAACTAATAACATTATAATCAAGCCGCGCGTGTGATCCTCCTCTAGTGTTGCATGGCACCACAAAAAGAAATGACGAAATGATGAATGCCATAATTATAGAGGCCCAACGTTGACTTGACATTTTCTCCAAGTTTCCGAAAAATCTAATGGATGGGGCAAATTTTATGGGGTAAAAAGTGTATTTTTTCCAATTTTGGGGTATTTGCGATCACTTTGAGCTCCTGAGAACGCCGAAACCCAGTGAATATAGAAAACGGTTAAGTTTCACGCCTTAAGACATATATAGTTGAATTCAGCACCATGGAAACACACTATATAGACATACATATCAAGTTTTTGAGTAATATAAAAAAAAACAGCTTAAAGAGGCATGTTTTTAACCTATAAAATTCCCAGAGGGATGCGAACCAAAATTTTGCAAGTCTCATTTACTGAATTTATGTAAGAATAATGGTATTCATATTTTGGTCAAGTTCGAGGAAAATCTAATGTATGGATCAAACGCTATGGGGCAAAAAAATGTAATATTTAGCAATTTTCGGACATTTTTGACCTCTTTTGAGCCCATGGGAACGCCGGACCCCATGTAAATGGACAACAGTGCAGTTTGAAGCCTTAAACATGTATATTTGAGTTGACCGCCTTTAAAAACTACTATATAGTTAGACAAAGATTCTGCTGAGAAAAATGAAAAAAATAGACACAAACGGAGCTTTTTTAGCACTGAAAGTCCCCGGGGACGTGAACCAGAATTTTCCCAGGGTCACCCATACTGGATTTATATTAAGAATAATAAGATTCACATTTTGAGTAAATTTCAGGAAAATCTAACGGATGGATCAAAAGTTATGGGGTAAAACATATAATTTCTGGTCATTTGAGGGCATTTCTTACAATTTTTGAGCCCCTGAGGAGGCAACGGAAATTTTCGCAAAAAGTGTGTTTTTTTCCACTGTACACATCTATTTAATAAAGTACAATCTGTGGCAACATTTCAGGCAAAACTAATGGGCGTTTATCTGGCAATCGTCCTGAATAACGGACGCACAGACTGATTTCACTAAAAATGTAGGTCCCTCAGCTATTAATCGGGGAACCAATCTGTCCGCCAGGAAATAATTTATTTGACTAGAACACTTTCCCGAATATTCTCACAATGTATCGATGATGCATCTTTTTAAGCAAAATTCGTTTTTATTTATACTCGGAAATGTATAGTTTTATTTATTTTTTTTTTACAGCAAACTACTTGTTTTTAGATATCCATTGCGGAGTTAGTTTTAATTCGTGACACGTTATTCTCTGTAGTTCTGTGTCAGATGTTTAGCTTAGTGTAAATGAAAAAGGAGCTTTTGCTTGTGTAAAATATGTGTGGATGTAGAAGTTGTGAATTAGATATTAAATTTGCATGGTATGATAGTTTAATTATTTATGATCGTGTTCAATCTGATAGATTTATATTAATCTTTATTTATCGATGCGGTTACATTGGCTTACTTTGTTAGCAATGGTTTAATTGTACGCATTTGGTTTCTTTTTGTCTTTTAGATAATGGGGGTTGCTACCTCCTATTTGTTTAGACTGGTTTGAGGTATGTCGTATATTTCCATTTCCACTAATGTTTATTCTGACCTGTGGTTCTTGTTTTTACAGGGAGAAGAACTGTTTTTTTCTTTTATTGGTTTCATAAGTGATGTAGTTTGTTGTTGAGGTTGAACTTAGCTTATTTTTATATAATTTAATTCATTTACTCTTTTTTACTTTGATCCAGTTTTGTCAGAGCTGAGTATATTGTATGTGGGGTAGGCTTTGGTGTTCATATCAGGGAACTTTGTCGCTTTTTAGTATTTATTGCACGTTTCCCTGTTTTGTTTGTTTTGTGCTTCGCTGTTTGTTTATATTTTTTTCGGTTAGAAATAGTGGCGTTTTAATTATCCGTGTATTGTCCTGCGATTCAAAGATTATTACTTAGGGCGGATCGTATTTTTATCTTCATCGCCTTCTGTGTCTTTATCTTGATTTGGTGTTTTGGGCTTTGTAACCATATAAAGTATTAATATATTTTATCATCTATGGTCCTCACTGCTTTAAGAACTTTATATGCGAAAATTGTTGGGGAAAACTAATTTGCCAAATAAATTCAGGGATACGAATATACTCAGACAGTAAGTGTAGGCGAATATGGTAGTTTTCATATTTTCCCTTACCCCTGCGATGCCTAATGGGGAGATATATTGTCGGTAGCATTTGAGATCGCTATATGATTGACCTTGCCAGTGACTTCTAATATCAGTATGAAATGTTTTGTTTGTTTTTTATTGGGAGTTAAGTGCTGCATTATAATATTTCTTTTATTAGGGGGAGGTTACTGATATTAAGAATTGTCATGACTAGCCGATTAGTCGGACCAAGCCTCTTCAAAAGCGCGCCTAGTCCAAGTAAGTGTTTCTTAGCCCTGACCTCTGAATCATTCAGCTACCAGGATTCTATCTTAGGCATCACAGACGCTACTAACGGTCAACATTTGATCCCATGAAAATACTTGCACTCTCTGCAGGAATGCTGTCACTGTATTCTACAGGCTCGCTTACAGGACGGGGACATATATACAGAAGTTCAGAAATAACCCTTACTTTTAATTCATAGCGTTCCGGGTTTTAAAGTGTTAACCGGATAAAATTTCTAAACAACATTATCCATAATGAGGATGGTAGTCCAAAACGTAAACATTATATCTAAATAAGAGATTCAAGGAATGGAGGGAGTCTGTGAATGATGAGAGGCGTTGGAATATTAAGGAAGTTAAAACACTAGAGTTGAGTAGCCAAGTAGATACTTTCATTGATAAAGACCGTCGTTTTATATAGATATTAAGTGCACAGTTTGATGTCAGTGTGGGTAACTGTATAGACAATTATTCGCGAGGAACTGAAGTCGTTGAAAGTGTGCGAGGTTTGTCTCAAAGTTGTTCGGAGAAGATCAGATTGAACTACGTTATCATGACAACAGGAATATAACAGGGCTGATCAATTCAGATCCGCTCTCTTCCTATAGTCCAGACGTTTTCTCATTTGGCATTTGGTTTTATCTTAAGATCGAGGAAGACTATAGAGGCTGTCGTTATGAGACAATTAGGGAGATGAAAGAGGCTGTGAATTGATACGCTTTCACAAAAAAAAAAAAAAATTCATGGGGCGTTTTAGAAGTTGTTGAAACGGTGCTAAAAGTGCATTTTGGCCGGAGGGGACTACTTCAAAAGGGAAATAAATATTAATCCTTATAACGTGAATTCCGAAACAAATTGTATCCATCGCTGTATGCTGAAGTTTGTTTAGAAAAAAGAGTTTAAGCTGAAAACACTTATAAACAAACGTTCGGAAAATATGAGATTTCTACATATGGACTATAAAAAGGATAGAAAAAGAAAAAAAATAGAAAGATAAGACGGAAAGGCAGAGGAATATCCCATGTAGCATTTAACCTAGTTTTTTCTTCTTTTTGTATTTCTCGTGACACAATGTTCCTTCCGGAATAAATGCACTGAATTATATTTTATTTTTAGTTCATTCTTTTATTTTCATTATACATTACATGCGGACGGAAACTCCTGCTATCTAATACGCCACACCACCCTACTTTAATTTGACACGTTAGTTGAAAGCACAGAATTATCACATCGCATAATCACACCCCAATGTTAGGAATGGATGTAGAGATAATAAAGTTGTTACTTCGGCACAGTAAATGTATTATGAGGGCAGCGCCTTTTACGCTTAAGTTATGCTAAGAGTGTCGCCAGTCAAAATCTAGATTGCATATCTCGTACGAACCAAATATTTGTGAGGTATTTTCTTTAATATATCCGCCACTTACGAAATACAGAGTGAGTAGCTACGGCGAATATATTAACGCATAGTTGTTTTTCTCAAATACACTTGAAATCATATTTTTTAATTTTTTTTTAGAAAAAAAAACATATCTTCCGAATAGTCTTTTTTTAAAATAATATTTTCACCCCAAACCAGGCACATTGCCACTTTGGTGTAGGAGGTTACTATCAGGGGCAACAACTACTGGGGTACTATGTAGGGATTTGGGCAGTAAGATGTCGATTCACGTTGCAATTGAACTTCTGCACGTCAGTACAGTTGGGGAAGCAGGGAACTGGAATGGATTTCCAAAGTCCAGCGGTTCTGGGGAAGAAACTACTGGAGTAGGAAAATATTTTACATCTAAGGATCTCTACAGTGTGGGGGTGGAATTTAGCAGCTTGTCGGATTTGTCGAGGGTGTTCACGTCGTATGGGGCACAGGTGCTTGCAGTTCGTCAGATCATTCGCCATTAAAATACTTGTAGAAGAGGCAGAGGGATGCAACGTTTCGTCGATGGGACAGAGGCTGAAGCTTAGATGTCAGTTCAGGGCCTATCAGATTTTGGACTCTCTTTTGAACCTTTTCAAAGAGCGAGAGCCCAAATATGACAGCAATATCCCATACATGAGTCTAGCGCTGGATATGCTTTATACACGCCTGTTTTCCATCTGACTAAAATATGGTTGTCTTCTATCCAACGTAAACAAGTTCTTGATGAGCCGTTCCAATTAAGTTTAATTTACCGAATTTCTCATACTAACGATTACTATATTGTCTAATGTACTATTGCAAACTCTTAAACATTATCCTTGAGTGGTCTCTGGGCCTTGATAAGAGGCTATCTAAAAAATGTGTCCTTTTTTAAAATTTATAGAAGAATACACAGGTTTTTAACAGAGTAACTTTGTTTTATTTTTCTAGTTATTTAAACGTCTATACATTCATAAAACTGAAGTCCAGTAAAATATTACATTACGGAATCTAATGCTTAAAATATGTACTTAGCCTATTTGTATCTGTCAACCAAACACGTGTCTCTATTTAGACTCGATAAAAGCCGAAGTTCAAAAAAGATTTTGAAGTACATGAATAAAAATTCCTTGCTCTTCTGCTTACATCTGAATACATTTACGTTCTCTTTGATCACAGAAAATATTTTCTAATAAACGGACATATAGAAGCCTACATTAGTTTGTATGAGTCTTTTTTGATATCACATTTCAAAGTACGTTTCCTTTGGTATGGTAAAGATGGCGGTATTATGGTAATAGTTTGATATTGTTCAAAATATAAATAGTCACAGAAAAAAAAAAAACAAATACAGGTGGGGGAGAACAAGTAGCACAAAGATAAGCACAGTATAATCTGTTTTCTCATGTTTTCCACTATTAATAAACTATTTGTCAGTATATAACGCAACATGAACATCACTTATCAGTCTCATTGACTTAATCTATATTATTACACACACCCTCCCACACACATATATATATATATATATATATATATATATATGTGTGTGTGTGTGTGTGTGTGTGTGTGTGTGTAATGTGATGATTACTTCAATAAATGAACATTTATTTTCCATATTTTAAGGAAATAATCTGACATTTATGTACTTCTGAATCTCACACACACTAATATATATATATAAAAATGTGTGTGTGTGTGCGTGTATGAAAAAAGGAAGGAACCATATTCGGATAGTGTAATAAAAAAGGACTGTGCTTCTGCATTCCCTCCGGAGTGTTTTTCTGTTTTGCGCAGATGGCGCACCTGTATGTCCTCGAGGCGCTTGCTATCAGTTTAAGCCCCCCCCCCCTACTTTGCGCAAGCAGAAAAATCGTCGGTTACAGTTGGGCATATTTGGGGAGACACACTCCATGCTATTTTTTTCTGTCTCGTTCGTACCAGTATTTCTACAAAAAAAAAGTGGGGGAAGTGTTTTCCTTCTTTTAAGACATATGTCTTCGGGTTTTATTACAATTCGTAATTTTTTTTTTACTCTATTCATAAATTTTATAACATCCGAATATGGTTCATTTCTTTTTCACGATTTTGAGATTTTACCAATCTCTCTCTCTCTCTCTCTCTCTCATATATATATAAAGAAACACGCCGTAGTATGTGTTCATCAACGTTTCGTTAGTGAATACATAATAGGTTTGTTCCTTTTTTTATGTCGAAATACTTTTTCTATTTTTTTCATCATATATATATGGAAAGACAAAAAAGTAACTAAGTTATGTGTTCATAAAAGTGTTGTCCTTATTTCTAGGCATCCTGGAGATGAGAAACTTTAAGAAAACAAAACACGAGTACACTATATTAAAATACTTTTGTTGTGAAATGTATTTCTCTGCTCTATTTCAAAACGAACAATTCGTTAGCTTTCCGAATGTGTATAGCGTTGTGGAGTTGGTGAGATGTGTTACCGTTCTATATCACTTTAGATATTACAAAAGATATGATGTAATTCATGTTATTTTTGGAGTAAATATAGCCATTATGATCCGAATGTTTGCAATGAGAGGAGCACACTTGCGCTTTAATAGATATGAAAAAAAAATAATATCAATTATTATATGTAATATTTACTATGGGGCAGCATCTTATTTTAAGCATCTAAACGGCTATATGAGGTTAAAAAAATATCGCTCAGTGTAAAATGCTGTTTTTTATATGGAAATAATGCGCACATATATTATAATAAAGTAGAATAAACAATTAAAATTATCTACCTTTTTTCTAGAGACTAGAAATTTGTACCAATGTATACAAGGAGTATAACATGAAGAGCATATACTTGATAAGTTTTCTAAATATTCCTATTATTTGGATTATTCTGATTTAATTTCACAACGCTTTAATTCACGTAACCTCCGATCTTCCTCAGGTTTATCTTGTCGACAAGTGAAAGTTTCTATCGAAATCTAGGCGGAATTTCAAACTGAACCTATACCTTAATTCACGGAGTTAGCAAGCTCTCGTTCTGTAAACCATGACAGTACAGATATCCTAAGTAATTTGAAAATATGTTTTTACGTCACCCACACTAAGCTCAACATTACAGCAATCTACCACACCCTTACGTCCTCTTGAAAATTTATAAAGATGGTATCCCATTCACCGAGTTGATTCCTGGTATATATAATCAGCAGAATCATAAGCAAATATTTCTAAAGCCTCAAGGATTTAGACCACCTTGTTGAAATAACCAAAATACTCCTATTTATTCTAACCAAATTAGGAGTTTATATGTAGTGAGGCTGTTTACAAACGTATCAACTGCTGAGAATGTGTTACGGGACAAGCCAACACCGGATGGTATACTGAAGCACTGCACTAGCATCGGAATTGGCAATAATAATAGAAGGGTTGCCTTTCAGGAAAGCAACTATATATTTCCTGAATGTATCTGGTATATATCGGCAGGAAGAAGGCCTGGATAACCGTGTTTCCCGTGCATGTTAATGCTTACATGGAATACTTGGAGGAATTGGTATTGTTATCATCACCGCTATAACCAACAATGTGGTTGGGATATGTGGATAACATCTTCATAATCTGGTCCGCTACTAAGATGTTAAAACATTACTAGACAATGTGAACTCTATCCCCTCATGTATATTGTCTACGATGGAAAAAGAACAAATTCTCTTTCGTAGATATGTTCATAACTTGTATATGTCAGCAGATTAAATAATCTGTATGCCGAAAGTAGATTTTTACTGTATAGTACATAAATTTAACACACTATGATACGATGTTAAAAAAAATGTAGTTGGCTGGTGCGTACAGCACCGGGGAAATCACCATGCCTACGATGTTATAAATGTAATTGGCTGGTGCGTAGAGCACAGAGCAAAAGCACAACGTAGTTACAACAAATATGAGAAGGAAATGGGCAATCTTTCAGGGAAACAACTACTTAAAGAGCATGACCTCGACTTCAAACAATCTAAACAAGATACCAAAAGATACAACCTGAAAAATCACCACAGCTTTTATACCACATATGTAGGGTTGTTGGAATTGCATGAAAAGAATCTAACACCAGGATAGTATTAGAAGAGATTCAAATCTCCGAAAAATGATTGTGCGAGTCCAGCCCTCCAAGGAATAGAAACTGTGTATATGGGATCCCATGAAAATGTTGAAACTATACAAAGGTAAATCATATTTTCCACTAAAAAATACTGTTAGAGGAACAACGAAAAGCCGTAATTTGTGGCAAGATTAAAATGTCGGAGATAGTTGAACATACCTGCATAGAAAAAATATAAATCATTTACTTTTATCGTACGGAGTAAAAATTATAGCCAATACAAATATATTAAGTAAACAATAACAATTGAAGCAAAATTTAGTTGGCAAAACAACAAAGAATCAGGAACACAGATAGGAAATAGTCAGTATCGTCCACTTCTAGAAGAGAGGAAGTTCTTGTCTGTAATAACCGTGGAGAAAGAAGACAACAAAAAAAAACAGAAAGAAAAAAAACTCGCTTCTCTCAGACACGTGGTTCGTCACAAAGCACCATCCAATCGCCAGACAATCTGAGGAACGCCCCCTGACTGCTTTCCAGTGACCTGCCTTTATAGCGGCCGGGAATTATGTATTGCATAATCGCGCGAGAGCAGAGAGATTCTACGAAAATTGCATGGGGTAAACGCTAATAAAAACCCATGGGCACCATCTTGGAACGCTCTCTTCCGTTCAGGCCGAAACACAACATACGCATCCGAGGTAAGCTCTCTATTTCCTTTCATTTCGGTTATTGCTAATTCTGCTACACAATTATATATAGAAAGTAAACATAATTAGTAATTAATAAGCATATTTGCAACTAGAAATTTAATTGGTTTTAAGTACTTGGAAAAATCAATTGTAAAAGTGATTCCTCTGGAGGAGGAACGTTCAATTCTCTATGTGGCGACGGGAAAATACAATTGAAAATTATTTTGGACCTTTATCCAATCATGGCTAACGGAACAAGAGCATGCTACTCCTTGTAAGATAAAGATTTTCGTCTGAAATTCCGTCATGATCTCGAAGTACAACAGAAACATTCCTTAGTTAAACAATTTACACCTAGAGAAAGTCAGATCAACTACGATATTGTTAAAATGACGGCCAAGATAGGAACAGCAGTCCAGAGAATAAAAATACTGCGATATACAATTTCATAGCAACTTTTTGCTGCCATTATTAATAGTCAAACATTGAAAAATATATTCCGTGAATTTATTTGTCATGAATTATAATTCTGCTACTTTGCAATTGAATTACATTCGAATGTGTTTTGTAAAACGTATAAAGTTGTATTAAATAAGGTTATCAGTTTTAATGTTTGTACAGGCATTTAAAATTGCTGTAGACTCTGGAAAATGAAATATGCTATGGTTATACGTCTTATGATATGACTGAACAGGTTTTATGATTTCAGGTTAAATTGTACCGATACAACAGCCACTTGTAGACTCTTGAAAATTCAGTATGGTTAAAGGATGTCTGATATGACTAAACAAGTTTCATGATTTCAAGTTCGGTTGAAAAATTACAACAGAAATTGAAATATACTTTATTAAAACCTGATTGTCACAGCTGGAAAATTTCAAATAAACGCGATCTGAAGGTGAGGAAACTTTAGATGAACAGTATTGAATAAAAAGTGGGCTTAACTAGGAAAATGTAACCCACGTATGAAATGCTTCAGATTGCTTATAAACCATGATGCATGATTGAGCATCAGTTTTTGAGAGCCATAAGAGATTCAAGGAATGGAGGGAGTTTGTAAATGATGAGAGGCGTTGGAATATTAAAGAAGTTAAAACACTAGAGTTGAGTTGCAAAGTAGATAATTTCATTGATAAAGACCGTCGTTTTATATAGATATTAAGTGCACGGTTTGATGTCAGTGTGGGTAACTGTATAGACAATTATTCGCGAGGAACTGAAGTCGTTGAAAGTGTGCGAGGTTTGTCTCAAAGTTGTTCGGAGAAGATCAGATAGAACTACGTTATCATGACAACAGGAATATAACAGGGCTGATCAATTCAGATCCGCTCTCTTCCTATAGTCCAGACGTTTTCTCATTTGACATTTGGTTTTATCTTAAGATCGAGGAAGACTCTAGAGGCTGTCGTTATGAGACAATTAGGGAGATGAAAGAGGCTGTGAATTGATACGCTTTAACACAAAAATGTAAATGGGGCGTTTTAGAAGTTGTTGAAACGGTGCTAAAAGTGCATTTCGGCCACAGGGGATTACTTCAAAAGGGCAATAGGGTATCACGTATGTATTATCAAAAAAGTGCCGATATGAAAAAAAAATATGGAAGAAAAATGAAACTGCTTCGTATCTTAAATGTTTGTAGGTTTACCAGTTATGGATTTTTAACTTTTCATAATACCGTAGAATCGCGGGATACATTGGTCCTAGGATAAGGTTATGAGGTTCCGATGTAGAATACGAATTTTTTCGGCCCCGTGTTATATCATTTCCCCCGATGTCGACTTACGATGTTATTTATAATGTTATTTGATTGTGTGTATAATATACTGTAGAATATTTTATTATTAATTTTAATGCCGTATCCCAGGGTTCTACTGTACTTACTCCTGAAAGCGAATGACTTTTTATTTAACTTTAAAACCTAGCACACGCCAATACGTAGCTGAAACTTTGCCCTGCGACTTACGTTGCCTCATAAGCAAAAGAACTGCCGGATATCAACTATCTCCGTTTAGCTAATTGAATACGTCATAAGGTTTTCATGTCGATCGTTTCCTCCATGCAAATGGATGCCATAAGTATACATTATATTAACTAATCGAGTGGACGAATCTGTACAAATTACATTTTATTAGTTGGCCGCCTTGCACTTAACAACGGCTTTCTGTCATAAAAAATTACTCTCAACGTCTCTCACTTGCATCGCCGGCCGAGAGCGTGTATTCAGGATGATGCAGTAATTAATGGTAAACTCATGCAGTAAATAGCTTTGCGTTGTATTAGAAAGACGTAATGCTATCGCAGTAATGACATTACTAATCAACCGGAACCAATGTCGGCTATAAAGATTATATTTGCAACGAACTTAGTCAAAAAAAAAAAAAAAAAAAAAGAAAGATCACAATTTATATTTCAGATATTGTCAGAAGAAAATAAAGATGTAAATATAATTGACTTATTGATTGCCGACTCTCTCCACTACTGTCTATGGTTACCGGGATATGAATTCCATTTCCAAATATTAAATCTTATATTAAATGGATACGTAGTAATGATGGAACGATTAAAATATTTTCTTCCGATTCCGATACAATTACCGACGCCGATCCTTTTACAATACCTTAATACGTAATTGTAGACTTGTTTTTAATCCTTTTCTTTTGAGATGAACTAAAAAAGAAAAAAAAACAATGAATTATCTGTATATCAATATATCTATAAAAGTGAAATTGTCTGTGTGTATCTGTCTCTGTGTGTACATTGCCCTACCAAATTACTCTGTAAATTTTCAGTCTACAGACATAGGATTTTACATAAAGGAGTACTGAGATTTGGAAAAATCTTCTTAATCGGTTTTCGGACAAAAAGTTGGCTGTCAAGTGGTACAATTCAACGATTTGACCTATGAAACCTCTACCAAAATCCTCCGCCAATTTTGGGTCTAAATAAGAATAGATACATGTTTTTTTTTAACATGGGTCAAACTTTTTACCTTGATTTGAGCCCCAAACAGTAAATGTTATAGGGTCAAAGTTTAATAAAATTGATCTATCAGCTAATATTTGTAATTTTACATAAAGTGTAGACATAGAGCAAGCTTTTTCATCTTTTTTTGGCACGAATTCTGGCTACTTAAAGGAACAAATTTCAAAATATTTTACTTTGCGGTAACTAGCAGCTGTTGTCAAAACTTTGGGTATAAACATCTGACATTCTAAAGAGTATTCAGACATATAGCAAAACTTTAAATCAGTTTTTCGGCGATAATTTTGCTACCGAGAGGTCAAAGTTGAAAAAGTTGGCGTTTGGAGACTCTACCAAATCATCGACATTTTTTCCTCTAAACACACACATATATATATATATATATATATATATATATATATATTATAAATATATATTATATAAATATATTATTAAATATATTACTAAATAAATTAAATTATTAAATAAATTAATATATAATAATTTAATAAATTAAATAAATTATATTATTAAATATATTATTATATACTATATATATATATTATATATATATAATATTATGAACAGTATATATGGCTCGAGCAAAGCAAGGCTGATCTGCGAGTATTTTAACGAACCAAACTATACACTTTCGAAGGGATCTATCAATTTTAATTTCGTAAGACGAATCAATAAATATTCATCATTTTTGCTTTAGTACCAGAAACAAAATAAAAACAAAAATAATTACAATTAAAAGGATAATTTTTTGTCATAGGACAATAGGCGTTATATTGCCAATTCCGATATCCTTAATAGCTCCGATTTTTTCTATTCCAGATTTTAATTAATCGTCCTAACATTTATAACTAGTAGCACCATCATATTTTCAAAATAGGATCACACTTTATATTTAGATAGTGTCAGAAATGAAACTCACGATGTAAATATAATTGACTTATTGATTGTCGGCCCTTGTTATTATTGTCTATGCTTACCGGTATTTAAATACTCATTAACAAATAGTAATCTTATATTAAATCTTGTGTTAAGTGAGCATCATGACTAATGTCTATATGAGATACTTCTTGTTTCCAGTTGTTTTCACGTTAGAACTTTTGGGACGGATACCGTTTATTACGGGATGAACATGGAAATGGGCAACATCTCTAACTGGATGCGTGTATATGAAAACACATATTCAAACTTGTAATACCTTGCCAGTAAACAAAATTGTACTCTTTTGTCCAAGCTGTTACCCCCCAAAATCTTGCAGTTATGTGCTATTGGTCATTTCGTCCTACAGTTTCATCTATAGCGAGATAACTCATTAATAGACGTTCGCGTTTCATAACTAACCTACATGACTCCAGAAGATAAATTTCACCTCACATATTAGGAGATTAGAGAAAGACAGTCTATTAGACTTATCGAATACAATTTTTCTTAAATTGCTACCCACTTGAAATACTTACATTTAACATATTTGTATTACATTAGACAGATTGAAAATAAGATATGATCATAATAAACCTTACGTCTAGAATTCTGTGTATAATTGTTTGACTTAACTTTTTTTTTTCAATCTACAAAATGTCTAAAATTACAAGTTTGAATATTAAAAGAAAATTTAGAATGAATTGACCTTTAGATAATCTGTGTTAATAAGTGCCTAATTATTATGCATACGATTCAATTTAAATCGGAAATATTTGAGGTTTCAAATGAGTGTTTCATCTACAGGGTGGTCAAAAAGTCAGGTAACATGTTAAAGGTAGAAAAAGCAATATGATCCATTATAATCTCTATTCGTTTAATATTATTTCTTGGATGGAATTTTTCCACAACGATGGATTGGTCGCCGTGGCACAGTTGAATGGCCAGCCAGATCTCCGGATCTTACCCCTCCTGAGTTCTGGCTTTGGGGCTATGTAAAGGATAGCGTTTATGGCAAGAAGCCTGATACAATAGCGTCTTTAAAGTTATTTATTGAAGAGGAGATTACGCGGATATCAGCTGACATGCTTACACGTGTTACACAATCAGTGGTTAATCGCTTCCAGCGATTGATAGAGAGAAATGGACGACAATTAACAAAATAAACATATTTCATGTTTGTATTTATATGTTTTATATTTCAATGTATGGTACTTAAATGTACGTGTATTGCTAATATCGTTTTTCTTTAAAATGTTACCTGACTTTTTGACCACCCTGTATATGCCTCTTGCATACTGTATAATTGATGAGACAATTTAATAAACGTCAGTCATATGTATACATTTATGCAAACTATATGAAATATTAAACAGAGTTATCTGGAATTAACTAAGGGTTCTCTTTTCTTCTAGAATTAACAAACTACATTGAACTTACTTAGATTATTTAGATTCTTCCGAATAGTGTAATCAATTTGAGTGTACATTTTAAAACAAGTGAAGCATGTATGGTCCACTGGGAGAACACACTAAGCGAGACATAAAAAAGTTCAGCATTTGCCCCCACCCCATTTAGCTCCAAAAGTTCTTAGTGGGCGTCATATCCTGGTTAAAATAAATAAACGATGCTATTTTAGACCTTAACATATGCCAATTTGAGTTCACACCATGCATAAAAAAATAAATAATTAAGTCCATCATCTGCTCCACACCCGTTGTTAAGTCCCGAAAGCCACCAAGGTCATAACATATTTAAATTTGAGTCTAGCACAATGCAAAACCGCTAAAAAGACAAATACATATTTTTTTTTTATAGAAACCAGTCAGTTAAAACAGTCTAGAAAGTTTTATAAAAATCGAAATCATTATTTGTTCTAAAAATGCACAAAAGTGCCAATTTTGTCATTTTATCCGGAAAGTAACCCCTAGGGGGAAGCAGGAGTTTTCCCGGAAGTATTGTTCTGTTACTTTTGTACTCCTTTGATCATGTTTAATGTTTGTGCATTTTTTTTTAATCCAAAGCGTAGTTATTGAGAAAAGTGCGGACAGACGAACGGACAAGGGTGAATTTACAGGCCCACTCTTCTTTATTCGGAGGACCAATAACGTTTCTAGTTATATAATTTCTGACCGTCTTCATGTTTATATTGTCGAACTCTGGAATGTTTGTTATTTTTATTAAATAGGGGAATTTAGACGGAATTCCGAACGGACCCCTTTATTTACTTTGCAGGAGAGAATGCCCTTTTTCAGTCGGCCATGACTGAACATAATTCCAAAGTAATTCCCAAATGTATTTTCTGTCGCCAGCATTAATAATTATTAAAATTCAGGAGAATATCATCTTTACAGATGAGTTTTCCGAGTATTCTTACCATTTCGGAAAAAATCCTTGAGATCTAAAGTGTAGAAAAATAGCATTAAACTTCATATTGTAAATATTACTAATACTTGAACATATAAGATGTTTCAAGTAACTTACAGAGCCGACGAAACATGCAGATATCGAAGCACATAAGAGACATCTAAAGAAAGGGAAGATACATCTAAAGAAAGGGAAGAGACATCTAAAGAAAGGGAAGAGACATCTAAACAAAGGGAAGAGACATCTAAACAAAGGGAAGAGACATCTAAACAAAGGGAAGAGACATCTAAACAAAGGGAAGAGACATCTAAACAAAGGGAAGAGACATCTAAACAAAGGGAAGAGACATCTAAACAAAGGGAAGAGACATCTAAACAAAGGGAAGAGACATCTAAACAAAGGGAAGAGACATCTAAACAAAGGGAAGAGACATCTAAACAAAGGGAAGAGACATCTAAACAAAGGGAAGAGACATCTAAACAAAGGGAAGAGACATCTAAACAAAGGGAAGAGACATCTACACAAAGGGAAGAGCCATCTAAACAAAGGGAAGAGACATCTAAACAAAGGGAAGAGACATCTAAACAAAGGGAAGAGACATCTAAACAAAGGGAAGAGACATCTAAACAAAGGGAAGAGACATCTAAACAAAGGGAAGAGACATCTAAACAAAGGGAAGAGACATCTAAACAAAGGGAAGAGACATCTAAACAAAGGGAAGAGACATCTAAACAAAGGGAAGAGACATCTAAACAAAGGGAAGAGACATCTAAACAAAGGGAAGAGACATCTAAACAAAGGGAAGAGCCATCTAAAGAAAGGGAAGAGCCATCTAAACAAAGGGAAGAGCCATCTAAACAAAGGGAAGAGACATCTAAAGAAAGGGAAGAGACATCTAAAGAAAGGGAAGAGACATCTAAAGAAAGGGAAGAGACATCTAAACAAAGGGAAGAGACATCTAAACAAAGGGAAGAGACATCTAAACAAAGGGAAGAGACATCTAAAGAAAGGGAAGAGACATCTAAACAAAGGGAAGAGACATCTAAACAAAGGGAAGAGACATCTAAACAAAGGGAAGAGACATCTAAACAAAGGGAAGAGACATCTAAACAAAGGGAAGAGACATCTAAAGAAAGGGAAGAGACATCTAAAGAAAGGGGAGAGACATCTAAAGAAAGGGGAGAGACATCTAAAGAAAGGGGAGAGACATCTAAAGAAAGGGGAGAGACATCTAAAAAACGGAAGAGACATCTAAAAAACGGAAGAGACATCTAAAGAAAGGGGAGAGACATCTAAAAAAACGGAAGAGACATCTAAAGAAAGGGAAGAGACATCTAAAGAAACGGGAGAGACATCTAAAGAAACGGGAGAGACATCTAAAGAAACGGGAGAGACATCTAAAGAAACGGGAGAGACATCTAAAGAAACGGGAGAGACATCTAAAGAAACGGGAGAGACATCTAAAGAAACGGGAGAGACATCTAAAGAAACGGGAGAGACATCTAAAGAAACGGGAGAGACATCTAAAGAAACGGGAGAGACATCTAAAGAAACGGGAGAGACATCTAAAGAAACGGGAGAGACATCTAAAGAAACGGGAGAGACATCTAAAGAAACGGGAAAGACATCTAAAGAAACGGGAGAGACATCTAAAGAAACGGGAGAGACATCTAAAGAAAGGGGAGAGACATCTAAAGAAACGGGAGAGACATCTAAAGAAAGGGGAGAGACATCTAAAGAAACGGAAGAGACATCTAAAGAAAGAGGAGAGACATCTAAAGAAAGGGGAGAGACATCTAAAAAACGGAAGAGACATCTAAAGAAAGGGGAGAGACATCTAAAGAAAGGGGAGAGACATCTAAAGAAAGGGGAGAGACATCTAAAGAAAGGGGAGAGACATCTAAAGAAACGGGAGAGACATCTAAAGAAACGGGAGAGACATCTAAAGAAACGGGAGAGACATCTAAAGAAACGGGAGAGACATCTAAAGAAACGGGAGAAACATCTAAAGAAACGGGAGAGACATCTAAAGAAACGGGAGAGACATCTAAAGAAACGGGAGAGACATCTAAAGAAAGGGGAGAGACATCTAAAGAAAGGGGAGAGACATCTAAAGAAAGGGGAGAGACATCTAAAGAAAGGGAAGAGACATCTAAAGAAAGGGGAGAGACATCTAAAGAAAGGGGAGAGACATCTAAAAAAAGGGGAGAGACATCTAAAGAAAGGGGAGAGACATCTAAAGAAAGGGGAGAGACATCTAAAGAAAGGGGAGAGACATCTAAAGAAAGGGGAGAGACATCTAAAGAAAGGGGAGAGACATCTAAAGAAAGGGGAGAGACATCTAAAGAAAGGGGAGAGACATCTAAAGAAACGGGAGAGACATCTAAAGAAACGGGAGAGACATCTAAAGAAAGGGAAGAGACATCTAAAGAAACGGGAGAGACATCTAAAGAAACGGGAGAGACATCTAAAGAAACGGGAGAGACATCTAAAGAAAGGGGAGAGACATCTAAAGAAACGGGAGAGACATCTAAAGAAACGGGAGAGACATCTAAAGAAACGGGAGAGACATCTAAAGAAACGGGAGAGACATCTAAAGAAACGGGAGAGACATCTAAAGAAACGGGAGAGACATCTAAAGAAACGGGAGAGACATCTAAAGAAAGGGGAGAGACATCTAAAGAAAGGGAAGAGACATCTAAAGAAAGGGGAGAGACATCTAAAGAAAGGGGAGAGACATCTAAAGAAAGGGGAGAGACATCTAAAGAAACGGGAGAGACATCTAAAGAAACGGGAGAGACATCTAAAGAAAGGGAAGAGATATCTAAAGAAACGGGAGAGACATCTAAAGAAAGGGGAGAGACATCTAAAGAAACGGGAGAGACATCTAAAGAAACGGGAGAGACATCTAAAGAAAGGGGAGAGACATCTAAAGAAACGGGAGAGACATCTAAAGAAACGGGAGAGACATCTAAAGAAACGGGAGAGACATCTAAAGAAACGGGAGAGACATCTAAAGAAAGGGGAGAGACATCTAAAGAAACGGGAGAGACATCTAAAGAAAGGGGAGAGGCATCTAAAGAAACGGGAGAGACATCTAAAGAAAGGGGAGAGACATCTAAAGAAAGGGGAGAGACATCTAAAGAAAGGGGAGAGACATCTAAAGAAAGGGGAGAGACATCTAAAGAAAGGGGAGAGACATCTAAAGAAAGGGGAGAGACATCTAAAGAAAGGGAAGAGACATCTAAAGAAACGGGAGAGACATCTAAAGAAACGGGAGAGACATCTAAAGAAACGGGAGATAAATCTAAAGAAACGGGAGAGACATCTAAAGAAAGGGGAGAGACATCTAAAGAAAGGGGAGAGACATCTAAAGAAAGGGGAGAGACATCTAAAGAAACGGGAGAGACATCTAAAGAAAGGGAAGGGACATCTAAAGAAACGGGAGAGACATCTAAAGAAAGGGGAGAAACATCTAAAGAAAGGGGAGAGACATCTAAAGAAAGGGGAGAGACATCTAAAGAAAGGGGAGAGATATCTAAAGAAAGGGGAGAGGCATCTAAAGAAAGGGGAGATACATCTAAAGAAACGGGAGAGACATCTAAAGAAAGGGGAGAGACATCTAAAGAAACGGGAGAGACATCTAAAGAAACGGGAGAGACATCCAAAGAGAGAGGGTGTGGGACAGAGATGAGAGAGGGTGTGGGACAGAGATAAGAGATGGTGTGGGACAGAGATGAGTGTTTGGGACAGAGATGAGAGAGGGTTTGGGACAGAGATGAGAGAGGGTTTGGGACAGAGATGAGAGAGGGTTTGGGACAGAGATGAGAGAGGGTTTGGGACAGTGATGATAGAGGGTTTGGGACAGTGATGATAGAGGGTTTGGGACAGAGATGAGGTAGGGTGTGGGACAGAGATGAGGTAGGGTGTGGGACAACGATGAGGTAGGGTGTGGGACAACGATGAGGTAGGGTGTGGGACAACGATGAGGTAGGGTGTGGGACAACGATGAGATAGGGTGTGGGACAACGATGAGATAGGGTGTGGGACAAAGATCAGAAAGGGTGTGGGACAAAGATCAGAAAGGGTGTGGGACAAAGATCAGAAAGGGTGTGGGACAAAGATCAGAAAAGGTGTGGGACAAAGATCAGAGAGGGTGTGGGACAAAGATCAGAGAGGGTGTGGGACAAAGATCAGAGAGGGTGTGGGACAAAGATCATGGAGGGTCTGGGACAAAGATCATGGAGGGTCTGGGACAAAGATCAGAGAGGGTGTGGGCCAAGGATCAAAGAGGGTGTGAGCCAAAGATCGGAGAGGGTGTGGGCCAAAGATCAGATAGGGTGTGGGCCAAAGATCAGATAGGGTGTGGGCCAAAGATCAGATACGGTGTGGGCCAAAGATCTTAGACGGTATGGAAAAAGAGAAGGAAGAGAGATAGACAAAGAGAAGGGAGGGGGAGGGACAACAATTAAGGAAGAGAAGAGAGGGAGAGCAAAGTGACGAGAGGGAGAGAAAAGAAGCATTAACAAAGAAAATTGATGAAGTAATAAAACATTTCATCCAAGGCATGAAAATTGTTTAACCAAATGTTTAACTATAGGCTTTAAAAATAATAGGTAAGCGATTCAATTTGAAATTTATTTATCTTCAAAGTGCACTTGTTTAATTTTAAAAAGTAAGGTATAAAAATTTAATTTAAATTGAATCAAAAAAATTCCCTGTGATTAATTTTACATAATGTACATTCTGTTGCACTTTAAAAAATTATTGAACATTTTATATGTATATAATTAATTGCTAGATGAAAGAATGTTTTTAAAGTTCACCAAAATGTGCATTACATAAAATAAATCACAGGTAATTTTTGATTCAATTTAAATTATATTTTAATTCCTCACTTTGTAAAATTTATAAAAGTGAACTTTGAAGATAAATAAATTTCAAATTGAATATTGTACCATTTATTTTTAAGCCTATAGCAAAAAACATTTTAGTTAACAATGTTCATGCCTTGGATGAAATGCTTTTCTAAATTGCATCTTATATTTTAAGGTTATATTTTAATATCCTCCTCTCTATTATAGTCTGTGTTTCTCCTCACACCACAACTCATTTCTGCAATCCCCTCTTTGTATTATAACAGGTCTGAATATTGTTTCAATTTGTATTTCTCCTCACATCACAACTGATTTGTTTTTTTGCAACCACCTGTTTGTAATACAGATCTGAATAATGAGAAAATCTGAATTTTACAAATAATTAAATCTAAAGTTATTTTAAAGTATTTTAAAATTCTTTCAGAATAGAACATCTTTAAAATTTAATAAGGAATAGGTTTCATATAAGTTTAATTAACAAATATTTAGTAAATAACGAGAAAAATAGAGATGAAACTTTTAAAAGGAGTGTATAACTGGTTACGGTCAATAGTAGGCCTCGCCAGCGAAAATCTTGGTTATCGTTAGTCTATTATTAGTATTATTATTATTATTATTATTATTATTAAAAACATATTCTGGCCTGCTCTTTCACGCGAGGACTAATATATATTTGATAAACTGACAAATACAAGCGAGGTTTGTGCGGCCGGCTTTGGTAGGTCGTATAATACATTTTAATAAGATATTTTAATTAAGAATACGCTTAAATATTATATATTCATTTCGAATATTTATCATTATAAAGTCGTGGTTTTCAATGTAAAATAAATAAAATCACCTCGGTGCAATAAGCTAGAATAGAAACCAAAAGCAAACTGTAACATTAAAACCTTGTGACCTTACCACTTTATCAACGTGACACGCATTTGAATTGATTAAAAAAATAAGATGTACCCCTATGTATACATATAGACACACACACACACATATATACATATATATACACACATATACACAGAAACACCCATATATATATACCCATATATACCCATATATACACAGACACACCAACATTATATATATATATATATATATATATATATATATACACACACACACGTATACACACCCACACACGTATATATATATATATATATATATATATATATATATATATACATACACAGACACACCCATATATATATACACACATATGTGTACATTTGTGTATACATATGCCCATACATCCATATATATATATATATATATATATATGCATATATACACACATGTGTACATATGTGTATGCATATGCCCATACATCCATATGTATACATATATACACACACATTTGTATGCATATACATATATATATACACATTTATATACATATATACACACATGTATACACATATATATATACATTTATATACATATATACACATGTATACACATATATATACGCACCCACATATGTATACATATACCCACACATACATCTATGTACACATATGCACACGCATACATCTATGTACACATATGCACGCCCATACATCTATGCATACATATGCACGCCCATACATTTATGCATACATATGCACGCCCATACATCTATGTATACATATACACACCCATACATATTTGTGTATATATATGTATACATATATACACCCACCTATATATATGTATACACACAAATATACACACATCTGTGTATATATGCACACATATGTATACACAGATATGTATTCATACATATACATAAATACACACATATTCACACCCACACATTTTTACATATATATATATATATATGTATATATACACATATACACCTTTATATATACATACATATACACACACATATACATATATATATATATATATACGCACACACACACACACACACACACACACACACACACATATATATATATATTATTTAATCAAACGTATTGCATTTTATATTATCATTACTAAATTCCAATTCCTGTCCGATACATATTATTCATTATTATGCTTTTTTATTCGGCAATGCGAAATTAATAGCAACTACTTAATGCTTTGGCTTTGCATAAAACCTATTGCTTGTCTTTCGTTTCATCATTGGTCCGCAGAAATAGTTTTACAATCTAGAGCGTCATGAAGTCTGGATATAAATATCTTTTTTTCGCAACTTCAAAGAAGACAACCGCCGCCAAGTCGAACAGAGAATATAGTTCAATTGAATAAGTCCCTAACAGAGCACTAAATGACAACTCCGAATTTCCCCGCCATATGCATATCCATAAAGACAAAGGTATCTTGAGCCTGCGCCCCTCCCACTAAAAAAAACCGCTATCAGGAGAAGTAAAACATCAGTTTTATTCTAGCTTTTACGGTGTTAAGCATTCTTTGTTAGCTTCGTTTCCGGGGGGGCAATACTTTTAAACATACGTGGTCATACATGTATTTACAACGTCATCGTAAATCCTCTGTTGAGTGAAAAACACTATTAGAAAAACGACACAGTCTATCTATACAAAAATGCCTCTTATGGATAAGAGCCGTCGTAGAGAAATAGCCAAACATGTGCCTTAAAATAAAAAGTAACCGGGGAAAAGTATAAGGTGTTTATATAAGTTAGGCCGCGTTATGCGAGGGAAGGTTCGTAGAGGTAAACCGTATTTTAGACAGTTCATATTAGTTGGGCAAGGGGAAAGGATACGCACACTTGGAGATGTCGAACTGTCTGGAATGTTATTGCGTTTGGCATAAGTATCTTTTAAGGATGGCTGGAATATTTCAACGATTATTTTTTCAACGCTGTGGAAGTATATTTTATCCGTATCATTCATCGGACAACTGTTCTCATTTTGAGATTTTTACAACTTTTAAGTCGATGTAACATCCGCTATCCTTCAGGTGTATCTTGACGAACTCGGAAATGCTTCTGTGGAACTCAGAAATTTGGTCGGAATTTTGAGCGAAACCACTTCCCGGAAGTAGCGTGTCTTGTTCCGTCAGACATGACTAATAGAGGTCCTAAGTAACTCACGAGGACTCGTGGCGCAGTGGTTAAATTATTTGGGAAAGATTAGTTGTAAAAGTGATATTCTCCTGAAGGTTGAAGACTCAATCCTCAGTGTGGGAGAACGAAAAATACAATTGTTAATTACTAAGGACGGACCTTCATCCAGTCATGGCAGACGGAACAAGAGCACGCTTCCCCCGTGAAGTAAATAAAGGGTTACGCTCGAAATTCCGTCTAAATTCCTGAGTTCCAAAGCAACATTCCGTAGTTCTACAAGATACACGTGAAGATGCTCGGAGGTTATATCGACCGAAATGTTGTGAAAATCACATGCATACTTAGAACAGTAGTCCGATGAATATTACGGATAAACCA
This sequence comes from Euprymna scolopes, assembly GCF_053919585.1. Lineage (NCBI taxonomy): Eukaryota > Metazoa > Mollusca > Cephalopoda > Sepiida > Sepiolidae > Euprymna > Euprymna scolopes. Next base: position 98,737,913 of record NC_136501.1, on the reverse strand, counting down.
TCCTCATCTAAAAAAAAATCAGAAACGTTATATTTTTACTGCCTTAACCTTCTGAGAATTTGTCTCTGTTTTCGTGTTTATATGTGATCACAACTCGTATTTTAACGTATATATTAATACCAAATATAGTTTTAAAAAAATTATCTTAAAAAACGATATTTTTCAAATGTCATCATTACCAGTTTACGGCATAATCAGGATGCCACTCCGGTTCTTTGAGATCACCGAATGTCTGCAACGATGAGTCTGGCCAGTACCAGATGGTTGACCAATTTGGGGAATGCCAAGTGCCGTATTAAAAGGTAACGACATCTTATGAGACGTGCAAAGAAATACAATTTATAAAAAAATAAGTCGTCATCTTTCAAACGCGGATATACGTGTGCCTGGGGAACGCTTGTAAAGGTTGTATTCCGATAAACTTTCTTATTAGGTTGGGGTTGTTTCCGCATTTCGTTGTTTGTGTGGTAAAAATGAGAGCGTTATGTATAAAATTATATTAGTATTAGAAATAACCTATGCAATCAACTAGCGTTTATACATAAATACGTCAGTACGAGACTGTTACAAAACCAGATGGTGTCAGTTTATTAGGTGGCTTAAATTTTAGAACACTATTATCCAGTAAGACAGTAATCAGCTAGCAATCTTTGGGGCTCTCTTTAAAAATGAACGGGCGTGTTCAAATTGATAATATATTTCATATAGTGTACTCTGATTTCTATGATTTTATGTACGTTTTGTGATGCGAATATGTGTTTTTTTAATATAATTTTCTCGAAAAGATCTCTAATGCCAATTTATTCGTAAACATTTTTTTTTGTTTTCCTGTTTACGAATATGTTGTTGAAATAGATATTCACCTTATTTGTGCTGAACAATATAGAGAATGACGTATAAGGAAAAATCTAAATATTTATACTAAGTTTTAATGAAATCAAAACTATATCTATAAGATACTTATTTAAAAGTTGTTTTTTACATTCAAGTGACTTACGTTTTTTAGTGTAAAGAAAACAATGAAAATGTACACACTATAACTTTTTATACAATCCCAGGCAACATCAGGTTTCACCGCTAGTTTCTTTTTGAACCTGCGCCATTACATGAAAAATATATTTGTGCGTGTATAAGAAATTGTCTATAGTTTTGGGATGAGGTGATTTCATTACGGATTTCGTTTTTCCGACTAACTTCCTCATCTTCTGTGTTTTGTTTTCACTACGTTTCGGTCGTATCGTCCTTCGTCGGGTGTATCTCGCACTCGGGAACTGTTTTTTGTCTTAATTTCGAACCCAACCCTAATTTTTACGGGGTTCTATGTTCTCGTACAATTCAGGTCGTCCCTGCTGCTACCGCTTACTGATGTTGCTGCTGCGTCTATCGCTGTCGCTGCCATTGTGTTGTCACTGTCACTGCTTTTGCTCAGGATTGAACGCAGCACCTTGGAGACTTGCAAGGAAGTGAGTCACAAAAAACGAAATCCATAGTGCGTGTATAAGTTCGTTCTGCATTAACTAAAAAAACCAAAAATAAAAACCCCAAAACAAAACAAAAAAACTGGTTCAATTCGTATGAAAGTTCGCACGATAGTATTTTGTGTGCATGGCAGCTTTCTTAGAGTTGGTATCGGCATTTCTTCGATATATGTTGATGATCCAAATAATCCAATAACCTAAAGAACATTTGGTTTTGAGCCAGGCGAACACTAGCACAGCCGAGCACTACAATTATGTGTTCAGAATTTTCATTGGTTGATTCGGTTGAAGTGCAATCTGAAATCGATTTATTCAGTTTCTTTCATCGTTGCTCTTAGATCGAACATTCTTTTAAGCCAGCCAGATTTATTGACACCTGAAAACCATTGAAACAGTGATTAAAACAAAAACCTCTTTTCGAACGGAAGTCATTTCGCATGAATTAACATTAGTGCTCCTCGGAAAAATATTGCGCATCGGTTCAACGAAATGTCATGTTTTCATCGGCGTGCGGAATCAGTGAAAGCAAATAAATTGAGGCCATTCAGGATGACTACTTGAGCTCTGTGAAATTCCACAATGCATTAAAAATATTATTTTAACAATAAACTGGATTACTTAAAACGTATAAGGAGTACTACAACGCGCGCCTTTTTATAGTATAAATATACGAACAGGTCACCCGGCTTTGCCTGGCCGTAATATAGGCGTATATGTTATTTTATGCATAGATGACGTGCTAATTATGGTTATTATTACTATTATTATTCTGTATCGATTATTATAGTGAACATAATATATAGTAATAAAATCAATATATATATATATATATATATATGTATCTATATATAAGTATTAGATAAAATTATGTTGCAGATTTAGATCTAAGCTCTGGCTGTGCATTGAATCAAATTGCAAATAAATTAAGACTTCTACATTCACATCGCTGATTACACTAAAGTACGATCCTTTCGAAGAAGAAAATAAAGGATTCTGCTCAAAATTACTTGTAAATACCAAAGATTAAAAGAGACATCTCAAAGATGTCGGAAGTCGCATCGCCATGAACGTTGTGAACATAACATTAAAATAGGTACACTACTCTGAATAAACGAAATAAATATTGGCTGGTTATTCATGTCGGAAATAATCATATAGCAAAAATGATAATTAAATACACCCTGTAGAAATGCTCAATACTATTGCAGAGCATATATATATATATATTATATATTTATATATATATATATATATATATATATATATATATATATATATATATATTAGTTTTATTACCGTTTTCTCTGCGTATTTACCAAATGAATGTTTCACGCATCTTATACCCTTCCCTACATTTCCACCTTCTGCTTCTCTCTCCTCTCCCTCTATTCCTATGCGTGTCTGGTTGAATATTTTAAACTCTACCCCTTAGCACCTTCCAATGTTTATTACATCCTAAAACTGAAATGTTGTTAAATTAGAATTGAAATCCCTCCAACCTTTTTTTATTTTTTGTCTTCTTTTAATATTGTTTTTCCAATCATAATAATCATTTCTGTTAAGGTTTGATTAAGTTACTAGGTCGTTAATAATATTCCGTAATCGAAACACGCGTACCTAAGAAGATAAAGCGGTAATATATATACACACACACATATATATATATATATGATAACACTCATTGTGTCTGCTTATCTCCATATTTGAAAACTATCTCCACTGAATCTAAAACTCGCAAAGCGGCGGTAGAAACCTCAAATGACTGAATTTTTCATGGACTGCGTTTTTAAAGGTTGTTAGCCGGTGAAAATACCTTTAACGGCTCGTAAAGGGCTTAAATTGAAAAAAAAGTTTATTTCTAATCAATCCATATGCGTGTAACGTTGGCACAGTTGTAACATCATCAGCTTTGAATGCTACAGTTTTGTTTTAGGTTAACATCCTAGCTCATAGGACAGAATTTGTTTTTTTTTTGTAAATTTCTTTAGAAATCACGACTCATTAATATATACAAAATCTGAACAAATTAATATAGCACATGCATTTAATATATGTATTGAAGCAAACACAGATATGATGTTCAGTTATCTAAGTATAGTTGATGTACTTGAATAGAAGATATTTTAGGTTCCAGACTGGTTACATTTGAAGTAAAATACGTTGAATGTAACAATCTTTAATTTAGTCTATCTAGTATATTGAGCAATGTTATTTGGCTGGAATTGTCTGATATAAAAATATTACCTTAAAAAATATTTGGTAAACTTGAAACACCAAGCTTAATTAATCTGATATAATTCATCTCAGTATTCTGATATATATCTTTCAAGCAAAATATTTATAACAATATGTCACTGAAATGATACTGGTATATTTCAATTTGTTTGGACAACTAGAGTGCTTTTTTAATATAAATAATTGAACGTTTTTCGTTTAAATCATACTAGCTCGGCAAATGTAGACAAATGCACCAGGTCACTGCGACAAAGGAAGATATGCTTTAAATTTTCACATTTAATGCATGAGTTCAGAAATACGTCTCTTAGTTAAATGAACGGCAAGAACGTAATTTCACAAACGAATCACCCGGGTGAGAATATGCCATTTTTACATTAGTAATATTTTTTTTTATTGTTTCTAATATGTATTTGTTTTCGGTATTTCATATCAGCTTAAAAGAATGTGACTGTTTCAGTGTTCAATGTTAATACATCGATTTAAACCGCCATCTTAAGTACATTCCACTCATCGGTTTCAATTTTCTCATCTACTTGGTCCTTGTACAACTGACAATCTCACTGACCATTATCGTTAAGTGCGTTTGACCTTCTTAAGTAGTGATCCAGTATTATGAAAAGAACATTTAAGTTAGAGTAATTATTGATAATGGAGTCTAGCCACCTAAAATATAGTTTCCTTAATACGTTAGAATATCTGCTTACAATTACCGTATTTCCCATCGCATAGCCATCAAAACAAAAGGAAGTACTAACGGTGTGAATCCACTTATCATCAAAACACTTGTGTAATTTACGGAACAATTGTCCACTTCAAAAAAAAACGTTGTTAAAAAAATGTGGAGGCAGTAAAACAAACTCATTGTTGAACAGATTTATTTTTTTGGTCGTGTCTATTTCCACTTGAATGGATCAGGAACTAAAGATATCTAAATTATATGAAAGTTATTTAAAGTATTTGGTGTATTTAAAAATGACCAAATATTTAATAAGTTGAATGTTATAAAGAAAAACTCAACTCAAAAATCAAACTCGACTATTGTCTGTTTATTTCCCTACATACCAGTTCTTTACACGAGACTGCCGTTAGTCTTTTCTCTGAAAACAATAATATCGTAACGAAAAGACTAACAATCAATATTATGTGAGGAAAGGGTCTGAATGTAAACAAACAGACTTAGTCGAGCATGATTTTGGAATTGTTTTTTTCTAATTGTGAGAAAGTGTTCAGATTGAACCTTCCACAATTCAACTGATGGCAGAAAGAACATCCTATTCTACATTTTTAACTGAAAAAAAACTTATGCTAGTGCCACCGCGACCTGTATGTATATATAATGCAAATTTATACAAAGAGTTTCTTCAATATATACATATGTATATACACCACTTAAATCTAAATATAGTTCTTACTACTCAGCAAATAATTTAATTTGTTGCTATAACGATTTCAGATGTGGAATAATGACACAATAAATACATTTACTACTTATGAGTTTGGTTTTACTAAGGCTAACTCCAGTTAATGTTAATAGTATTCCCTGTTGCAGAAACGTCCAGTGAAACTATAACATATGCTCATCAACAAAAATAACGTTGTACCATACTTAATATAAGTTATTAAAAATATGTTCTAAGAAGTCTTGTTTTAGTCTACATACACAATCATTGGATGGACATTTTTTTACAATGATGGTAGCTGTATACGTTTTTCAACTTAATACTTCACATAAGGAAACCAGAGTTTTAAGCTCAGCTACTATGAAAACAATAACAGCACAGAAAGGCTAACAAGCAATCTTATGTAGAGGGGGTGTCTGTAGGGAAATAAACATACTGTAGTCGAGCATGATTTTGGAGTCGTCTATTTACATGTAATAGAGAGTGTTCAGGTTGAACCTTCCCCGGATATAACTGAATTCAACTGATGACCAGTTACTATAACCCTGTCAAGCATCTTACATTAAAATGCCATTGCATCGCATAGATGCAAAACACGCCTCTTAAGAATTAGTGTTTCGCTAATAGCGATAAATAATTGATTTGATCAGATCCGATAAGCATTAAAAATAGTTATATTTTTAACATATTACGCAGACTCATCACAATCCTAAACACACGTATAAAACACAATTAGTCTCTTCAGTAAAGAAATGTATTACTGCGGTTACGAATATATAAAAGATAGCTAGCAATTACATGCGTTTAACTTATGTTTACTTGCATATTTTAAAATTTTAAATGTCATTTAAAGTAATGCCACACTAATAGCGAATATACACTCGTGAGCCAAACAAAAATGGGGCAAACAAATTTTATACATATTATTGCACTAAAAACTATTGAACATAGAACAATTGCAAAAGGAAACTTACACGAGACTAATAACACAGAACCATGCATTTAATTAAATAAATGCTTAGTATGGTATCGCATTCCCTTAAATTTCTTAAAAGATCAATCCTTTTAGGCATGCTCTCAAACAAAGTTGAACACTGAAGAGGAGATGCTATTCCATTCGCTTTACACAGCTTCCCAAAGTTTGTCATTGTTCGAAAAAGTTCTTCCACCCAATGCATGAGATATGACGGACCAAATATTCTCAATTGGGTTTAAATCGTGGTTTTGACCTGCCAACAGCTTCCCATCAATTGAATTATCCGAATACCATTTTTTGTGACTTAGCCGTGTGTGCAGGGGATATTATCATGTAGAAACATAATGTTCTGGGATATTCCCAGCTTCTGGATACTTGGTAACAGTACTGTTTCTAATATTCGAATGTTTCCTTTGTATTGATTGACTTCTCACATCTAATAAGTTCCCAACTCCTGCTGCAGTAAAATTTCCCCATACAATTATCCCTCAATTCTCGCGTTTAACTGTCGTTTTTATGCAACCTGGCGAATGTCTTTTTCCATTTCTTCAAATGATCATTTGGGAGCATCACTAATAAGACAAAATCTTGATTCATCTGACCAGAAAACATTCCTGAACCAGTCTGTATCTTTCTTGCCATAACACGAGAAAATGTTTTCTATCATTGATGTTCTTATATAAAAATTGTTTCTTTGCACACCTTTTAGATTAAAATCCCATTTCTGTATACCTAGAAAGAGATTTTCCAGCCTCCGTTTGGAATTCTTTGCTATGGTCAACATCAGTTTTCTTTCGATCCTTCAAAACAGTTAATTTACTCCTGTGGTCGTCCTTCAAAGTGGATGTTCTAGGGCGACAGATCCAGATTTCCTTTTTACCAAGCATTCGACTTTGAACCTTTGACCAATTTACTTCACTGCAGAAAGAGAGGTTTTAATATTTTCTTTCCAGAAAATATTAAAAATAGCTTGTAAATCATTTTGGACTGCCGTACTCCTGCAACTCAGTTATATATATCCTCACCAACATGCGGTCTTACCATTGCTAGGATTAATTTGTCCACTTATTTTTATATGCTATAATAATGATCTTCAAAATAGAAATTTTCAGTGAAAATTAACAAACATTCATGGATAAATATTGTAAAATCGATTTCTCCCATTCTTTCACTCTTGGTCCATTTTTTTGCTCATGGTCCATTTTTTTGCTCATGAGTGTACACTAGTAAAATAATTGAAATACTCTTTTATATTAAGTGCTATTATGATAACAGTTTGGCCGTTGTTGCCTTTCAAAATCTAGACGGGCATTTAAACGAAGGTTTATTCATTCAGGAATGATTGCTGGGTTTCCATCGAAAAATATTGGAGTAATTCTAGCATTACTCTTAGCTATAAACAGGATTGGCAAGCTTTTAAATGTCTAACACCCCAATATTGCATTTAGAATTAATAATTAAAAATCAATCCATGTGTTGCTCAACGTGGATCTGTAGATAACACCTGTAAAAAGCCGGAGAATTCTCCGGCTGACATATTCTTATAACTACATACACGATAAAAGTAATAATCTGCAAGGACATATGGCACACTAAATAAAAAAAACGACCTGAATATTAGTTCACTTATATTATTTTGAAAGTTGATGGTTCAGTCTTCAGTGCGGGCAATAAGAAGTAATTACACATCACATAATTTTTTTCATCCTGTTATAGCAAATATGAAGAGAACTAGTTTAAAAACAAGGGTTCCATTGTAAAAGTTCGTACAGATTTTCAAGTTTGACTAATATATATATATATATATGTGTGTGTGTGTGTGTGTGTGTGTGTGTGTATAGACACCTATAGATTAAGTAACTTCCAGAACACTGTTAAAATCAACTAAAATGTATTTTCTATAATTATACTATATAAAATATACTGGTTGGTTGGTTGGTTGTTTTTGTATTACGGCATATCAACCCTTGTCGGGTTATTTAATGCCGAATCCAAAGATTTTGAAATTTTTTTTTTATTGAATATATTTGTTGTTTTCATGTTGGTTTCTATTTAACCCATAGTTGGGACCCTAACAGGTACTACCACTCCGGGTCAGAGTAGACCTGGGAGCAATGGTAATTAAAGGGTGGCTCCACACTCCCAAAGCCCACAAGCTTGGGCCTCACCACTGGATATAGTTTAAGGTCATATCCAGGAACCCCATTGAGGGACTTTTACCCTCTGCAGGGAGGCAGTCGGCGTATTCTAATGCCCCACCGACAGGGCCAACATATACTGGTATGTTCAACACACTGCTTACACACCGGTTCCCGTTAAATCACTGAAGTTAAGTAAAGTTGAGTCTGGTCAGTACTAAGATGAGTGACCATTTGAGACTTTCAGGTGCTGCATGTATTATCTGCTTATCTTGACAATGTTTTCAGTCCGTCTGGACTCAAGCATTGCACGCTCAGTAGAGGTGTGAGTGAAGAGTTCGCACGCTTTAGTTGACAGTATTTTTTTCCACACGTGCTCAATATATGTGTGCAGCTTATAAATAAACGTTTAAACAGGTCGATATTTTATTCAGGACAACAGTAAAATTTTCGTAGCCCTGACGAAGCATCGAAATGATTGAACGGTGATCGATCCACGCAAACTCTTGGCAATATATATATATATATATATATATATATATATATATATATATATATATATATATCCTTCTTTTCTTCGTCGAACCCTTAAAAGATGATTTCATCTCGTTACTTTCATTTTTCAATTTCATTTTTTTATTTCTTACTACTCGCCTGAGGATGACCAATGGAGGTCGAAAACGTTCGCGATTATAGGAAATTTCTTTTTTCTCTCAGAAAAAACGTTCGGAAAATGGTCCGACAAAGAGAAAAGGGGGATTACAAGAAAAACAAGCAAGAGTTAGCTGTGCTATTTAATGAAACGTGCATAAAAGAAAAAAATGCTGCCTAAATATACTAATATATATATATATATATATATATATATATATGATATATGTGTGTGTGAGAGAGGGGGTAGAGAGAGGGTCGGAATGTATCTTTCTATGCAAATGTTTTATTAAAAGATGAAATATTATTTAACACGAAAATAGTCACTATGTATGTTCTAAATAATTTCGCTTATTCTGTTTGAATTTTCTTATTTTGATCGAGTTGCATAACAAGTGAGCCCACGCGATTTTAGTTCGCGAGGAGAAAAACGAGCATCGTATAATTTTTTCATCTCAGCAAGTCAACACGCTGTGTATGTCGAGTAGAACGAAACAAGCAAGCAACACAGCAAGCCAGGCACGTGCGCAAGTCAAGTAGAATTTATGGAGCTTGAACGGTGATGGAAACACCGGCACAAACGAAAGCTATTTACGATAAAAAGCAGCAGTTGAAGTATTAGTTTCTGATGTAATAGTCGTTATCGGTTCGGCATTGTTTTCTTGTTTCGTGCGAGTTTATTTTGTTTCGAAACTTCTTATTTCATTTTCCCGGTCTCCAACAGCAAGAAGCCAGCACAGGATAAGTCGTGTCGATGGAAAAGAATGAATGAGTAAGAAATATGGCGTCGAATAAATGTGTAGAATAAATCAACGTAGATACAATGTGTTAAAGAGGGGAATAAAGAATGACAGAGCCAAACATAGAGGATTTCTATTTCTAGAGAATAAGGAAAGCTATATAAAAATTAGAAGAAACAGGATATGGAGTTACAACAAGAAAGAGACAGAAAAACGAAAGATAAGAGTGCAAAGGAAAAAAAAAAGTGAAACAAGTGAGAAAGCGATATGGAGGAAGAGTTCAGAACAGAAAGGGAAAGTTAAAAAAAGAAAGAAAGTCGAAATAAATAGAGTATAAATAAAGCTAGAGAAAAAAGGGGATGATAAGAATAAATATTAATATAAAGAGAACGGCAGCAGGCGATATAATATGTGGGAAAGAAAGTAGAGGAAGAAAAGATAACGTGCTGTCTTACCCCCCCTACATTATCAACAAGAATATACGCTACAGACTAAAAACGAGAGTGCCGATGCAATCGCAAGAGTCACAAGGATTACGATTACATATAATTTATGAAAATATCTTCATAGCGATTAAAATATACACTGGTATGTACATTTTCTTCCCGTAGGGCATACTCATTTAAAGGGCATCTAATTAAGGTCACTATTTCTTACTCACCCTCTCTCTATATATATTTATCGAGAAAGAGAGAGAGAGAGCGAGAGAGAGAGAGAGAAAGTATTATAAACCTGAATATATATATATATATATATATATATATATATTCAGGTTTCTACTACTTTCTCTCTCTCTCGATAAATGTATATACATAGAGGGAGGGTAAAAGTTTACAACAAGTTGTATTAATCAGCAGAATACTCCAAACCTGGTTATTAGGTAATCATTTATCCGCAAAGTTCCAAAGATTGCTAATTCTTCTAATCAGAGGAAATATTGTTAGCAAAACAATCAGATAGTCAGGCTAAATTTTAACATACATATATACATATATATATATATATATATATATATAAATACCTTAAGGATCCAGAAATATATTGCAATGTAGGGAACCAAGTGGTGAAGTGTTGTGACGTATGATAAAAAATAGGCGAAGAATTAAATGACCTATAATCTTTTTTTTTTAACCCTCGTACATGCATTCACATACCAACACGCTCACAAATACAAATACAGCAATGCTTCAAGCAAACCACATACACTGTTTTATTGTTAACCCTGAGTTTGCACATACCAAAAGAGTGTAAATAATTTTGGAAAAAGAAAACCCTGCCATGATCAGTTGCCAAATATATCTCCTGAAAAGATGCTACAATCATATCATTCCGAATAGAATAAAGAAACAAGTATCTACTTTGAGAGACTTAAAATACCACAGAAAATAAACCAATCTTTTGTATCAAGAAGAACATCTGGTACTTTCAGTAAAAATTCCCTCACACCAATAAAAAATCCTCGCTTGCTACGATTGCTTGTCTTGAACAATTGGTAAATTTTCAGATTAGGTCCACCTCCACAATTCTTTTTTTAATGAAGACTTTTAAAGGTTTTCGACGATGCTGAATACGAAAATTGCATCGAAATTTTGCAGAAATAAGTAGTTATCGAGACATAAAAAGTTGTATTATGCATTGTATACTTTGGCGACCATCTTTTTACACGCGTATGCGCGCCATACCCAAATCTACTCGTCTATGACTGACACTACACGCGCGTAAAAAAAGAATGTAATACATAACAACTTTTTATATATCGATAACTTATTATTTCTGCCAAATTGCAATTCGATTTTCGTATTCAGCATAGTCGAGAACCTATAAAAGGTGTTATTTAAAAGAAAATTGTGGAGGTGGACCTAATCTAAAAAATACCGAACCATTATTAGACAACGTTTACACAGCCGTTTATTATACCTACTCTTATTTGCCCCAAAACAAAATAACACAAAAAATAACTACAGTTGGGTAATATTCGAGATACTGATTACTTCAACCCAAGTGGCCCACTCAATAGCCAATTAACTATAACTGGCTTTACTGGTACTAAATATATTTGGTCTTTATACGTGACAGTTTTATATTGAATTAAACGATATAAATAAAGGTCAATGTTTTGACACACACACACACACGATATATATATAACATAACTACATTCATTTCAGTTACACATCCATATTTTTGCAAAAAGCATATTAAATGTATTATATTTTTTATATATATGAATATATTAACATCTATAACACGTTCTAAAACTCTTACCCGTTTTCACAATCCCATAGTGCACTTTTTTTGAATTTGCAAGGAGTTTTTGTTTTTTTCGTTTCTGAAATAGAACTGGATCACGCATTTCATTAGATCAAAATATATTTGGAAATATTTATACTTGTCTTTTGTTTTCTTAATCCCATTCATACAGAGGAAGTCTCGAAATAAAGACGAAATGTTGATGAACACATAACATGTGTTGTTCTTATTTTATTTCTCTCTCCCTCTCACACACACACACATATATATATATATATATATATATATATATATATATATATATATATATATATATTAAGTAATGTGATTTATAATTTAAAAGTTTTAAAATTTTTAAAATTTAAAAATCAAAATTTAATTAAATTAAAAATCAGTTTCATAAGAAGGAACAACAACAAAGTCAATTATCTGTACGATCGTTTCGGAAATCCGTGCTTTTTATTTGTGGTATACATGAAGTCACGTAGAATAATTATACATAGTTTTTTTGGTAAGCACGGTCTCCTCATCAGCAAATTTAGGAGGATTTCTATTGAATTGAAAAGACACCAAAAATAAACCTCCCTCTAAATCAGCTCACACCGTCTCCCTAATTAGATAGCATCTTGGTACCACAAGTGCCATTTGACCGTATGAGGCCAAGTGAAACAAACGACCACCATGCTTTTTAGCCTCGAGTATCCAAGAAAAAAAAACCAAAGCTAAGTAAAAATTCCTAACTGTTCGCATATAATTTAAAGCTAATATTCTTTCCATTTTCAGGCATATTGTAACCGATAACTTTTCTTCACTTAAATAGACTATTTCGCCGCTTACAATGCCATGTCACTTAATTAATAAGTCAATGCTATAGTAAAGACAAACTCGGTAAAAAAAGAAATTATGCTAAGTTATTTAGAGGACATGAAAACTTTATTTAAGTACGATACTTAATATAATCAGCCATCGAAAAAAAAAATTAAAAAAAAATTTTTTTTTTTTTTTGTAAGAAAGAAAAAAAAATAAAAAGTTATAAACATCAGTGACCCCCCCCTTGCTTGTACACGTCCATTTCCTTTCCGGATCCCTGCTCCGAACTTATGCTCGTGATCCATCATCTCATCTGAAGATGAGGGGCTCTTATGCCTTACACAACAATTTATCAGTCTATACTATTGTCTATAAACTGATATCATCAACAATTAGATAAGCTGTTTTTAAATTTCCCCTCTTGACAAAATTGCAAACCGGAATGCAAACGGATTTTCCTTTGCGTTAGAGGATTGAACTGAAGCAGTATACTTAATATGTACAATACGTGCGTACTAAACTAAACCACCTTTGTTACCTATATACAATCGCCTATACTGAATCCTCATCGGCTCAAAGCTCTCTGTATCCCCAGACTCTTAATTTCTCAAATCTTATATCACCAAGACATCCTTCTTAATTGATACAAGAATCCTCCTGAGCAGCTCAACATCCAGTGATCATATATCCAATCCTCATGAAACTGCTTATATCACCCTGAATATTACCTTAAATCTTTATTCTATCCCTAAGCAAAGTAGAACACCTAGTCAACTACTTTTAAAATTAGAAAAACCCAGTTTCAATATTAGAAGTACATCGTCCCTCACCTTGACTACGGACTTTTGCAATAAGTCATGAAACTATTGTACCTAAAATTCCTCTCCAAACTACAAAATACTGCTGCTTGTATACTAAGCAAGTACCTCCTATAGATACTTTACCTCCAAGATGACTGCCTTGTCTGTTTTGCATGACAAACCTTATTATTTTTTACTTAAATTCTCTTTCTCCTGATCACTAACAAATCAAATCTGCTCTACTTCCTAAGTTGACACTAAACAAATCCGTCTCACGTAACTTAGATGGGTCCTTGCTCTCCGCCCTTGACCTTAACAAACTCGCAAATCGATACCCATTAACTCCTAAAATTTCCTAGGCATGCTCCCGATTATAACTCCCAACCCATAACCAAGCTTCTAAGTAAATACTTACTAGCCTTAGTCCAATACATTGACTTAAAGTAATCTATAATGAACAGTAACCGTTAATATCTCTTTATTAAGAGATAGTATTGCAATAATTATTACACAAACTAAACCGGTACTCATTGAAATAAAAACTTCCGGATATTAAGAGAAAGGCGAAGTCATTCTCCTTAGTTGTAGTCTAAAATCAACTTACTCAAATTGTCTAAAATTCCATGCATTCGTATACAATACAACTTATCCATCCATCTATACTTTTACTATACTTACAGAATATGCAATAACCTATATCTATCAGGTATAACTGTACTCCATATCAAATGTTCTCTTGTCTCTATACTGAACATATCTAATCTTTCAGTCTTACTAAATGTCCGGTTTGGGCACCAAATCAGAATTTCTAATAGAAAGTAGATCATACTCTAGCACTTTATCCTAATTCCTAAACCTACTAAACGATATCTAACCATACATTCCTAAACCTACTAAACCATATCTAACCATACATTGCTAAACTTACAAAACTATATCTAACCATACATCAACTCGACTCTCTCGATCCAATACTGTAGCAAATTTAACTGCTTCCACTGCATGAATTTTTACGTATGCCCTCTCTCAGTATAAATGAAAATGGACAGCATAATAATGCCCTTTTTAAACCACACTTGAGGAGTGAAAATCTTCTGTAGATTTTCCAGGAGATATTAACCTAAATAACCAATAAATATTAACTACCCATGCGGGGTCGCAGAAATACCTGGATTAGGACCCAGGCGCGGGGCGAACCCCCTCGGAGCTGATGGACCCGTAGGTCTTCCCAGGCCATCCGTCTAGGAGAAGGAAAACTCTGAAACTAAACCTAGGGGAGGGAGGTCTCTTCAGTCCTGGACGACAACCTTCCTAGAGCTGGTGACTCAAACAAATCACCGGTTGGCAAACCTAAACTGCTTAAGGAGGAGATAGACTCTGTCTATCGCTCGGCTTTCATACTCCTTCTTTGCCTATTGGCCAGGCGTAGAGGTACTATCACAGGGACTCGCTTGAATCACCCAGTGGTTGACCTTGTTTCCTGACTAGGGTAATGAACGCCGCTTTTCCCCACTCCTGCCACATCCCATCCCCCTAAACTGGACACAGTGGGGTGCTTCAGTGCCATATATGTCAGTGCAGTTGGACTGGGCTGGCTTTGCCTAATGGATTGAGGGTACCGGATTGACAGTTCCTGGCTGCTGTTTCCGACTGATAGTACAGGAGCCCTAACTCTTCGGTAGCGCTTAGAGCGGCTGCTCCATCAACAGTTGTAAAATGTCGGGATGTTTGTAGTGCCATGTCGCGCATGGAAAGGGACCCTGCACTCATCCCCGGTGGGCTTTCCTGAGGCCACAATCCTGTGGGTGAGGACAGCTGATGGTCTACTTGTATTGCATGTCTGGTATTCTGCACAACTACTTGTCCAGCATCCCCTCACTCATCCACCCTAACTGAAACTTTTAAATAAAATAAAATGAAATGACAGCTCAAGCAAAAGTTACGTTTAAACCAGGACCAAACTCAAAGAAAACCAACCTGCCTCCTCCCTTGAGGCTTGCATTTACTAATATCCGCGGGCTTAGAACTAACTTAGATGATGTTGAGTCATTTCTCCTTGTAAACACCCCGGATATCTTAGCATTAAGTGAAACTAACCTTCACTCCTCCATACCCTCTAACCACTTTAACATGCCTGGTTATCTCCCACTCTACCGTAAGGACTCGGACAGACATATGCATGGACTTGGAGTCTATATTCGAAACACCCTCCCCCTAACTAGAGAAATAAAACTAGAATCAGAGGGCCAGGCCTTTATGTGCTTCAGACTAAATATGCAACACAATATTAGCTACTTATATTTTCTCTACCGCTCTCCCTCAAACCAAGACTGTACCCTAATAAACAAAGTCTCAGACAGCATAGATATAGCACTCTCCCTCGATACTAGCGCACAAATACATGTATTTGGTGACTTCAATGTCCACCACAGTAACTGGCTAGGATTCTCAAATCACACAGACGTAGCTGGTAGCGCCACATATAGCTTCTCTATATCTCATTCCCTATCTCAGATGGTTACATTTCCGACACGTTTCCCAGACCAGCACGATCAACATGCCTCACTTCTAGATCTCTTTCTGACAACAGTTCCCAATGACTGTACAACAAATGCCCATAGCCCACTCGGGAATGCTGATCACGCTGTGATAATGGTAGAAATCAGCCTAAATTCTCGCCCTAAAACTGAAGACCCACTACTCAAAACAACGAGGTATTACAAAAAGGCTGATTGGGAAGCCATCAGGGAGCTCATCAGAGATGCCCCATGGCAAAATATCTTTACTCTTCCAGCGGAACAGTGTGCAAATGAGACAACTGAATGGTTCAAAACTGCTATTGAAGCACATGTTCCCGCACGGAAATACTATAGCAAGCCCCACTCCCCCCAATGGTTTACTTCTGCTTGTGCAGCTGCCATTTGTCAAAGGCAGCATGCGTTCCGCAGATTCAACCGACATAAGTCCAGCTCAAATAAACAGAAGTTTATAGAAGCTAGAAATAATTGTAAGAGAGTGATAGACACAGCTAAGTCAGATTACTCTGAAACCACCAGAAAGCGCATCGAAGCACAGAAATTAGGAACCCGGGATTTTTGGAACATCTACAACAGCGTAGTTAATAAGGGACAGTCAATTATTCCCCCACTAACAAACAATCATGAGGTTGCTTGCACGGCAACTGACAAGGCTAATATGCTTGCCAGTCGGTTTGCCTCAAACTCCACGCTGAACTCGGTACACCACTCACTCCCTGATTTTCCTCTGCGAACAGACGCCACACTTGACGACTTGAAAATCACCCCTTCTCAGGTACATGCTATTATAAAAAACCTAGACACCTCTAAAGCATGTGGACCAGATCTCATCCCGGCTGTGCTATTAAAAAAATGCTCTGCCGAGGTTGCTCCAGTTCTGTCCAAACTTTACAATAAATGCCTTAACGAATCTTGTTTTCCCGACTGCTGGAAAACCGCCTCTGTGGTACCAGTCTTCAAGAATTCTGGTGAAAGAACTGACCCACTAAATTATCGCCCCATTAGCCTCCTCCCGCTTTTCGCCAAAATATTTGAGTCCTTAGTTAATAAAGCCCTAGTCCAGCACCTAACAGCTGCTAAACTCTTGACTGACAAACAATATGGATTCAGGCAAGCCCGTTCAACAGCAGATATCTTAACTGTAGTTTCTGAACGTATATACCGTTCATTGGATAAAACAGGGGAGGGTAGAGCGGTGGCCCTTGATATATCTAAGGCTTTTGACAGGGTATGGCACGATGGTCTTCTAAGGAAAATTAGATCATATGGAATCACTGGAAGAATTCATAAAGTAATTAAATCCTTCTTAAGTAATAGAAAAATCAAAGTTGTCCTCGACGGACGTACATCCAAACAATATGACATAAATGCGGGAGTGCCTCAGGGGTCTATCCTTGGACCTCTATTGTTCCTGATATTCATAAACGACCTCCCTGATAATATTGTTTCGGAGATGGGTATATTTGCCGATGACACCACTCTCTATAACAGATATGAGGGGAAAACAAATGAACACATATCCAAGAAAATGGCAGAAACACTAGAGGATGACCTCCAATCCGTAGTGGAATGGGGACGAAAATGGTTGGTCTCATTCAATGCTGCTAAGACTAAGCTTGTTTCCTTCAATAACTACAAGAAACCTTCTCTGCCACCAATAGCAATGGCCAAGAACACATTGCCTGAAAGTACTTCTTTTAAACTCCTCGGCCTAACGTTTACAGGGAATATGAACTGGAATAGAGACATTGAGAGCATTGCCAAGGCTGCTGCAAGGAAGGTTGGCTCCCTCTACCGTGCTAGAAAACTACTTACGCCTGCCAGTATCGTATACCTCTATAAGGCAACCATTCGCCCATGTATGGAGTACTGTTGTCACATCTGGGCTGGTGCATCTGCTGCTTGTCTCTCGCTCCTGGACAGGGTTCAAAAAAGAGTCGCAAACCTGATAGGTCCTGAACTGTCATCTGGGCTTCAGCCTCTGTCCCATCGACGAGATGTTGCATCCCTCTGCCTGTTCTACAAATACTTTAATGGTGAATGCTCTGACGAACTGCAAACACTTGTACCTCCCCGACGTAACTACCCCCGACAAACCCGACAAGCTACTAAGTCTCATCCCTTTACAGTGGAGATCCCTAGGTGCAAGAAAGCCTTTTACTCCAATAGTTTCTTCCCCAGAACTGCGGGTCTTTGGAACTCCCTTCCGGGATTCTGCTTTCCCAACTGTAATGATATGCAGAAGTTCAAGTGTAATGTTAACAAACATCTTTCTACTCTTCTCCCTTCATAATGACCCCGCTAATTAATTCCCTAATAGTAGCCCCCTGCTTCAAAGTGGCACTGTGCCTTGTTTGGGGTGAAAATTGAATTAAAAAAAAAAAAAAAAAAAAAGATAAAGACTAGGACTACATACGCTTATATATGTGTGAAAAAATGTAAGGCTCAAATATAAAGGTTAAAGAGAAGTTTGATATTTATGTGTAAAATCTCATGAAATAATTAGATATGTTCTATGGCATTGTGTCAAGTATGATCAAAGCAAAATATGTAATAATGCTATTTGAATCTTTGAATTGTCAAGGTAATTGAGTTTACAATGAATGTTGAAATGATTTCAACGTTTTTTTTTTAATGTTATTTTCTAAAACAATAAGTAAAGAATATATACACGTCATTCGCCATACTACGGTGTTTTATTTACTCATAGACTTATTAATGCATGTAGATAAATGCATTAAAGCCACGTTTGTTATTTATTTGACGTTTAAGTTAAATTAAATTAATGAATAATGAGATGATAAACTAACATAATGTGTAGACATTTACGTGCAATACATTTAAAATGTAATTTACATTTCAATTAATCTAATAAATCTGCGCTTCTTTAAAATACTGTTTACATTGACAACTGTGTTTGTGTCGTTAAATAATTGTTTATTGAAACCCGCACATCAATGTCTGCGTGCAATTTAGACATATTCTAGCCGTGTGGCTTTAAATGAAGCAAAAATCTATATGTCTATAATAGTGAGAATGTCAGCGAGGACACGTCTAAACCAATATACTCTACGGATTTTTGATCGACACACCTGGAAATTAGTATATTAGATATTCAGATATTTCTAAGATTTTTAATCGGTTTTCATCTGGAAGAGAAGCTGCTAAAGGGGTCCAGATTTTAAAATTGGTACGCGGATTTTTTATTTGTTTGTCAGCGGTTTCGCAAATGTGCATATGTTAATCATTTACGTCAGAGATTCCCATGTAAAGAATAAGGAGGTTTAAAAGCACTGTTCAAAGACCATGTTAAACTGGCCTAATGGTTATCGTATTTACTTATTGTCTTTAGGTATGGGTGGCGATCTCCGCTTGTGTATTTTTCAACGTAGAAGTTAATTATTTAGAATAAAGATAATACTTGCATTCACATGTCTCAGTTTCTCTATCGATTTAAATACAATATTTATGCGTACGTTATGAACAGGCGGGCAGTAATATATATATATATATATATATATATTATAAAATATTATCACAGTTAATAATGATATAATATAAACAATATTAGCTGTAACTATATTACGTATATTATGGTATAATTCACGTTGACACACCGGCACCCGACAGCTCACTGAAGTTGAGAACCGTTAAGGCTTTTCAGAATTAAATGGGTGACTATTATGCAATTCTCGGTGCTGTATGTGCTCTCCGCTTATCTCGGCATTGTTTCCTGTCGCCTAGCACGTCTCTTTGCTACTAGGCTCAAGTAGTGGGGATTCAGGAGAGGCATGGTTTTGGCTTGCGCAAATCTTACGTCACAATTACCTGCTCATCTTACAGGGAGTACGATTGACTCATGAGACTGAACCAAACAGTCGTAAACTACGTTGTACGGTACGGTTATAAACGCCTTAATTACTTTGTTGAAGGCTTAGCAACTTCAAAAAAAAATCGCGGTATTTCCTATTCAAACAGTTTATATGGAAACTATAAACAATTATATGGAAATTAGATATCTTTGATGTCCCCTCATTATCGAACATCAGCATAATAATATATGATCTTTGTTGTATTGATGTTAGAACTGAACCCGTCATAATTTTGAAGTGCAGCTGTTGGTCACAGAAGAAAGGACTCGGCGAAACGTTCTGTAAAAATGTGAACATTCAAAATAAGCAGATTAAACAAAAAGAAAAGAAAAAAATAAATGTGCTAAGAGCTGAGGGACTTGAAAGTGTAAATAAAAATATTGTATTTTACAATGTTATTTGGTTATTTGTGTTGTAAACATGATATAATTTCCTGGGGATTTATTTGTTGTGTAAATTTATCTTATTTTAGATCAATTTTAAAATAAAATGACTCTATAAGAAATATTAATAAACTATTATTTGCGGCATGTTATTAGTTTACTCTAGAAAAATATGAAATAAAATGTCGACCCTATCATGACATAAGTGATTAGATATATTTATAATTCCCTGGCATTACCATCGTACCTGTGAATTCAATAATATATAGTGATAGTACAGTTTCAATATTTATTCCCGAATCGGTGCCAATTACGATATTGTTCGTACTAAATTAACGATTCCAGGTTTTTTACAAACCTCTAAATATTTTACTATAAAATCATTATTTTGTCTCAATTTCCGTATAAACAAATAATAAACGTGCATATTATTTCTCGAACAGAAAAAACACTTGTGAAAACATATACAGATTTTATTCATACTAAAAGTTTAAATTAATAAACATTATTATAGTATTATAACTACCAGCAGTTAAAAATATTTTTAAAAACAAAATCAAATGAAAAAAACATTATTAAAGGAATCGTTTTTGCCATTAGAAAATAGTAAACAAAATGTTTTGATTCCGAAAACACAAGTTCGATTTTTCCGATTCCAAATCCCGACTCCGATTAAAAGTTCAAACACAAGTCATAATATGAATTAGCAAAACTTGTTGAAATTCCACAGTTGTATCTGCAAGAAAGGTAGGCTCTCTCTACCGTGCTAGAAAACTACTAACACCCGAAAGTATCCTGTACCTCTATAAGGCCACCATTCGCCCATGTATGGAGTATTGCTGCCACATCTGGGCTGGTGCATCTGCTACTAGTCTCTCGCTCCTTGACAAGGTTCAAAAGAGAGTCGCAAATCTGATAGGCCCTGAACTGGCATCTAAGCTTCAGCCTCTGTCCCATCGACGAAATGTTGCATCCCTCTGCCTGTTCTACAAGTATTTTAGTGGTGAATGCTCTGATGAACTGCAATCACTTGTGCCCCCACGACGCGAGCACCCTCGACAAACCCGACAGGCTACTAGATCCCACCCCCACACTGTAGAGGTCCCTAGATGTAAAAGATCTTTTTACTCCAATAGTTTCTTCCCCAGAACCGCAAGACTCTGGAATTCCATTCCAGGTCCCTGCTTCCCCAACAGTACTGACGTGCAGAAGTTCAAGTGTAACGTGAACCGACACCTTGCTGCCCAAATCCCTACATAGTACCCCAGTACTTGTTGCCCCTGATAGTAGCCCCCTACACCAAAGTGGCAATTTGCCTTGTTTGGGGTGAAAATGTAATAAAAAAAATAAAAAAATATGATATACTGATATTAGGATTCTATGGATGTTCATCGAAAAAGGAGACGCCCTGATATTATTGGTGCTCTATAATTAAAACTACAAAAGGTTTTTATCTAAGTCAGTCCGCGAAAAATAAGCTTAAATATATTTTAATTCCTGCTAATTTCGTCCATATTATTATAGAATGGCTTTCTAAGTTCTATCGATTCTTATATATTATAAACTTGTGATTTCAAGAATAAAAAAAAATATCCACATGCCATGTGCTCACTAATTTAATCGAAACCAAAGTTGTGGCATATATATATATATATATATATATATATATATATATATATATAGCTGCCTCATTTAATCACAAAAAATTAATATAAAAATGTATAAATGTATGCATAAAGTGTAAGTATTTTCTTCAACAGTGCTCAATGCGTAGGTAGTGATAGGTAGTAAGTGTTAAAATATATATGACAATTAAGCTACACAGAATATCAATCGTTTTATCCACGCATCAGGCTTATGCGAGAAGTGTTAGTTGTCTCGCGTTTTAATATACGCATATTCTATTGAGATTTTAGTTAGCAAATCAGCAGCACTTACAGGGCAAAGACCCAGTTTACCTCCGGTTCACCTTTTCCTTTGTTTCTGCTATATAAGGGGGGAGCGTAGATATCTAGTGTTCTGACCTATTTTAAACCTTGGGTAAATGTACTTTTGTATATATATATATATATATATATATATATATATATATATATATATATATGTGTGTGTGTGTGTGTGGGTGTGTGTGTGTGTAGGTTTTTTTATTTTTTTTCTGTTATTGTTAAGTTAAAATTTATTTCGTATCGTTAACCTGGAGTAAATTTTATCCTGTGAACACAGTCGGTCGCTATTTCTCTGCTACAGTTTAATAGCTGTTGGGGTTCTTTAAAGTATAGGATTGCAAATTTATCTTGTACATAGATTGTCATGGTCTCTACATGTGTTTGCTTGTTTTACTATTTTCCATTCGACTACCAGCGAACGTCCGCTTTCTGTGAGTTCCTAGTATTTGTTTGCTAGAGTTGTTTTCATTCGATGATTTTTTTTTATTGTTGAATGTAATTTTGTGATCATATTCGTGTATATATATATATATATATATATGTGTGTGTGTGTGTGTGTGATTTTCTTCAGCTATAATCGAAATCGAAACAGACTGATAAATTTTTTGAAGGAATAATTATTGGTGAAATTATACACAAACCATTGAGATGAATTGACTGTCATCACTCATCGTATTCATTTTTAGAGTCAATCCGACCAAATCTCGAAAATAAGTCACTCTTTGATTTGCAGCATTTGACGTATACTTTCATTGTTTCATTAATGTAAGTAACACCCTTCGTATCATAATAAGATATTACACGCCTGGGAATGGATTCAATTTGTGTTTACGCAAAGTCTATCATTCAATCTGATAGCGTGTATTTGACAAGGAAAATACACCTGATCACATGGTTATTCACCTATTTTGACGATTCTGGGAGATTGTATGATTCTTTTCAAGTATTATAAAATAAATATTATATACTATATACTAACACAAAGAACATATGCTCTGAATTGTTTATTATTATTATTATTATTATTATTATTATTATTATTATTATTATTATTATTATGTTCCTTAACTCCAGTGTTGTCGTGTTTTACACATTTTTCACTAAGCATTGTTTGAGAGTAATTAAGATGGGACACATCTGAAGTACTATGTGTGCTAAGCCAAGGAGAACTGACTTTCCGAGTACTGTGACGTTATGGTTGATTTCCAATGAGTTCAACTGGGACTCAACATGATCTGGAATGGAGCCGCGTGCACCTAGTATGATTGGTTCAAGGAAAGTTTTATTCTACAACGCAGCAATCTCCACCCTCTTTTTTCTGATTGTCCTTAGTGTCTGATTCTTTTTGTCTACTAATGTGCTGTGCTGTCGTTTTGGAAAGTCACATCAATGATTTGGCATTCATTTGTATTTAATAAAAGATTATAAATGTTATCAATATTATCACTAGAATAAGAACTCACACACGAAGTTAGATGATGAAAAATTTAACCAGTAACCATATATATATATATATATATATATATATATATATATTAAAAATCTGACTAATGATCAGTAAAACTACATCTTACATTTCAAGTTTTTAGATCCAAAATTGGCGGAGGACTTTGGTGAATCCTGCAAAGGTCAACTCTTTCAACTGTGACCTCTTGGCAACCAGATTTTCGACTAAAATATGAATAGGAAGCTTTCTGCATTTCGCAATATGTTTATGTAATATTTCAAATGTTAGAAGAAAATAGGCGAGGAGGTCACCTTTATTTTTAAATTTTATCCTGTAATATTTATAGTTTTGGGCTCAACTGAAATTAAACAGTTGTGTCGATGTCATCCTTGGAACCTACATCTAAAATATCGGGTGTTTACACCCAAAATTGGCGGACGAGTTTGATAGCGTTCTCCAAAGTCAAACCGTTTAAATTTGACCCTGTGGCTGCTAGATTTCTGCCTGAAAAGCGATTAGAAGAATTTCCAAAATCTCGAACCTGTATACTGAAAATTGAGAGTAATTTGGTAGGAAAATGTATACACACAGAATACAATTTCACTTTAATATATATATATATATATATATATATATATATATATATATATATATATATATATATATATATATATATTAGTGAGTTGACATTAAATATGTCGATGCTTATTTTTGGATTAAATAAATTTAACAAAATCTTTGTTTTTATTCTTTAAACGGATCAGATTTTCTATAAAAGGGGAAGGAGATGTAACGACAATATGTATCTAAATCTTTCTTTGTCCATCTCTTCTGATGTGGAATCAAAAACAAAATCAAAAAGAAAAAC
This sequence comes from Euprymna scolopes, assembly GCF_053919585.1. Lineage (NCBI taxonomy): Eukaryota > Metazoa > Mollusca > Cephalopoda > Sepiida > Sepiolidae > Euprymna > Euprymna scolopes. The sequence continues at coordinate 98,713,379 of NC_136501.1, read as the reverse complement.
TTTAATCTATATACAGTTTAATAGTGTACATATATCATTAAGTTTCATAAGAGGACACTGATTGCTGTATACATGAATAGAAGAAATTCAAACGAGCAGTCCTTTCATGGCCTGCTGAGAGAGCGAAATAGTGAAAACGGTCGATGCAGATTATATTTTAAGTTGGAGATTAACTGAAAGGAGTTCGGAACACTATGAATTTGGTGGTCATTACTTTTTCTTCTGTAAAATAAACGCGAGCTTCTAATTCATATTCTGTAATTTATTATATTATCTAAAATAATATCGACCTCTCGGATTTGAACCTTTTTTATTTACTCTGAATGGGTTGAAGATATGACAAAAGGCTAAGAAATGAGGAATTTCTAGCCAGCGTCCTACAGAATGAAATACGCCAGCATTTTGCAAACGCCTGGGATACCCTGAAGAAATTTCGCTGTGGGAGCGCTTCTGGTAAAAGGCAATGTAATTGTTTCAACAAAAAATATGAAGGTAACCTCTGGGGGAATTGCTGATAAGGATAATAAATGACAGCCTGGTTAGCCCAAACAAATACAAAGCCACTAAAGTGATCCAGTATTTGCCAACTTATTGTCGAACGTAACCTATTAGGCGGTTCAGATTCAGTGTAAAAATGAATGTGAAAAAAAAACAAACAAAAAAAACTGCTCGGCAGCATTTAATGCGAAAGAACTTAGTGGACATTTTTATTGCATAGAAGTCACAGTCAGACCTGGGGCTACTCGAGGATGATAGATATTGAGTGTACGGTATTCGATGGGATAATATCGTAGTACTTGTCAATAGCTAAATTTTAGGGGACTGTTAATCAAAAATTTATTTAAGTTGAACTTGAAGACTACCAAATTGATGTCAGAGTGAAAACAGGGAAAATGAAGCGAGTTTTACACGCATGCAGCTTTGTTCAGGGAATCTCCGTTTAAGTTTAGACAGAGATAAAGTGTAGAAAGAATTATAAATAGTGGTTACAGCTATACGAGTGTTTGTCGTGAAAGTTTGTGCTGGGAGGGACCCTAGATTGTATCTAAAAAGCACTTGCCATGAAAATAATGATAAAACCTATACAAACTCGCAAAGGAAAAGCGGTCACAAAGAGAAGAGGGCATCTCGCAGTAAGCTACGAAGTGTATTTTTACTTTCCAGGTCTTTCTAGGAGCTCCTTCACAGATGCGAAAACAATGCTCCATCCTTGGACGTAACTGGCTCGTATATAGAGAGTAAATTCTATCAGCAATGAGGTATCTAATGGTGTTGTAGAAGAATCCTACCATTTTTCAAGCAACATATTAACCCGATTTGATGTACGTGTTCATTTTAAAATTAGGAGTAAAGGTCAATCTCAGAAGCTCGTCAAACCTGGAAACTCCCCAAGACGCGCCATTTATTTCAATTGATGCCAGATGGGTACCAGAGCGTTGATGCTGTAAATATAGAAGCTAGGTTTCAGATGCATTTAAAGTAACCAGCCACCTATATCACCATTGTACCACATAATCGAAGGCGGAAGAATCAGATATAACTTGATCGTTTACGTCTTTGATGTGTTGACAGATATGGTAGTGTCGTCAGTATAAATGTCTTCGAATAATCTTGGGAGATCATTGATGTTGATCAAGGAGATAATTTGGCCCAGGATGGGCCTTTGACGTACTCCAACATTAACTTCTGATGTATGCCCATCAACCCCTACTCTTCTGAACTTATCAGAGAGAAATGGTTTAATATTTGAGAATACATTTTCAGTCATACCGTAACTGGTGAAATAGACCTTTATGCCATACCATATCAAAGGCTTTTGATACGTGAATAGAAATTGACCCAGAAAGGAAACATCTGTTTAGAGATTCGCTAATCCGACGAGATAAAAACGTTCGCACATCTGGTATAGATCTAGCTGAAGAGAAACTATATTGTTTTGTCATCAATTAATAGATCGAATATGAAGATAATTTAACGTCTGCTTTTAATGATATTTAATAACGTTTTCTATCTTGAGATAAACAATGCATCTAATGTATGGTTACCTGCATGAAGAGTATTTCAGCATTGCACAATCTGAACCACACATCTGAGCATGCGCGAATCCGGCGTAAATTGAGGAGATGTCTCGGACAACTGTAAACGATGCCGAGATATGCTAAGAAAGGTTTGTAGAATTTCGATATATTCCTTTCCCAAATACTCGGTACACATAAGATTTTTTAACATGTAGCTTTCTATTGTCTGATATTTGATATTCTGTAGAGACGCTAATTGACTTATATATTTTAATATCTCTGTGGTTTAACATTTGCCAATACACTGATATAAAAATACAATATATCTTAATTGTCGGTGAGTATTATCTATTAATGCTTAATTAGAGACATCTACGGAAATTTCAACTTCATTCTTTTTTATCATAAATCCTAATCGGAAACGATATTTTTTCGGTTATTATATAACCATTTCTGACCATCTGTAATATTTGCTTTGAGTAAGCACTTGCACTTTCTACGATTAAAGGATGTTTTCTTCAGCTATTGCCATATTTTTTTTTTGCAAATAGATAACGCCTTTGAATTTCATTCATACATATGGAATTTAAAATATCAAACGTCAACATGGCTTTCACACTAGTGATCATAATTTTTTAGCGTGTATAAGTGCCTGTGTGAGGGCCATGTTTTTTTTTTTCAATTAACGTTGTTTTTTTTAGATTCGATAATTATAGTAGGCTTTTTATTTTTTGCCTTTGTTGAAAATATTATGTTTCGGTCTAAACGGTATAACGCTAAACACGCCCCATCTTATTATGCATTGTGTCACGTTCATAATTCTTTTGCAAAAAAACATATGTAAAAATATATTGACATTGAATTGACATTGTATGAACACTCTAATGCATTTCTTGATCGCTTACTGTAAAAAAAAAACTCAAGATTTACAAGTGCATCTTTTACGTAAACGAATTGTGCGAACGATCTATTTAATGTTTGTTTAAATTAAAACGTTTAGAAAAAAAACGAAACTATATTTGGGCAAGATGTCGCTTAAGTCTTATCCATAGTCGGCTATTTACAAACGTTGCGTACCTATTGCATTCGTCTACGTTTAGACTGGTTTTCTTGCATTATACTCCGATCCCATACTTTGCATACGTCTACGATTAGCCGCTTTACGTTACACACTATTCTATGAACGTTACAGTCAATGTGATACATTTTTTCTGGCATATCAAATGGTTTTCGCCACTGTATGTCACCTTTAATCATGAAATAAAACTCTTTCAAATTTCACTGTAAAATTGTACGTTTCTTTGATCTATCACACTTAAGTATGAAATATACTTTTCCTTCATCTGTCATGCTTTTGTGTAAAACAGAATTTTTGATAGTTTATAACTTTCACGTGAAAGAGAATCTTCATTCGTCCGTCAAAATTTCGTGTGAAATATTTTCGTTAGTCTGTTACACTTCAGCTTCAAATTGTAATAGCGTTCGTCTAATGTACTATTGCTTAATTTAGCATATTCATATGAGACAGACACGCTGATCATACCCTTGTTTTGTAATATAAACTGCGTTGAAACCTGATTGAGAAACCGATTCACTGTTTTTTTTTCAAAAGAGGATGTTTGTAAAGAAGGAAGATCGATTGAATCCTAGTTCATCAATTCTTGGTGCAATAGCTTTTAATCTAATTGAAATCAAACTTAAATTGATTAGAAAAATTCAGATTCTTTTTATATCTTTCCCCGACTTTGATTTATTGCATTCCGATTTGACAATCATCAAACGGCTTCACAGAGTCACTGGTTTAATGACAATGGCGGAGGAAGTCTATTCTCTCGTAGAAAAAAAAAACCTGATGTCGGATAATATATAATCCACTGAAACACAAGGACGAGTTAATTTATAAAGTACTTTAAAACAAACTGTATATTCTATTTTGTTTAATATGAGATATTAAGACATTTTGCTTGAGGCATTATGTGCATGTTTGTTATAGAAGCATTATTAAGCTATATGTTTGCTCTCTCTCAATAATGTTTGATACAAAATCAAATATTGGTTTGATGAAAGTTTATTTCTGTGGAACAAATTTCATACGAACATTAGACCAGCTCTTTATTTAATGACGTAAGCCAGTTACTTACTGTTCCACTCCATGCATTCACACATTTATAGAAAGTGCATTGATAAAATGATTATTGCAGATACAACTTCTTTATATTATCAGTATTCTTAAAAATATTTCTGCTATAATATATAGAAAAGTAGTATGCTTGCAGAAAATCTTCTGTAGTTTTTAGAAAAAAACCCTCCAAGAATAAGATATTTTATTATAAGCACAGTAAAACACAGGAGATAAAGGAGGACTATTAGACCACAAAAAAAGGAAACAAACGAAAGCAAGAGTTATGCGGTCTTTATTCGGTGTCGTAAACTTACTGTTAGACTCCATGAATTCACATATCCAAAGAAAATGAATAACAATTATTATTGAAGAGACACTATATTCATATCAGTATTCTTAAAGATATATAGGCTCCAATAAGGAGAACATTAGTCAGTTTAGGAAAATTGTTTTTATGGTTTTAGAAAACAACTCCATGAATACGAAATTTTATTATGAGGAGAGATATACACGGTGGATTGATGGGTTTTAAGCGAACGAAATCCATCAAGTTGAAATAAAGTAAGCAGGAAATATCCGATTTTTTAATCTGAGTGTCTTACACTATAACGTTTGCGAATGACAGAGTACAGACGATTAGAACAATACACATATACATTTTATATTATCAGTAACCTTCAAAAATAGATTTTGTACAGTCTATGCATGAGAACAATATATAATGTCTCTTTGACCAAGCGTTTTTAGTAGCTGGTGTGTCGTATCTCTTATTACTATTACTTAGTGGAAGTTTATAAATAATTACTCAATTTTAGATAAAATATTTTATATCTGGTCCAAATACATATTTCATATAAAAAAATGTATATCTGAAACATAAAATATAAATAGAATAAAAATATAACTAGTCTTCATATAAAGAACAATCAAATAATTAGGGCTGATATGGTGAACTCGTTAATACCTGAGATTCTAATAGTGACTTGATTCTCTTTATGTAAGAAAGCTAATGAACAGTTACGTATGAGAGAATAAATGGAAAAATTGAGTTAAAATATTTTCGAAGGTGATATGTTGATATGGACTGAATCTGTTGATCTCAGTGTAAATCCTACATTTTTGTATCGGTAAAAACGAGTTTAATATGCATCCGGAAACATTTTATAAAACGATTATAGTATGAGGTTTCCACTAAAAAATAACGCCTAACAAAATAATTCAAAGTAGCATCACTTATCGGAATTACAGGGAAGGGGTATATTTTTAATCAAAAAATATTTTTGACAAATGTGTTTTTGTCTGGATAGCACAAAAAATTCTTTAAGCAAAAAAAGCAATCGCGTTGCAGCAGACAGTAGTTTATAAAGATTACTGTAAAAATATGTTAATTGTATTTTAAAAGGTAAACCTGACCTAATCAGGTGAATGAATTGATACTTAGAATGTAATATTGTGCTAAATCGTTCCATAAATATTACAATATCACATTGTAAACATATTTTATTTGTTTCTATAGTCTAGCATCTTTTCAGTGGCAATGTGTTATTCTACACTTATTCTATCGAATGCTCCATTTTACATAATTGCTTCAGTTCAGAATTGCTACATGTTGAAATAAATACCCACTTTCTTTTTTTTTTTACTTCATTCTAACAGTAAGCATATATTATTAGTAGTAGTCGTAGTAGTAGGTTCTATAACAAGGAATAATCCAAGTGGGTCACTCTCATAATTGCGTCCAGGTTTCCAGATTGAAATTCTGTTGCTAAATTTCGCGACTTTTCACCTTTAAAAACGTTGGTTTCTTAGATATTGTTCGGCAGTTTCACGGCTAAACGTACGCACTAACAAACTAGATAAGGTGAACAATATTATGTATATATGAATAGTATCGAGGGTGTGCTTTTTATTTTGTGTGTCACGCTTACATCAGAGTGACTGTAGTTTAATTGTTATACACTCATTTATTGTAATACAATATTTTACCAATAATTCTTCATTAGTTTTGGTTTCGATTATAGCTGATTGCACTAAAGGCATCTACTTTTTTATATATGACTTTACTAATAATTATTCCCAAGTTTTGGTTTCCGTTTCCGGTTTGTTTATAGCTGATGACACTTCTTTAATCTTTAAAAAAAAATAATTAGCAAAAATACTTCATAAGTGTTTGTTTCGGTAACAGCTGAAGAAACCCAAGTCATATATATATATATATATATATATATATATATATATATATATATATATATATATATATATATATATATATATATGTATGTATGTATGTAAAATGGGTTAAGAAATTCCAACGAAAGAAATATGTATATTTAAATAAGGGAGGAGTCATCAACAATGTGTATTTTTTAACATTATTTTATTATTCCGTGTCTTGGTTTTTCATTGAGAATTATGTTTGGATCATAGTAATAATGTTTTTAAGTCATTGAAAACGATTTCAATGACTTAAAAACATTATTACAATGATCCAAACATAATTCTCTATGAAAAACCAGGACACGGAATAATAAAATAATGTTAAAAATTACACATTGTAGGTGACTACTCCCTTATTTTAATATATTTATTTATATATATATATATATATATATATATATATATATATATATATATATATATATATATAGTGTGTGTGTTTATGTTTGTTACTTTTAAAATCGAACCTCTATAATATATACAAATCCATAGAACATTAACCCTGTAACAATTAATACGAACTCTGTAAGCATTAAAATATAATATTTAAGCCAGCTGATATAAATTATTTTGCAGTTTAAACAAAAATGCTACAATAATATCAGAGCGTCTCTATTTACGCTGAGCATCTACGTAATGCCAACATCAATCTATTACATACGGATAGTATAGATTAATTATGTGTGTCCATATGTAAACAATGTTAGGTAGTATAGATAAAATATGACTTAGAATACGAAAGTTAATGTATAAAAAGTTGTTTACATGAAACGATGTTTTGGTATTTTATTTGGAATACATTTTTTTCGATGTATGACAATAAAAAAGCTGGATTATACAACATCGTTCTACCGAAATACGAATAACCGTATCACTTATACATGTCTAATGAATTTCAACATGGCCGACTGAGCTTCGAAACGTGGCCTTATCAATCAAACTATCGATTTCTGTTGTGATTAATCCAAGTGAATCGCGTTTCCCCTATTTTATCGATTTTGGTTTTCATCCTACTCCACCCTGGATTGTACTTGAACAAAATACGAGCTGAGCACACACCATCATTGTCCGTTTTTTTGTTATCTTGTTTTCTTTTTTTTATGGGCATTTTGATAAAAAAAATATTTTATTACATTTTAATTTCGTTTTTTGAATCGTTATTGCTATAATTTGTAACTTTTTAATAGCGTTTCAATGAACATATCTGTAAAAATTCGTTTTAAAATTATTTTATCAATATTTATCAGGACATAATAAATATTTTAGGTCGTGTATTAACATATATGCGATTGTGTAATGTACCCATAAAAACACATGACATACAACTTAAGCTCAATATGATTGCTTTTGGGGAATTAAAAAAAAAAACTATTCGTATTAAGAAATAATATAAGTACAGTTTCATAGAAGTAACTAATAAAAATATATTTAATAATTAAGTTAATTTTAAGATTATTTTTTATTGTAGGATAATTAAAAATATTAAAAAAAACATTACCTTCATTCCATTAAGACAATAAAAATCGATTTGTATTAAAACATATATACACTAATACGTGTGTGTTATTTTCTGTACCGCGCTTACATCCGGGTCATTTAATTGTTATGCATTTCAGATTCTTACCAATAATTCTTTATAGGGTCAGTTTATAGCGCATTCCACTTAAGTCATCTATTTTAAAAAAAAATAGATTTTACAAAGAATTATTCCCAGGTTTAGGTTTCGCTTTCGATTATGGCTGAAGGAACGCAAGTTATATATAATTGCATATATTTCTTTTATTTCATTTTCGATTAAAAATAATGTGGCAAAGACATATAGATTTTTATTTATTTTTTTAATTTTTTTTTTTTACACAGTGATCACCACTTATCAAGGCCCGGAAGCCACTCAGGGATAAGGGTTATTGCAAGTACATCTCGTTAGTGAGGAGATTATATGAAGTGTTTAATTAGGGGGGCGGTTCATTAGGAATTTGTTAACATTAGACTTGAAGACATCCAAGTTGTAGTCCGGAGGGAAGCAGGCAGACGGAACAGAGTTCCACAGGCGTGCAGTTCTAAGAAAGAAGCTTTGTTCATGAAATCCGCGTTTTGATTTAGGCACAGATATAGAGTGGGGGACATTTTTCACAGTGGATTCAGCTAGACGGGTGTTTTTCGTGAAAGATTGGCGAGGGGAGACCAGGGATTGGAGTTCAGACGAGCACCTGCCATGAAAATAACGATAAAACAAGGATAGGCTCGCAACGTCTCTTCTGTGGGAGAGGGGTTGCAGGGTAGAGAAAAGGGCACCCCCCACTAAACCCCGAAGTCTATTTTGTACTCTGTCAAGTCATGATAGGCTGTTTTTGGCAGCTCCTGCCCAGATATGACAACAGTATTCCATCCTTGGCCGTACTTGGATTTTATATAGATAGAGAATTGCATCAGTAGTGAGATATATTCTGGAGCGGTAGAAGGATCCCACCATCTTTCCTGCGACCTTAGCAACAGACTTGATGTACGTGTTCCATTTCAGATCAGGAGTAAAGATCAAACCCAGAAACTTGGCAAAACACAGGGCCTCACCCAGACGAGAGCCATCCATCACAATTTATGCCAGCTGGGGATCAGAGCGTTGATGATGTAAGGATAGGAGTTTCGTTTTGGATGCATTAAAGGTAACTAGCCACGTCTTCCCCCACTGAACCACGCGCTCGAGATCAGAAGATAGAGAATCCGAGAGAACTTCGTCATTTACAGCCTTTGATGTGTTGCCGTAGATGGTTGTGTCATCAGCATAGATGTCAACGAATGATTTAAGTATGTGTTTAGGGAGGTCATTGGTGTAGATCAGGAAGAGAGTTGGGCCCAGGATTGATATAGATACACTTTTTAATAATTAAATATCGATAGAACATTAACTCTATTATAAAATATAACTAATCTGCAAGAATTAAAATATAATATTAACACGCACTTTACGACCAAGATTTTCCAGGCGTTCGTAATGGTTCTTTTGCGCTTTGATATTAAATAAAAGCATTAATAATACAAGAGTGTTTCCATTTACAATAAATTTAGAATGCAAACATAAATATATAACATAAATGAGCCCCCCCCCATGTTGAATTTCCACAGGCCCAGCTAGTGTATATGAATAGAAAACATTCCTCTGAGAAATACTTTCATCTCTAGTTTTCTTTTAGAAACGTTTTTAGGATAAGCGTAATTGTATTCATTCAGGCATGGTTTGCAATTTTACGGTTTATGTTAAGGGTTAGATCCTGTGCATATTTACGGGAAAGACAAAGAGAATCCACGAGTACAAGAAACATGAGATCGGAGCGAACATCGAACGGAACTGTACGAAAATAACACAAGATGAAATACTCATCTCTCAAATACAAATGCACAATTAAATAAGGTTGAGTAAACAAGATATTTAAATAAAATAAAATAATTAAATTTAAATATAAAGTCAATTCTAAGTCTACATATTATATTTGCACTTTGATAGTGTTATAAATTTCAGAACATATATATATATATATATATTATATTTTACTATAATAATTAAATACCTACAGAATCTTCAGTGCAGGGTGTCACGATTAATACCAGTCGAACGGTTTGAAACCGGCAACAGGAGACATCTCTGGCTCGATTAGCGAAGACCTAATCCATTCGGCTACCATTAACTCCGTGAAATAACGTTGAATTTAAACATTTTAGTTTAAATGTTCATTTACGTCAGTCAGAGAGTGATCTAATCGTTATACGATGATCTATGCATAAGAGCTAAATTGGCCGACTTTAATGAAACTGAAAGTGCTCAACAATAAGAAACGAATTTCTTAAAGAGGCTTCCATATATATATATATATATATATATATATATATATATATATATATATATATATATATATGTGTGTGTGCATTCAGTAAGCGATTTCAGTAATTTTCCAGACATATTTGTATAGGAGGATAGTACACACATGGAACTCTAGTCCCTTAGATGTAAGCCCCTTCGGCTGCAACGCGTTTGTTGTACTCTTCCTACAAATTCTGGAAGACACCTTGCAATTCTTCTTGTGACCGCCTTTTTTAACTTCACACTTCTTATATAACGACATTTTCTAAGATATTTATTCATCTTAAAGAAAAACCAAAATTCACAATGAACATTGTCTGGCCTATAATGAGGTTGTGTCAAGGATAAAACATCCTTGAGACAAACCGCGCAAATCTTCCGCATCTTCTGTTCTCGAATAATTATGTGTACGGTTTCACACTTAGATCAAACTGTGCACTTATTATCTCTATAGACACACGCTAATCCGTATCAAAGAAATTCTTTATTTGGCCAATCAACTTAGGTGTTCTGACTTCCTTACTCCTCTTAACATCACTCATAAATCCCTTGCTTTCTATGAATTTTCTATACCATCTACAAACGGATGTTCAATTAATTCAAGCTGTTTCTAAAAGTAGAATGTTGCATTCTATACGCCCCTCTGGTATTTTTCCAAGGTTAAAACTGAATATTATTGCATATCGTTCTTCTATATTGTGCTCACGTCCGAATGGCATTTATTAAATAAACAAGCTATGACAATCAGGCTTTACTAATGAGTATTCCTATTCCTGCTGTAGCTGTTACTTTGATCGGCAAATCATAAAACTTGATCTCTCATATCATAAGACTTACAGAAATAGCACACTGAATTTTCAAGGGTCAACAACAAATAAAAATGCCTGTGGAAAAAGAAATCTTAGAAAGTTATTTAAGACACCATATATATATATATATATATATATATATATATATATATATATATACTAGCAGGGGTACCCGGCGTTGCTCGGGTGTTTGAGGTGTATGCTGTGCAAAAAAAGCAAAAAAAAAACAAAAAATGGTTAATTTTTTAAAACTTTGACCCCTATTATGACCCCTTAAAATTTATTGTTTCGGGCTCAAATCACTTTCTTAAGTTAGATCCAGTTTCAAGGAACCTATATCTAAAATTTCAAGTGTCTAGACCCAAAATTGTTGGAGGAGTTTGGTAGAGTTCTTAAAGGTCAAATCGTTGAAATTTGACCCCCTTAATAGCCAAATTTCTTGCTGACACCTGTCACATCGATTTTCCCACATCTCAGTACGCGGTATTTTAAATTTCAAGTCTATAGACTTAAAATTGACAGAGTTATTGCGTAGGGAAATGTAGACAGACACACAGACACACACGTTCACTTTATATATATATATATATATATATATATATATATATATATAGTAAGGACGTCTGACGTTGCCCGGGATTGTAATGATTGTGACCGAATGTTTCACACTTTTTATTGCCATCGAAATCGGCGAAATAGTCTAATTTTCAATTTAATTGATTGATGCTCTCTTCTTGTTAGGATCTATCGTAGTGAATGGAATCAAATATTTACATGCCTTCGAAATGATTTTGTCCACAGTGCATTGTGTCTACATTACATGTCGGACATTTCCACAAGTATTAAAACTTCTCAAATGCACCTGATATGTTAAGCTGTGTAAGGTGTAAACTTGGAATTAATTCATCTGTCCATGCTTGCATCAAATTTTTGGTTATTTCTTACCTATGCCAATCGAAGTTATTTTGACACAAACCGTATCTGCGAATACTGCCCGACACAGGTGCAGGTCCATAAACATTGGTCTAACTGTTTTCCAGTTCATAGAAAACGAACTCGCATATAACCGTACACCCAAAGACCTGCTTTCTGTTTATTTTTTCTTGTATATTTCATTTCGTTTTGCATTACGATAAGAGTGTTAGAGAATTACATGGTTACAACTTAAATGAAATATTATCTATCGATTTATCTATCTATCCAGTGATTTCCGCTATGGGTGCTAGATAATATGGTCAAACGTTAAATTAGTCATTATGGATTCATCTGCCGATCAATATATCTATTTATCTATCTATCCAGTGATACGGTTCAAATAGTTTAGATTGCGAGTTATTTATTGTTTATAGAATAAAGTGTAACGATGTGTTCTAGCTAGAGATTTTACAAAAAATAGCTAGGTTAAATATACAAAATGATCTTGAGCAGGCGTACAGGAAAGATCGAACGTTGATGGGCGTGTGCTTTCTATTGATGTCGTCACAAAACTGAGATAAAGAGGTCGGGAAGTTTAGTCAAGCGAGGAGTTTAAGTTTGGTCAAGGAAGTGAACCGTCCTGCTTCAAAAAGCTAGGAAACGGGCTGCAAAGAACAAGCATATAGACACGTAATGCACACTATTTGTGAAGACCATTTGAGACAGCTGAAATATTATTTTTAAAATATAAAGTGTTAGTGTGTGGTTTCACAAAAGAAGGAAGAACAGAGGTCTCAATTGGTTACGGTGTTGTTTATCTCATATTTCATCACAAAGTTCAGCGATGAAGACAGAAATCCTGGATTAAAAAAGGTATGACGCATCATTATTCTTCTTATTAACAAATGATACTTTTACGTAAATCCGAATGGTAATATATAACCGTGAGGGTATATATTACAGTATACTCTTATACAAGATGATTCAGTGTATACGTCGATAAAATATCCCCTGGCTAAACAACAATACATCCAATTTATAGGTTTGTCTGGTGCAGTTTGGGGAACAATACATACCATCCTCCTATACATGACTATGCGACAACGGTAGTTTGGTTGCAAACGATACGGCAACGATCTCGCTCGTTGAACATTGTGTCACTTTTAGGCATGATAGAAGACTCATGTCATTTGGGGTTTGTTTACAACTGGCCAACTAGTAGATGATCTGCAACAAAACGAGACCCAGTTTTGATGAAATAGAATCATGTTGTAATTTCTAGGGCAACGATTTTATCGTTTTAGCCTGTAAAACTAAAGTAGAATACGACACCATGAGTTGATACGCAAATTGTATTGCGTTAAAAAGAATTTACTGAAGCGAATGGAGCGGCAACTAAAATGGCTGACTTCAGTGTTATCAGTCTCTATCGAATTATTAATAATTTTTCCATAAAAAAGAAAATATTAAAAAAAATGAATCAAGTTTAGTTGCGCATATCTTTCCAATGCATCTTAATTAATTTCGGAATGATCTAGAACGGTTTTCTAACGTGTGTGTTATATTTGCGCAATTTTGTTGCATTATGGCATTAGCAGTATAAAAAGCTTGAGGTGTCGGGCGTTATGCTTCAAAACTGGAATTTACTGTGAAAACATGATATGAACAAATAAATATTTTTATTTTGTCTTTATTATATAGGTCTCTAATAGGTAAGCATGTAAGATTGTTAAATATAAGCACTGACGTTTCATCGAGTGTTAATGCATAGACTCCTCACCTAATATTCCTTATCATCCAACATTTAGTATAACAATCACAAATGAGTTTGCATCTAACAAGAAAATTCGACTAATAACTTGCTAATCATCAATAATCGGCAATTATAATCACTGACGTTACACTAAATATTAATTTCGTTTATCATCCAGCGTTTATTATAACAATTACAAATCAGTTTGCGTTAAACAATTACATCTGAGTTATATCTTGCTCGCGGCGCTCGTCATTGAATTTCATAAATGCTATAAGTTCACTAAACACATACAAGGTAAAAGTATGCTGACAATCTGGTTTGTACACCGGGAGCTATATCTTTATTAAGTCTTGACTGGTCATGGAAACTGGCTCATGGTCATTATATGGTGTGTCTATGTGGTTTGTTTCATTTAGCAGTTTTCTAGGCTATTTTCCGCATTCGAGAAGTGTCGACTAATGCTATTATATTTAAAAAATTAATCCCTCCTTTTATAGAAAAGCGGATGAATTTTATGTTTTGCAGTTCCAGAATATTTGTGTTTTGTGTCTTTCTGGCTTCTTTTATTTAACAATTTTTTAGCAATTTTTGTAGGTCCCTGTCCACAATCGAAAACGTTTACTTACTCATAAAATTGTTATCGCCTCGTCGCCAAATATTATTCCGTATGTTTTTGTCCTACTTAGACGATTTTTGTAATTACTCTATAGCTATTGTTACTTTAATTATTCTCTGTGCTTTATATTTATTTTGGTGTTGCTGCTTTTACTTGTGGCTTTTCTATATTTGCCACGTGATCTGTTTAATATTATACATTCCTTCCTGTTTTATCCTTCTTTTTATATATATTAAATAACTAATAAAACAACTATCTTTTATATAAGTGAATCAATGCGGCGGTCCTGCATTGCACGGAGGCGCCATTGTAAGGAGGCGCAAACTGTAAAATAAAACATTAAATTCACATTTTTTGCAAACGCACAAATATTTGATACAAAAAAATATTGTATTAAAATGAATCAATAAATAATAAAATGCGTATTAGATACGTTTTAAGTAAAAAAAGACGCTTTATCACAAAGTAAAGAGTTATTTATGTCATTTGAAATTTATATTGGAATTTATGAACATTTTTCGAAGCAACACTTCATCTTCAGTATGTCTTTTTTGCCATGATATAATTGGATCAAGGGAAAAACAAATAAACATCCGTTTGTTCTTTTTGTGGTACTTTTTTCAAGTGTCGGAGCGGGCGTAAGTCACCAAACGGCGCTTCTATCAAAGAACACATACCCTAACGTTAATTCCTCGTGATCAACGCACCGTTCCGACACTTGAAGAGACTACTATGAAAACAACAAACGGACTTCTACTTGCTCATTCTATGCTCCAAAAAGATCATGGCAACAAAAGACATACTGACGATGAAGTTTAGCTTCGAAATATATTTGCAAATTCCAATATAAATTTCAAACAAAATAAATATCTCGTTATTTTGTAGTGATGCGTTCTTTCGCCTTCAAACGTATCTACTACATATTTTAATCAAACTCAAACAGCGCTTCTACCAAGTGACACCCACCCTAACGTATTAATATATAATTGTAGAAGCATTAATTGAAATGTCTGCGTTAAAAAATATTTTTAATTAAACATTTAATTTTTTCCCGAAATATTTTTTATAATAAAAATAAGATTGAATTTATTTCCGACTTCGCCGAACTTCTACAACAAAACAAACACATGGCAAGCCCCAACACTTAGCAAAACATTTGCTCACTATATATCTGTGCCTAAACCTAAACTAAGTTTCTATAAACACCGCTGTTTTTCATAGAACATCGCGCATGTTGCACTCTGTTTCGCTTGTCTGCTTTCCATATGACACTAAAAAAAAAATAGTATTCAAGTGGAATGTTACAGGTTATTATCCCTTAAAATAACATTTATAATAAGCGCGAATAACGAATATTACGCTTTGCTCACAATTGCAACTGTAAATTCATTAACAATTAAGCTCGAGTGACCATTGGCCCTTGGTAAGTGGTGGCTCCTCCTATCCACGCCTCTGAACTTGATATTGATTAGAAAATATCAAAATATTTAATTGAACATTTGAATAATTATTTATCTCATATTTAGATCAACGGTTAGCCACTAGGCTTCCGACAAATTGAAAAAAAATGGAGTGTAATATATATATATATATATATATATATATATATATATATAATTTAAAACTGAATGTCTGTGTGCTTGTGTGTGTGCGAGTATCTGGTCAGAATAAGCTCCTATTTGGTTGACTATTTTAAAAAACTGATTACCTATAATGATAAATGTATCGAGACACAGTAATGGACATGTTTGATCTGGCAGAACGGTGATTCATAAAAAATTGGGGGGTCTGCGTTCGCGCATGGTCCACACAATATGGAAATAAATTTTTTTAAAAAACGTTTACAAGTGTTTTTGATATAGATGTACATAAAATATACTCATGAAAGTATTCCTAACTTAAATAGGGATGATATAATAAAATTGTGGGGTCTGCGTTCGCGCCTGTCCCCCATGGAATGGAAATAGGCAAAACTAATAAAGATTTTTCATATATATCTGCGTAATAATTTGATAATTATGTTTCAGTTTGAAAACAAATATGGTATAATTAAATTATGGGGTGTTCGTTCGCACCTTACCTCCATATAATGGAAATATGTCACAACGTGTAACAAGGTTATTTAATATAGATCCACAGAATATTGCGATAAGTGTTTCAGTGTGAACGGGTATGGTATAATAAATTATGGGGTGTATCTATTTTATTTTTACTTTCAGCATATTTTGCTTTGGTTTTGATATGCAAAATTCGACGTTATCTCTTTACAACCCTTTATTTTCAAAACCTATCATACTTTCATAAATCAAAGTTCATTTTCTGTAAGCTGTTTTTTAATCCAGTCAACGTCAATATATATATATATATATATATATATATATATATATATATATATATATATATATATGCATAAGTGACAGTTGTAATCCTTAGAACTGCTTTAAAGCTTCATCGATAACTCATTTTAAAACAAATTGCAAACTATACAGTTTACAGGTCACTTCACTGCTACATTTTGAAAGAAAAATTCCATTTTCGTTAAGTAAAACAAAAGTTATATTGAATTTAGTGATGTTCAAAATCGTAAAAATGCGTAAGATGGCTAGCGACAGTTTTGACATGTTACCATAGAAATCACTTTGCCTCAGCTACTAGTGTTGCTACTAATTCACTACTGTCGCAAAAATAGGTTAATAATAATAAGTTTAACAGAGAGAATGAATGCAGACGGGTTCCCTACATTGTTTTACTTATGTCTATGTTATGTTTATGGGGGCAAAAAATAAGACGGAATTTAAACAAGAAACAAGTAAATTTACTGGACACCTGCAACAATGATGAACTACAATATAAAACTGAGAGAATAAAAAGTAATATATTTAAGATTATAACATGGAAATGTAAACGAGTTGTTAATAAAACTGGAAAATCAAAGGACAAGATATTATAGTAAAAAATATAATAAATTATAATTTTAAATATTTCAGCATTAAGAATTCATAGACAATGTATAATTGAGTTTTTAAATAGAATATCTTGTCCTTTCCTCTTCCAGTTTTTACAACTAGTTCTTTACTTTTCCAAGTTTAAATCTTAACACTACATGTTCACATTTTTCTATTGTAATGCAAGCATATATATATATATATATATATATATATATATATATATATGCTTGCATGCACGCGATTCCAGCATAGTTTATGGTACTTCTATATACGAGGCGACATCATAGAGTATGAACATCTATTTATATGGCCAGTTTAAATATTAAAACATATCCACTTCGTTGAATTGTCATTGGGGTATATAAAATAAAACATTGAGTACGAAGTCTTACTACAATGCGATTTCTACAACTACCAGCTAGAGATTGTAAATCAAATATTGATATATAATAGACTGTATCAACCCGAATAGAAGTCAGTATATCTATGTAAGTAAACAGAATCAGAAAGACATCTAATGAAATACCATTGTTTTATCTATGTTACTAATGGAACCGGAAAACATATGAGAATCTGCATTATGCATGTAAATATAGAACCATCTAAACTCATGTAAAACAAGTTACGTATGCATGGTCCCCCGTGAGCTAATAGTAAAGGAGGCATTTCAAATGACTAAGTTAAGCATTTGATCCCACCATTTAGCCACAAAAGAACCCGGATGAAGTGAAATCCTGGTGAAAATGAAAAAAAAAAGGATGCAGTTTTAGGCCTTAACATATGAAACTAAGTTCTGCACAATACAAAAAAAAAAGAATAAAGCGACTAAGTCGACCATTTCCCCAACGCCGCTTTTTCCAAAACCACCAAGGGAGTAACCTATTTATATTTGTGTTAAGCAAAAATGCTAAAATGCTAAATAGACATACACAGAAAATTTGGGACACATATGTTAAAATAATTCCAAAAATGGACTGTTTTATTAGCCCTTAAAGCCTCTGGGGCAAACCAAATATTTATTACGAAGTATATACAAACAAAATTATATAGAAATCAGTTAGTTACAAAGTTTTAGAAAGTTTTATGAACATCCAAGGCATCAACATTTTTTAATAAGCACAAAAGTATTAATTTTAGCCATTTTAACACAAAATTCAACACTAGGGAGGCAATAGTTTTCCGGAAAATCCGTTTCGTTACTTTTTACGCATATCATGTCTAATTTTGGTGCAACATTTCCAAAAAATTCCAAGGCACAGTTATTGAGAAAAGTACGGACATACGAACGGATAAGGGTGAATTTACAGATCCATCCTTTTTTCTCGGGTCACCAAACAACATTACTTTTTTTCTAAAGTTACATTTTGATTTTTTAGAAATTATATTTATTTACAACGCACTCAACACTTATACATACCCAAATACTACTTAAGGATAAGTGTTAGAGTGTGTACAGAAGTCAATGGGGTAATATCACAGCAATCGCTAGATGTGCAAATTCGGAAATTTGGATTACTTTAGGGGAACTGCTCATCAAGAAAACGAATTACATAGATTTTTCCAAATCTCAGTATACTGTTTATCAAATTTCGACTTTGTAGACTTAAAATTGACAAAGTTTCTCGTAGGGAAATGTACAGACACACAGACGTACACAACCACGTTGACTTTTATAGATATACTAGCATGGGTGGCCGGCGTTTCCCGGGTGTTTGGATGTGTCTGTTGAGCAAAAAAAAAAAAGACAAAACAGATAGTAGGAAGGTAGGAGGAAAAGGATTGTGAAAAACCTAAGGTCTATGCTGTTACAACCACCACCAAAGCGGAAGTGACATATTTTTAAAATTAAGCCTAGACAATCGAAATAAGAGTATGACTTACAAAAATATCGGCGAAAAAAAAACGACTCACCCTGTAGAAAAGTGCCTAGTTGAAGGTGAAGATATTGATGTTTTTAGCCAATTTTTCGGTATTTGTCGTATGAATACTGATCCTGGTAAAATCCGTTGACTTTGTCGAAAGTTTTAGGCAGACATGCAAACATACATACATACACTTTATACAATGGTGACTAAAAATTAACGACACAAACCGATTAAAATCTTGCCCTATCTCTGGATACACTTTTTGTAAAATTTCAAATGTTTAAACCAGAAAGTGTTTGAGTAAGTTTGTAGAGACCGCAGAGATCAATTTTTTAAAAAGCTTTGACACCTATTATGACCACTTAAAATTTATTGTTTTGGGCTCAAATAAGTTATTAAGCTAGATATATGTCCAAGGAACCTATATCTAAAATTTCAAGTGTTTACACTCAAAATTGTTGGAGGAGTTGGGTAGAATTCCCAAAGGTCAAGTCGTTGAACTTTTACCCCTTAAAATCCAAATTTCTGGCCGAAAATGAATCACAAATATTTTCCCAAATCTCATCAAATTTCGCGTCCGTAGACTTAAAATTCAGAGAGTTATTCCGTAGGGAAATGTACACAGACAGACACATACGCACACAGATGCCCAGAAAAGTTGACTTTTATAGATATACTAGCATGGGTTTCTGGCGTTGCCCGGGTGTTTGGAGGTGTATGCTGAGCAAAAAAACAAACAAAAAAACAAATGAAAGTCATTTTGTTTAGTATTGACCACTATTAAGACCCCTTAACGTTTAAAATTATGGGCTCAAGTCGAGTTATAAAATTAGATCCATGTCCAAGGAACCTATCTAAAATTTCAAGTGTTTAGACCGAAAATTATCGTAGGAGTTTGGCAGAGTTATGAAAGGTCATATCGTTGAACTTTGTCTCCTTAACAGCGAAATTTCTGGCCGAAAACAGATCACATAAATTTTCCCAAACTTCAGTACACTGTATATTAAATTTCGAGTCTGTAGACTAAAAAATGAGAGTTATTGAGTAGGAAAATGTACACACACACCCACCCACGTTGACTTATATATATATATATATATATATATATATATATATATATACTAGCATGGGTGTCCAACGTTTCCCACGTATTTGGAGATGTATGTTGAGCAAAAAAAAAGTGGTAATTTTTTTTTAAAATTTGATCCGTTAAAATTTATTGTTTTTGGCTCAAATCAATTTAAGTTAGATCCCTGTCCAATGAACCTGTATCTAAAATTCCAAGTGTTTAGACCGAAATTGTCGGAGGAGATTGGTAGTGTTCTCAAAGTTCAAATCGTTGAACTTTGACCCCTCAATCGCCAAATTTCCGGCCGAAAACCGATCATATCGATTTTCCCAAATCTCAGTACTCTTTATATCAAATTTCGAGTCTGTAGACTAAAAATTGACAGAATTATTGCGTAGGGATATGTACGCACATAGACACACACATACACAGACATACACTTCCACTTTTATAGATATACTAGCAAGGGGCCCGACGTTGGCCGAGAATTGTGGGGTGTATGCTTAGCCAAAACAAAAAAGGTCAATTTTTTTAAAGTTTGACCCCTATTATTACCCCGTAACATGTATTATTTTCAGCTCAAATCGATTTATTTATTTAGATTCTTGTCCTCTGAACCTTTGTCTAAAATTTCAAGTGTTTAGACCGAAAATTGTCGAAGGAGTTTTGTAGAATTCTCAAAGGTCAAATCGTTGAACTTTTACCCCTTAACAGCCAAATTTCTGGCCGAAAACCGATCCCCTTGATTTCCCCAAACTTCAGTACCCTGTATATGAAATTTCGAGTCTGTAGACTTTAAATTGACAGAGTTATTGCGTAGGGAAATGTAGACACACAGCCACTTTCACTTATATATATATATATATATATATATATATATATTCGTTGCATAACAGAAATATTCGTGTACAAGTATATTAGATGTAAAAGGTGTAGATAGATAAATAGATTTCAGTTAATCGTTTAAATACTAAAATGATGTATGCCTCCAGTATGTGCGTGTGGTTATATTCCCAGTATTTAAACCACTTAATAAAAAAGTATTAATAGACGAATTTTTTCTCTTGTTTTTTTTTTTTGTTAGGATAATAGGCACCGAATTAAGAATTATGGTATCCGTTAGATAAACATTTAGAAATTAATGCAGATTATCATCACAATACCATATTACTCTGTAAATATGGCGGTTTTCCTTAAGAATCACAATTCTTTATTTACAAAGCCATTCGGCAGAAGTGATTTCAGACAAATTTTAAGATATAGAAGACCGACACTGTATGATGAAGCAGTGTTTTTAAAACAAATATAAAATGTATATTGAAATTGTAGTTATTAAAAATTTGATAAGAAATTATAACCTTTATAATACAAATGTATGCATTTTTTTGTGTAATCAAACATCTAGTATTGTATTTTTTCACATTAAACATACACATCTATAATATAAATTATACCTGTCTGATTAAATATATGGATGTAGGTTAGTATGTCTGCCTTAAACTTTTGACTGAGGCGATGGGATTTACGAGATCGGTGCCATTTTGCAACTCGACCTTTCGGATGAAAAATGTCGTAAACTCGGGTAAAAAAAATATTTATCCACTTTGAACTGGACTATTTTCTACAAGGAGATTTCGCTTCTTCTTTTTTGAAGTCATCCCCTCTTTTCGATTGTCTAGCCTTAATTTAAACCTACGCCACTTGCGATTTTGGCGATGGGCGCAACAGCAATAACGTCTCGTTTTGGGTTTTTTTCACGTTTTTTTTCCTTCTTCGCACTACGGGTTCGAACCTCCCTGCTTACTTCCACATCTAATTATTTATTTTTGCTCAGCACACACCTCTAATTACCCGGACAAAGCCGGACACCTGAACTACTCTATAAAATAAATCTCACCTGTATGTTTAAATATATGTATGCATGTTTGTATGTCTGCCTAAAACTTGCGACATAAGTGACGGATTTCATGAAACTTGTATAGCGTTGAAGGTCGGGCCTTCGGACGACAAATATCGAAACATTGAATAAAAACCATTTTCTTCACCCTCAACTCGGCACATTTCTACAAGCAGGGGTCACGTTCTGTTTGATGATTGACTCAACACAAATACGTCACGTTAGTTTTTTCCCCACGTTTTTCCTCCTTCGAGGTACGGGTTTGAGTCCGTCTGTCTCCTACCACTTTTTTTTTTTTTTGCTCAACACACACTTCCAAACAGCTAGCTTGATATTTGTGAACTGTCTTTTTTTCAATACTATATTTAGGCACTATTTCTTAATAAAACAAGTTCATAAATATAGTAAAAAAACGCAGTTCAGAAATATCTTTTATGTCGGATGTAAAACAGAAATACAATATTTGATTAAAAAAGGTTAATAAAAATATTATAAAAAGATACGACTTTGTTATTAATGTTCAAATAAAGGCCGTTTGAACTTTTAATTTATTTCCACCTTAAGATTTTCTTTTAAAATTTAGATTTTTACCAGTTTTCGGATACGCTGAAAACGAATATCGCATTTAAATTTCGGCAAATAAGTAGTTTTATCGGATATTAAACAATGTAATTACTTTTGCTAGATGTGGTGGCCTTTGTTGTACGCGCAAGCGAGGGGAATAAAAATATGCGATATGACGAAACTTTCTATGATCTACGTAGTCCAGATCTTTATACGCCGCCCATCATTGCTATAAAAGACGCCCAAGCAAGATGATTTGAGTTTAATATTTTAATAGATAAATTGTGAGAGTGTTATTAACGGTTTATAATCCAGCGACTCCAGAATTCTGTACGTTGACTAGTAAGCGGTTGCTTCTTTCGTTTCACGATCTAGATCTCTACAATTCTTACTGTGTGCATGACATCTTTAACATAATTTCATGACGTTATTTCATTGGCAACGCTTTCCTCCCATCTCGAAGCCATGTGTAACTTGCCCATACCGAGAAACCCATTTGCCTAGTAACATCAGATTTGCATAGGCAATACACTTTTGCTGCTGATTGAGAGTTTCAGTTTCGATCCATGGGTTTTTATTCCAAAGATAATTACTAATCCAAGGGTAAAAAAGGTATATGCGTTATATCCAAGTAATATAATCCCTAGAGTTATCCAGCTTTTCCAGAATTTATACATATGAAAAACGGCTGATATGTCCAGCCGAGAGATTTGATCATACGGGCCACACAGGCATCCTAGTTTAAATAATATCTAAACTTATATTGTGGAAAGGCGGGTTGTTAAACACTGACCTGAAGCTCGTAAACAACCACAGCCATGTCTAAAAAATCACGGTCGATAAATTGAGAGTTTTACTCTCTGAAAGGGGCAGGACATATTTATACATGAGTGTAGGATATTTTCCAGCAAGTTTATAATATAAATAAATGTTGTGTAAAGTGCCAAATATTTTTTGGTTGATAATGATACACCATTTGTGCCTGTTGGTTTAAATACTTCTGCATAAAAAATGTATCCATTATAATTTTATATAAACTTTTAGAAATAATAAATATATCAATATCAATTCATTCTTGCCTGATGAAGTGTTGACCCTGGATTGGGATCCACTGAAACATGTATGACCATATTTCACTTATAATGCTTGTGCAATAAACAGATTATATATATATATATATATATATATATATATATATATATATATATATATACAGGGTGGCCCATAAATCACGCACCAAAGAATTAAGTGATGTGAAACTGTAAAATCTGCGGGCAAAATATTTTCTTTTCTTCAAATCATCTTGTGCGCGACTTATGGGCCACCATGTAATATATATATATATATATATATATATATATATATATATATATATATATATATATATATATATATATATATATATATTTGTGTTGGGACGATTATTCGAAATCCGTAATCGGAAAAATCGAAATATTTGAGGGTATCCGAAAAACGTATACCATTTTTTTTTTTAATACCAAAACGATTCTTTTTTTTCTTTTTTATATGATTTTGCTAAAGCTTCCATTGCTGATAAAAATAAATATTTATTGATTTAGAACTACTAGTTAAACAAAAATAAGTAGATCGCCTCACACACGCATATGTCCATGTTTAGGAAAATAGGTGCACATTTAACACGCATGTTTTTACGGTAATCAGAGAATAAATGCAGTATAATAATATAGATAAATATTTAGAGGTTGATAAAGAATCGGAATCGGAAATTGTATCGGAATCGAGAATATAGTACAGAGTCAGTAAGTGTATCGGAATCGGAAAATTATTGGTATCGTCCCATCACCACATTATATATATAATAGAAAATCGCTGGAAGCAAGACTGGAAGACACAAGATGAAAGAACAAACAAGAACGGATGCTGAGTATTTAAAAGGCAGGATATGCCTATTGACCCTATGGTTGAAAAGACCAAGGCTTGACTTTAAATCAAAGCAATGGTTGTGGAGAGGAGTCCACAACTTGGCAGTCGCTGAAAAGGAGCTACTGGAAAGTAAACCTTTATTACAATTAAATATGATGACACATTGATATTATGAAGAGCTCTCGACCAACAATCAAACGCGCTTGAACAAAAGAAAGCGCGGGGAAAACCTGACACCGTTGAGGAACCGACGCTATAATAGTTTTTATATTACTATAACTGACATCATAACGTCTGTGGTAGAGAGAATAAATAAGGAAATATGTCAAATTACAAAAAATTAATGCAAAATCGACAAATATTTTACACAAAATATTACAAGAGAATCCTGTGCATCGTCAGATAGTAATTTGATTGGGGGGGGGATAAAGAATAGCGTCAGGTGAACAAAAATGGTTTGAAGGTTATAGAGAACTGACTACATAAGAAGCAGAAAAAAGACCCCCCCACATATGTGGGTGTGTACTTGCATTTACAGGCACGTACTAAATGAATATAAGTTATATAAATAGGTCAAATGATTCGTTTGTATTGATCAATTTTGTCTAGATGTTTAAACTTACGAAAATTAACATCAATATACAAGGTTTTCAAACTTCATGATTTATTCACAACCTGAGCAAACTCGACAACGGTTTTAATACCGAAAAAATAAAAATCCCAAATGTTAAGAAAATATTGAAATTTGAGGAACTCTTTTTAATTTGTGTATGTAAGCATACACTTTTATGAACAGCTGAAATATTTGCATTTTGACAATTCGAAAAATAATTTCTTTATCTGCTCATAGTTTCTTTGAGACGCGTAAATGTATTTATTGATTCAAAGATTAGGAGTGAAACATATACTAAGAAATGCACACAAAACGCGTTTTTTATGAGTGATTAATACATGCATATATATATATATATATATATATATATATATATATATATAATATAAAGCTGAATATCTGTGTGTGACTGATCACGAATAGGCTCCTATATGGTTGACTATTTAAAAAAATACTAATTACATACAATGATAAAAGATGAATCGAGACAATAATGGGTATGTCTGATCTGGCAGAACGGTGGTTCATTAAAATTGTGGGGTCTGCGTTCGCGCCTGGTCCACAAAGTATGGAAACAAAAAAATGTAAAAATTAAAAAAAAAACACGTTTACAAGTGTTTTTGATATAGATGTATATGAGAATAATTTGATAAGTATATTTTAACTTAAATAGGAATAGTATAATAAAATTGTGGGGTCTGTATTCGCGCCGGGCCTCCATAGGATGGAAATAGGCACAAAGTTTATGCGTAAGTATACTTTGATAATTATGTTTCAGTTTGAAGAAATATGGTATGGTAAAATTATGGGGTCTTCGTTCGCACCCGACCTCCATATAATGGAAATATGTCACACAGTTTAAAAAGGTGGTTTAATATAGATCAACAGAATATTGTGATAAGTGTTTCAGTGTGAACAGGTTTGGTATAATAAATTATGGGGTTTATCTATTTTATTTTTACTTTCATCATATTTTGCTTTGGTTTTGCTACTCCCAAATTCAACCCAAATTTACAACTCTTCCTATTCATAATTTATCATACTTTCATAAATCAGAGTCCATTTTCTGTAGGCTGTTTTTGAACCCAGTCAACGACAGGTAGATTTGCTAGTATATATATTTGTTTTTTGACTGGCACTATTTTAGAGAATTAAATTTTGATGAAAAGAGGCGGGTGCTTATGCAGTTTACACGCAATACAATTTATAGATTAGATTTTCAATTTAAATTAATTTTTGCAGCATTTTTCGTTTATTAAATTATTAGATGAGCGTACAAAATAATTATAAACATCATGTCGTGTACATGTTCAGCACCGGTTCTCTAAAAAGAAAAAAAAAAAGAAAATAATACAATAGCATTTTTGCACGCTTTGTATTTTGCATAAGTACAGAAAATTATAGAAATCAAATACATACGCTATTTTTAAGATATTACAGTTTGTTAATAAAAACTGTGCTGATTAATGTATCCGGAATTATTTTAAACAGGCCTTTATTTCTCAAGAACAAAAAAATATTTTCATATGCTGATCAATAATAGTACTGACGGGGTTTCTTATCGACAGAATATTTAACGACAGGATACATATTAGATGACGGAAAATGAACACACAAGCACAAGTCGAATGGATACACCGCTTTATACCAGGCACTGTTCGGTGCAATGCCATGTTCGCCAATCAGTGTCTCATACTACGCCGGTTTCGTGGCCCGTTAGAAAAAAAAACCGCCGTCCCTTGTTGCAATGCACAAGTCGTGGAACCGCGAAGAACGGTATCACATTCACGAGGCGTAACAGGAGCCACAGTTTCTGGCAATTATACTACTGCTAATAATCGTCCTATTCGCAGAGCCGAACGTTGCGACGAGGGAGCAGTCGTGAAACTATCTGCCACATATACCAATTCGACTATCACACAGAAAGATGGAACCTAGCTACAGTAAATAACGGACAGAAAATTATCAGTGGAAAAGAAGAAGAACATGTATGGTAGGGTCGAGGCGAAGAGCTTATCGATTTTTGTTCTCGGATTTCTCCGTCTATCTCTGTTCTCCATTCGCTCCATATTTGCTGGAAATAGACTTGGGAGATTCCTCGATACGAGCACTCATTTGCAAAGCAGAGGAATAACAACAATCGCTGATCGCTATTAAGGCGTGGGCAAAGGCTGTGAAATCGGATGTCTTATAGAACAGACAATCGCCTACGCATTCCAGGGTCCGGATTAAAAATAATGGGTAGGGGAAAAACATAAACGATTGACGCTTAGATAATGTATATGAAGAGGACGGAATTCGGAAGAAAAGACGTAGCTTACTTATATACTTCGTCTTTTTCATTCCGAAATTCTAAACATATAAAATAGGTGCTAAATTTATACATCAAGAAAGCTGTTCGAGCCGTCTTAAAGAATTCATATCCACGCTTGAAACCAGGATATGGTTAATCTAACATATATTCATATGTAAACGGTATCAACCCTATGACAGGGTAAATTGCTTCCGCCAAGGGACGAAGTTCCATGGAAGCATAACATTCATAAGCGATTTCCAGTCGCGACTATATCTACGTTAAGAAAGATGACGACGTTAAGCTTTGCTAAGTGTTGCAAACTGTAAACGTTCTCCTACATACAGCACCTGGAATTCACTAATTGGGCACCCATCTAGTAACTGACCAGGCTCAACGTTGCTTAACTGCGGTCATCTAACCAGAACGAGAGCGTCAACGTGATTATGCCATAATATATATATATATATATATATATATATATATATATTACTTAATTTACTCACATAAAATTAATATACGAAAGCATAGATTTATGCGTAAACTTTAAGCATTTACTTCAACAGTGCTCAATACGTAGGTAGAGCTAGTTAGTAATTCATAAAATATATATGGCGAAGAGTCCTAGAGTGAATGAAACGCGGAATATTCAGTGTAGCTTAATCGTCATATATATATATATATATATATATATATATGTATATATGTGTGTATGTGTGTGTGTGATTGCATGGGTTTGATTGCCGAGATGTTAATTTTAGCTCGTATTTTTTTAACGGTGCTAATTAACAAATATATATGCATTACTGGATAAACTTCTTTACTCACATTTAAAACAAGTTGAGACTACAGTTTTGAACGAGAGTTATTTTTTAAATAAATGCAGCTTAAATACACGTGACACATTGTAGCCAAACTTATTTTATGAAGTAAAGAAACTTTTACTGCCTTATATGTTATTATATTATTATATCGAAGCATAAACATACATGTACAGCCGTTAACACATCCAGAAATGTTCCGTAGCAAACGATGTGACTTTTTATCCAGAACTATCAATGTATTGCGCCTTGTTAAAATGTATACCCTTATAGAATATAGTACAGAAATTTAAATTACACACACACACACATATATATATATATATACATACATACATACGAGCAAACAGTTAATAAAACATGTTAAAAACACTTTGAAACAAGTTAAAAACACTTTAAAAAATGAGTTAAAAACATATTTAATCTGAAAAGGAAACACTAGATAAGTGAATAGTCCTTAATCCGCGGAGTTTCGAGGAAATATTTTCCTTCTCGTCAGAGGGTATGAATTAGCAAAATGCGGGATCGGATTTTGAATGCAAAATTATTTGATGAAACAACAAGTAAGTAAAAGACCTTACTTGAAAAGAAAAAATCGAATTTTTATTATATATATATATATATATATATATATATATATATATATATATATATATAGCTTAATGTAAAAGGAAAGGAGAAAGATCAATTCCACAAAAGGGATTTATCCGGATACTGCCACGCTCAACAATAAACATTGGAGCTTATACAATAGGACAACAAGAGTATGGAATGAAGACAAAACTATATATTAGTAGATATAGAATGGCTCATTTATTGACTAATAGAATACAGGCAAAATGTGGGGGATGAAAGGAACTCCTTATGCCAGGGCATTTCGAAGCCTACTGCTTCTCATCAGAAGAGTAGAGAAGGCCCTAGGTAGCATGGGGAAGATGCGGCGTCTAGCGTAAGGTTCATTAGGGATGAAAAAGATTAAGAGGACTTATAGAATGTAGTGGGAAGGTTTGTTGAATTCTTAATAAATAAGAGAAACTTATGATATATAGTATGATATATTGAAATATATATGGTCTTTAACATAGTATTGAGATTAAGGGGTACATGTATTATGGTTAAATAGGGGGTGTATTGTTGCTGCGTGGTAATTAATTTTAATGGTTTGTTGGGTGTCTATATATTCTTATAGATCATACTATATATAATAAGCTTTTCCGTATTTATTCAGAATTCAATAAAGCTTCCCCCTACGTTCTATAATTTCTCTTAATCGTTTTATCCCTAATGAACCTTACGTTAGACGCCGCATCTTCCCCATGTTACCTAGCACCTTCTCTACTCTTCTGACGAGAACCATAAGGCTTCGAAATTCCCTGGCATAAAGAGTCCCTTCTATCCCCCAAATTTGGCTGCATCCCATTATTCGATAAATGATCCATTCTATATCCACCAACATATCGTTTTGTGTCTTCATTTCATACTCTTGTTGTCATATATATTAGTATATTAAAATAGTTCTCATAGTTCAAAATATCAAATTTTCTCAATTGGTCATTTATTACTTTTCAAAAAGTATCCCTTACGATATTGTTTCATATTTCGACTAGGAATAGTGCAGAATTGTGTTATTCCTGCATATTTAGTAACATATTTATCAACATTTCTCTTAAAAAATATTTTTAAAAATCTTGGAAAGCCTACACTAATCATGTAACCGACACAGTGCCATTTCTTCTGTTACGAATATGATAGGTAATGTTGCTTAATTTTAGTCCATTACGATTGTTATATACGCACCGAGTATGTTTCAATTAAATGATTAACATATATATATATATATATATATATATATATATATATATATATATATGTTATACTTATGAGACAGTTCTAATATTATTTTCCCGATTCCGATACTTATATTTAACTATAAAACTGCTGTGTTTTCCCGAGTACCTTAAAAAAGAGTTACGTCGGTATATATTTTCTTAAGCATTAAAAAAAATTGTACGATCATTAAACTTTCATTTTACTGGTAGTTCAAAATCAGTAAATATGTGTTTATTATTCCTACAACGGTATAAGGTATTATTATATACAAAATCAAATAAAGATTTATTAAAATAAGCGCTTTTTAGAATCGGAATGCAGGAAGTCAATTAGCCCACAAATTTCGGCTTTTTCCAATTCAGATACATCTTTCCGACACTTACATATATATATATATATATATATATATATATATATATATATATATATATATATATACATATATATATATATATATATATATATATATATATATATATATATATATACATATATATATATATATACATATATATATATATACATATATATATATATATATATATATATATATATATATATATATATATGTGTGTACACTTATAGATATGTTTGTGTGGGGAGTGTATATTTATAGGTGGTTGAACGACAAATCGAAATCGCAAAATTGTATGATTTTTTACTGATACCAAATACGATTGCTATAAATAACTTTCTTATTAGGTTGGTTCAGAAATAATATCGTCTTATATATGTACTTTCTATTTATGACTAGCAGGGAGACCAGACGTTGTCTGGGATTGAATGATTATCAACGAATATATCACACCTTTATATTGTATTGTCATCGAAATCTGTGAAATCGCCTGGTAGGAGGCTTCACAAGTCTTCATGCAGTAACTTAGTTCAAAATATGTTATTCTACATTGTACTCTAGAAACCTAGTGTTTCTGTTATAAACTGTTTTATATAACCTTCTTTCCAGTTAGGAAAAACCACATTTACGTGCGGGGTTTTAACCTACAGACCACAGCTTGCACAAAAAAACGATTACGGCGGATGAGTACCGCCGACAAATTGACCAAGTGCACCAAATGTTTCAACGTATGTGCTCGTGATTAGTCAATATGAAGGGACCAACTCTCGTTCATGACAACGCAGACTGTCATTTAGCATAACTGCCACTGCAAAATCTGAACGAATTGAGCTACAAGACTGCCTCAACCGCCATATTAACCGGAGATCTCGCCTACCGATTATCACTTTATCAAGCATCTCGACAACTTCCTGCGCGAAAAATGAGTCAAAAGCAGCGATGACGGCGTATCGGTCTTCAATGAGTTTATCGCTTCCAGAACTCCGGATTTCTAGGCTAATGGGATGATTAAACCTGTCTATCGTTGGCAAACATGTGTCAATTCAAATGGTTCTTATTTCGATTAATAAACATTATTATGAAAGGAGTTGTGTTCTTTTGAAGTTGAATGTTAAAAACGAAATTGTTTTTGAACCAACCTAATAAAAAATCCATAAGCGCTAAAAGCCCTAGATTGGATTCTAAGAGATGGTACGCAATTTATGTTTTATTCATTTGAACTCATTACTATATATTGGATTATAATGAATATAAATTCGACTTAATAATAATAAATATACCTGCATAATATTCAACACAGAACGACCTCTTAAGATGTATTAGCGAGAGTACCAGGCATCATAAAACACACTTTAATACATACTATGTGTAGATTTTGTAATTATTATCATAAAGACAGTGGTATATTTAATAATATTCTTAATACATAAACCCTATTTACAAATGATTAAAAATAATTTAATTGCAATCAGGCCGAATCAGAATTAAATCAGGTACTGCTCGAGTAACGGTCCCTATCATAACTATCGACAAATAGATAACTTTTTTTTTTAATTAAACTAGTTTTAACTATGAATGCATCTGCGTATACGCAAAAGTAACAGATATATATTGTCAAGTGGAAATGAACATGTTGCATGTGAACTTGACGATATATTATTGTACGTGCGATTTCTCTACTAAACAATATTTTACTCGATATAATATACTAGTCTAATAGTTGGGCCTTAAAGCTTAGATGAAAAACATTCAATATGAAAAAGTAATTTTGAGATTATATTGTCTTTTTTCTTGAGAGAATATTTTTCAAAGTGATGGAAGCCTCTAGAGCAGCACTGCAAGCACTAATTAAAATTAAAGAGGTCCTACTAAAAACACTACTAAAATGAAGCTTCTACCTCTCCCTATACTTGAAGAGAAAATATTTTTAGTAAGGCCTGAAAAGAAACCTTCCTCAGAATCCACAGAACGCTACCAAAAGCAGTAAATATGGTCATAAATATGTTGTTATATATTGCATATTGTATTTAACTCAGTTTTGTTTTTAAATTATCGAGGTTAAATTACATGTATTTCAAAGGAAACATAAGTTAAAACAAAAAAAACATATCATTGACCTTCTGAATGATTTGATAAGGAGCAGTGTTTTTTTTTTAATATCGGACTTAAGACAGAACGGGCAGAAAATAGGTAAGCAGACGAATTGTTTGAAACCAGAAGTCATATGAGAAGAACGGTTTTAATGCCCAAGCAAGCAAGTGGTCTGAGCGTTATAATTATACAGATGTTTTTCTATGATTATTATTTATTTTTAAATTAAATTATATGACACGTAGTTTAGGAGTTTATCGCCGACACACATACATACGTGCATCTATTGATTTATATAGATATATAATGCGGTGCACTTATTCCATTTGCAAGGGGAAAACGAAATCCGTTGACCTAAACTTTCAAGCAAACCAAAACCAATCATGCACACATGAATAGACTTTATAATAACATTTCTAACGATTTAAGTAGAAAACTTGCAGACAAGTATCCAACTTCTAAGTTGAAAAGTGTTAATCCTTGTAATGCGATGAAAAATCGATACACTTCTATGTTTTAGCGATAAATTTGAAATATAATTTTCTTTTCTCAAGCGAAAGCTTAGAACTACGAAATCAAAGCGAGACGACTCGATGTATTTTTTAACATTAGTATGTGAAGTTATGACAACTAATTTAGAACTTGGATACAATGGGTTAAATCTGACGGATTTTGTAATGTAATGTAATAATAACGTAAACATAATTTATTGTTCCGACTATTAAGTATTGTAAAAATGGAGTATCTATACAATGTCAAACAGCAAACGGTCAATAATGGCCAAATTTTTTAAAAATACTGTTGTGTGGCTTCGTTAGTTAAGTAGCAGCAACGAAAGAACAGTGGTAATATATTCAAATTCGCTGTTGAAGTTAAATAATATTTTACTAATATTTTACTTTTCTCGCATTAAAATGCATCAGCTTTTGGTTTATATGTAGCGTTACCCAATGTTTACACACGTCTACACAAATAGGGACGTAACACATCGTAGACTTCGTCGCAAAAGAAGATAAAAGGAGGAATAGAAAAGAAAT
Source organism: Euprymna scolopes (assembly GCF_053919585.1). NCBI lineage: Eukaryota > Metazoa > Mollusca > Cephalopoda > Sepiida > Sepiolidae > Euprymna > Euprymna scolopes. The sequence goes on along the minus strand of NC_136501.1, from coordinate 98,679,782 downwards.
TCAACACGCTGTTAGAGATTAAAAAAACTAATAGTTCACATCTTTCATGTGATGGTAATCTTGCTCTCTGGGTAACATAGCGCATATTGCCCGGGTGTGAGAAATAAGCAGGTACCATTAGATTAGCTGACTAGCGAAAATATTAACAACATCAGCTGTTTGGCCATATATGCAAATAAAGCAATAATGCACACGCTGACGTCATGGGAGTAAGGGCGCAACAAGAGAAATAAGAACAGCACGTCCTCGAGCCAAGGAAACAATCGGGTGTATTTTGACTGTTGGACGTGAGAGAGGAAATTCGCCACATGCGTGAAAACCAGGCCGATAGCCATTAGTAACATGTTCTCGTGTAATGAATGAATGAATTGATGCGTGCGTGAATGTAGGATGGACATGAAATTCTTAAAGATAAACTAAAATGACCGAGAAATTGGCTGAAATGACTTAAATACATAAAAAGTGAATTACTTTAATGAACTTAAGGATGAGTTGAATGACCTTAAGAATGACTCGAATTCTTAAAAAAATAACTGGAATCCTTCAAAAACAACTTGAATTATCTGATGAATGACTTGTATAGCTTTGAGAGTGACTGGTTGTAAAGTGGTGATCATTTACCATTAAACTAATAGAGAAAATGATCCCCACTTTATATCACAAAGTTACAAACATAAGTACAGCATGTAGTAAGAACATATACTGCACATTGATCTTGGCCGAACTGCCAAGAAAAGCTTAAGAAATAAGAACAGCATCTACTAACAGGCCTTTGATATAAACCAAAAAGGTTAAGCACAAAAGTGTTACGGACATACGACCGACAGACATATAGAGTCACTTGCACGCGAATAAAAAGTGATAAAACAAGCGACGATAACGACATCTGCGCGAAAGAGCGTCTTGACAGACATGTGCAACGCATGTTTGGTATTTTAAAACACTTTAAAGTGAGTTGTTGTAATTACTGCAATAAATGCTGTTTGTAATCGCCCGAGTCTTATTTTTGATGCGTTCATTTTCTGGTCCTGCGTCAAGACAACGTTCGAGTCCGGGTGGCTAAAATGTAACGATACGGTGTAACAATCATATTACATGTGCACACGTTCTTTTTCAAAATCATTTTTCCTTGCAATAATGTCAGTTCGCACAAACAGTCATTTGCATACTGCTATCATACAAGCATTTCCGCTGTTATATGTGCGGAACATTATATACAAATTTAACATCGAAATATACGACCTCGAATGCAAAATAACAAATAACTTTTAGTGTTTGTTCGATAGAAAAAAAGATACACCGTACAATTCAAAACGTCTATATGACAATTATTTCAACTATGAAAATAATAGATCGCGTATATATATATATATATATATATATATATATATATATATATATATATATATATACTAGCATTTAAGCCCAGGTTGCCAGGGTGTTTGGAGGTGTATGTTGAGCAAAAAAAAAAAAGTGCTAGAAGGAATGCAGGCTCGAAACCGTACCGAGAAGGAGGAAAAGAATAATTAAAAAAAAAAAACGTGACGTCTTTGCTGTTAAGTGCACCGCCAAACCGGAAGTGACGTAGGTTTAAATTAAGGCTAGACAATCGAAAAGAGGGGATGACTTTCGACAATGTCGGCGAAAAAAGCGACTCCTCCTTATAGAAAGTGTCCAGTTGAGGGTGAGGAAATTAATATTTTTAGCGAATTTTTCGATATTTGTCGTCTGAAAGGTCGAGCTTACAAACAATACTGATCCTGTGAAAATCCTTCATCTCTGTCAAAAGTTTTAAGCACACATTCAAACATACATACATTTCTATATCTGCAACTCAAATTTTCGAACCAAACCAATTAAAAATTTTGCCCTATCTGTTAATACCCTTTATGTAAAATTTCACATCTGAGAGAAACAGTTTCGAGTTCAACAAGACATGCATGAAGAGAGTCGGAGGTTTCCTCAACGGAAGCGTTTTAAAATGAGACTCAAGATAAGGACAGTAGTTTGCAGAATCCAAATAGATTATAATAGTAATCTAATAGATTAAAATAATAATCCTGATTACATTATAGTTTATAACGATTACGCTTTAGCAAACTAAACAGCAGCCTGCGATATTGTATTTCCCAAACGGACGGTGCTAGGAAATTATACCGTCTAGCATTCACTAACGGTGACAAACTCCTAAAAAATTGCATTCAAAATATTAAAACGAGTGAAGACTGCATGCCCCCTCGTGATGCACAGTGAACGAGGCTTAAAAAAAATGACAAAGTTCAGCATTTGGCCCTCCTCCCCTTAGCCCCAAAAGTCCCCAAGGGGACGGCAAATCCTAGTGAAAATCAACAAACTGTGCGGTTTTAGGCCCTAACATATGTACAATGCAAAAAAGACATACACAGAAAATTTTGGACAAGTATGGGAAAATAGTCTAAAAAATTGTGTTTTTATTAGCCCTAAAAGAACCCCTGGGGATTACCCAAGAGTTATCGTGCAGTATAGACAAAAAATTATTTAGAAATTAGTTAGTATCAACTTTTCTAGAAGTTTTATAAAAATCCTAGGCATAATTTTTTAATAACACTAAAGTGTGAATTTTAGCCATTGTAACCCGAAAGGATCCATAGGAGGGCAACCGAAGTTATCCCGGAAAATCGACTGTTACATTTTTAATATCATGTTTAAAAGTTCACCGCGTAGTTATTGAGAAATGTTCGGAAAGACGAACGGACAAGATTGAATTGACAATTTCACTCTCTTTGTCGGGGGTTCAAAAATGATAATAGTTGTTAAAATAACCGAGAAGCATGGTGGCATGGTAAACAACCTTGTTTGATGATATATTCAAATAATTGCCTCCTAACAACGTCTAATTGTACCTTTTTTAGTAATAACCTGGCAGTGTTCCGCCTGACTAAAGTATAGTGTAAATAAAAGGAAATGAGAATTGATGAGTTTGAAAACGATTTGATTCCGACGAGAATCTACACTAATTTGCGCTATTCTACTCGCATTTTCCTGAACTATTTTTTTTTTATTTTAAAGTTGGACATTGTATTTCCATACACAATTTAGTAGATTAACTATCTGCTATTGTTCTGGTCAGTACACAGTAATAATTTAAATAAAGAAATGTATAGCTTTTGTTCCTTATGTTTTGCCGAATATTTTTTTTCTTTTTTTTCGATGTTATTTTTATGATGATTATTTCCAGTATTTTCGTTTTTATCCACAGTTAATTTGGGGGTCATACATAAGATGTATTGCTTCTATTGCGTCGTGTATCGTTGTCTCATCTCAGTCATAATATAATAAATAACGAAAACACACCCTATTTCCTCTCGGTCAAATAGCACGACAAAAAAGAAATAAACAAGAGTGTTTCCGAATATAAAATATTTTTTTAAAAATCATTCATGGTAAATTTTGATTGAGGAAATCTGGCACATGCCATCAAAATCTGATTTCATTTGATTATTGGGGAAAATGTTCATAAATATTTTTAAACAATCTTTTAGACACACTGTTCATAAATATTTAAAAAAAAAAGCAGTTCATAAACATTTTTATCAGACTATTTGAATAAAACTTCTGTTTTATTTGCTAAAAAAGGTACATTCTATACTCTTTTGGTCATCCGTAGCTAAAAATGTGTTTGACATCAGAATCGCAAAATGGTTTTGTAAACACGGGGATGCGGAAGGTTAATTTAGCCGAGTATTCTCCAACTCTCAGAGTTTTTCAGCGACATCATCAGGTATACGTAGCTGATGTGCTATAAGGAAAATGGCGTAGAACAAGATGTTTTCAGTTGCAACAATGCTAAATATGGAAAGGCTTCTTGGTGTCTGGTTATTCTAGGTTACTAACGAACCAATTTCGGGAGAGGCAGTTAATGGATCGCAGGGAAAGAGTGGGCTCACAGTAGGGATTTTAAACTCGTGAGTTTATTTGAAATGCAGCTGTGTTAATTGCAGGTTCTTGGATATTTATGTGGAAAGTTTCCGGGTTTCTTTCTTTTAGATTTTTTAGAATGTGTTTCATGGTGTAGTTTTTTATATTGTTAACTAAAATTTGTCTTAGCCCAGAAACGGCCAGTTATGTTTTTTTAAGTGTTTAACAATTGGACTACAAACCGACATTACGTATAATGATTCAATGGAAAAAAGGCGGTTTTTGTGTAACCTATAATTATATATATATATATATATATATATATATATATATGTATATATATATATATATTTATAATTATATATATATATATATATACACACATACATGATTAAAATTTATAACTTAAAGCTAAGATTGTTTTTTACCTTTCTCCTTATATTAAATATTGATATTCCTACACTATTATATCTAGAAAAGAATATATTTTGTTCATAATAATTCTATTTCTGTTTATAATCCATTCGGATTCTGGTGTTTTTGTCCACTTCCCTGTGTAATTCTCGTAAATATTTAATATATTTCAATTTGTTCGTATATGTTTTTAATCTTTAGACTCATTTTCCTGAAAGATAAATATTATTTTCGAATACATTTTCAAATTCAACCGAATATAGCACCAGTAAAAAGTTGTATTACATATTAAAAAAATAATTTAAGTGTGTTACTCATTACAAACAATGTCAACATTTTGATGAATCATAAATGTTGAGATAATACAGTATGAAAATATCTCTGAATTCTTAACATTTTAATTTTTCTCTCTACGAATTTTAAACATTCAATGTCAAGGGTATAACTATATTTACAGTGATATTTGTAACAAGCGTGCGGTTTCAATTCAATAACAACTACGCTTTTCACTATAGAACAATGATTGACGATAAGAATAAAACAAAATTAGCATTTGAACGGTGTAAGTATTTCGTATGTATTAATTACCGTATAGCCTCATGACGTAAATGATGAATTCATTTCCTACGCATCATGTATAAGACAATTTTAAGCTCTATTGCAAAAAAGATCCAAATATATAATAATTAGAAATGAGAAAATCTCAGGATGTATTTGGCTTATACGAAAACATGTTTAATTAACAAGATTCTCTTTTCAATACAAGGAAATGATTGATTAATACAGCTATGAAAAGAGTATTCTTTTCCTTATTTTGACTCTTCAGTACATATCAGTTAATGTTTTCGATAGAGAGATGCAGTTCACGATTAATAAACTGTGTCGGGTGTATACTCGAGAGTCAGAACAATACGAATATTCTCTTGTCATAGCGCTATTAATTAAATTAATGAAAGTACATGGTGTGTTAAAACTTACCTTCTTGTTGAGGGAAAGCCAATCCATTCATGAAAGAAAAAGAAAACATGTATTAGATATTGATAATACACGTGGAAACGTGAAGGTATAAGAAAAAAAACTTCAATACAACTTTCGTTTACACAAACACAGTTTAAATTTACGCGTCTAATTTTTTCAAATGAAAATTGAATATTCGTAATTTTTGGGTCGCAAAGTGTAATTTGTATAACTTTCAGGTAAACTAACGACTTATCTTCTTGAGGTCTGTCTTGTGTAACTTGTGAATCTGTCAGTTGACATCTTAGCTCTCTCTCTCTCTCTTTCAGCCTACCTCGTAAATCTGCACAGAATTCCGAACAGAACGTAACATTTACTCCAATGTTTGATAGAGCATATGGTAAAATTAAGTTGTGAATTTTACTCCTCGGAATATTTATGGTTAAATTTTAAGGTTAGGTTACACTAAGAAAAACACTAATGCCAATTACTTAGGACTCCTACTCCGTCATAATTGGGGAAACGATAAAAATCTTACCATGTGAATAAAATAAAACATTGCTTCAGATTCAAGATTTCGACATAAACACACACATTTCACAGACAGGCAAACATATTCGAGAGTTTGACCAGACAGCGAAAATTACATTGAACCACTTCTCGTAAAATATCACTTGATATGAAAACAGCCGTCCGGAAGAAAATACATCATGCGATTTGGTTTGGAGTTAATTAAAAAAGGATATTCGATTACACACGATAAAACAATTGATATGAATATCAAGGCAGAAAAATGCGTAATCTCCAACCACACCTCTCCTGCGTCGAAATTGTTGAATACCAGTGGAGGTTCAGGACGACCAGAAACAATGCCGAGATAAGCGGAATGAACACACATCGCCTAGAATTCCAAAATGCTAACCCATCATGTACTGGCCAGCCCCAACGTTGCTTAACTTCGATGATACGACGAGAACCGGTGTGTCACCGTGATTATGCCGTATGTAATATGCTATTTGATATGAGCATAATCATGTACTAAATGATAGAAAGATCTGAAGGATAAATTTCTAACATAGAATACCGACGTACTGTAAACGACTTACGAATAATGGATGACTTTTTTTCTATTATAAACTCGCATATATCTTAATTTTTCTAATAAAATTGCCATATATAAATCAGTAAATATAGGTTTGCAGTTACGTAGAATCTGTGTGTTCGATGTCTTCGATTATTCTTGAATAAATATATGGGAGTCAATTATAATAATTAATATTTATTAGTGTTCCTATATTTGTGACAAAAATTCCAAAAATGCTTTTTCATGTTTGTTTGAGTTGTTGGTTTGGTTTTTACATTCCAAAAGTTTGAAGATAGAAATTTACACCAACATAACATTGCATCACCTTTCAAGCATTAATAAGTAAAGATCAATTTAGGAAGACTCCTTTTAAACCCACTTAACAGCAGTTACTTCTGCTAGTATACATACATATATATGATGATTGCAACGTCTTGTCAGATGAGTGCCACTCCCTCAGACATTTAAACTCCATGAGTCCAAATGCCTGAGGGAGTATCTATACAACGATGATGTTACAGAGTCTTAGCTTTGTACGACAGCTAAGTCTCTCTCTCGGTTCAAAATGTTGAGATCCAGCAACAAGCAAGAGCAAGATAGCCAGCAACAAATTAAACTGCAAACAAGCTTAATGCGGGTACTAGTCTCCCGTTTTATGTTTTTTTTTAAATCAGAGATTTGCTTCTTCTAGAAAGGTTGTCTTCACCACGGCTTACGGGAGCCCTCTCCACCCAATACACATATACACACACACACACACACAAATATACATGATATACATAGATATACATACATATAAACACACACTAGCCGGCCGTAAAATATGCTTACATTTTATATTTTGATTAGTGCAGATATCCTATTTCTTAGATCATAATGTATGCAATATATAGTAATGATTTATACAGTTAAAATAATGACGAGTATGCCACCAGCAAGAATCGAAACCAAAACGTTTAGCTCCCGATTTGATTTTTCCTTTGACATTACTGCTTCAGCTATAAAGATATATTTGCTGCAAGACTAAAACATTAAAACATGAAACAATACCTTATACATGAACATTCGTAATGCCGTTGTTCGACCATCACCTTTTAAAATTCAGTTTCGTTAATTTTCACGTTTTGTACAGATTATCCCCGGCTAAAACCGAAATATAAAGTTTTGCATGGGATCAAATAATCTATATATTGATTTTAATTATGTAGACCAAAAAAAGTGACAACAGAGTTTGGTATGCAATATTTTAAAACACGTATACATACGCATACATAAATATATATAATAAATTTGTGTTCACTATAACCTTTTACGAAAATATTACGCAAGTATAAACGATATAAAATATCCCTATGGATATGATTACACGTAGTAGTAAACTGTAAATGATTGTCCTATACGAAAAGCAAAAACTAAGTAATATGAAATTAATTAAAATGGATGTTTAAAAGGTTATGCAAATTAGCACAGTGTTGTGCAAATGAATGCGAAAGCACATTCCATATATGATAGAGTTGTATTTTCATTTTTAATAAATAGAAACAAGTGAAGCACCTATAGTCCCCCGTTAGTGCACAGCGAACGCGGCATAAAAAATGACTAAGTCCAGCATCTTCCCCATTTAGTCCAATTGTCTTCAGGGAACGTCAAATTCTGGTGTAAATGAACAAATGGTGCCGTTTTGGGCCTTAACATATGTAAATTTTAATTCTGCATCATGCACAAACGATATGACTTAATATATCATTTGCTCGCCCCCATTAATTCCTAAAAAGTCTCGAAGGCCTTAAAAATATTAAAATTTCAGTTCAGCACCATTCTAAACTGTTAAATAGACATACACGGAAAATTTTGGACAAATATGGTAAAAATGGTTCAAAAATGGAGTGTTTTATTAGCCTACAACAGCCCATGAGACACACGAAAACAATCACAGAGTAGACAAACAAAATTATATAGAAATCAATTAGTTACAATTTTTCAGAAAGTGCTATAAAAATCCAAGGCATCATTTTTTTTTTAACAGAAAAGTGTACATTTCAGCCATTTTAACCCGAAAGACACCCTAGAGGGAGGTAACTGGATTTTTGCTGGAAAATTCGTTCAGTTACTTTTTTTTACTCAAATCATGTTTAATGTTTTTGCAAAATTAAAAAAAAATGTCCAAGGCGTATTTAGTGACAAAAATGCGAATAGACTCAAGGGCGAACCGAGAGGGCTGAATTTACAGGTCAACCTCTTTTTTTCGGAGGACCAAAATGTGTTTTTATATTAATACCAATATACAAAAACCTTAATTCATAGGGGTATAAAAGTACTCTTTATTGATTTGATTATATATTCGCACTAAATTGAAATTATATAATCGATAATTCACACCAATATGACTAGATCTTTGATGATGAATAATAGTTCTTTCTTATTCGACATTTCTTTGTTTGCCTGCATATAGATGCACGTGTAGTTTATCTTTCATCTGCTAATTAGTTTCTTGTACAAAAATGACGATAATATCCAACTGCTTTGATTTCCCCAAGATCAATGGATCAAAATTCTTCCGCCATTATCAATATACAGAAATACTTGGTAATTCTCTCTGTATAAGCAAAATACATTTAATAAAATGTGCTTTATTTCGGTGGGTTTGCTTTGGTTTTACGGCATATCAATCCTTTTCAGATTATTTAAGGACGAAGCGAGTGATTCGAAAGAACCATTTTTAATAGAATATTTTTGCTTTTATTTTCTTTTTCAAGTCAGTTTCTACCTATCTGAAATGACATCGGTGTTCATAGCACACAAGTGTTTGATGCACAGCATAGCATGTAGTACTTACCAACATAACAAACACCCTCGTGTTTGTGCCTTGTATAGGCATGCGCGACAACAAAACTTGGGTTTTTATAAGCGGAAGTCTCGAGGTTGTCAGGAATCTACAGGCGCATGCGCAAGAGAAGGGATTGAGATAGTGGTATAAAGGCAGGTCGAGTGAGAAGGTTGTTGTTTTCATTGGACGTTACAGTGACGCGTGCGTTAGCAAGTGATTAGGAGGCGGTTTATTTTTATGTGTCAAGTCGCGCACCTCGGTGAAGATCATATAAATCGTTCACCTCGGTGAAGGTCATATAGCACTATCAAGGATAAAACAGTATTGTTTGTCGAAATAAGTTTGGCCTGTTTGTCCGCAATTATTTGGGCCGATCGGTCATCATGCTACGGTTATCCTATCGATTGTCACGTGCTAAACATTCTGAACGAACAGAGACATAATTTAAGAGGCATCAAACCATCGGAACAAGCGGCTGTATTTGTCACGTTTTATTTCGAAATAGTATTTTGTCTGCACGATACGCTTAAGTTTGAAATGTTTTTTTCTTCATCCGTTATAATATTTCGTTAAATACCCATAGTTGGGACCCTAACAGGTACTACCACTACGGGCCAGAGTGGACCTAGGAGCAATGTCAATTAAGGGGGCGGCTCCACACTCCCCAAATCCCGCAATCTGGGGCTTCATCATCGGATATAGTATAAGGCAATATCCTGGACCCACTTTATTTCAGAGGTCTTAGATAAGTATCAATGAGTTTATATATATATATATATATATATATATATATATATATATATATATATATGGGAACATTCCTGTGGTACGTTTTATTTAAGTAACCGACGTAATCTCTGATCATACGGCGTTTCATTTTGAAATTAAAACCAGTTTTCGAACTTGGAGGAACAGTTACAGGTATGAATAAATCTTTTCGTTTTACCCACTCAAATAGCAGGTGAATGCCAGGAAATGTCTAAAGAAACATTAATAATGATGTTTAATTATGACTTTCCGGACCACCACTATAAACATTAAAACAATTAACGTGTTCGTCATATAAACGTCCAAAACACATGTATAAAATTGCTCATATCTTAATAAGGAATGTTCTATAAACTGTTTTATGTTTATCGGTTTGCATATTGTGCAGTAAGAGTGTCTTAATAGTCACACTGCTTGTCTTCGAGATTCGTGGCATATTTTATTAGAGTGTTGTTATCGTAGAAATTAAAATACCCATAACTATTTACCTCATCTGTAACGTTCTACATGCGTTTATACACGGGACCCACACTTTGTATTCAGTATCTATCGCAAAAAGACCAAGCAAAAGAATAACCTGACTCAGCGTTTCCTGTTTTTATATTGATTTCCTCATTCGCTTTTCATGAGAGACTTCTCGTTAAGGGTGCGACGTCACACACGTCTGTAACGTAATAGTCTTTTATAACGAGCTCAGTCTGCTGTCCATAATATTTCTCTTTACTGGTGATGTCCTTTCGCATGCATTTCTTTACGTGTGTACGCGTTCTGTTATATATCTTTCTTTTATAAGGTGGGGCCGCCTATATAAATGTAAAAGTGTTTTATTTTTCATGCTACACATCTATTACTGATTAAGCTTACATAAAGCCAGGAGGTACGGAGTTCATGATGAAATTCACAGAGTTAGTAGAAAGGAGGAACATTTTTTTTATTATTTAAATTACTTGTAGCATTATATAAAATACCTGCAGTGTTAGAAAAGATCCTGGAAGTGGTTCACGTTGACGTCTATGCATTTCTGGGCACGTTTAACAACGTTTGCAGATATTGCCTGTAGACCTTCTCTGGTGATTATCCTGATAGCGTTGGTAAAACCTCCTTTGGCTGTTTTGGAGTGTGAGGATTATTTGCGTTAACTTTTGCTTTAAATTCCCCAAAGGTAAAAATAACATGATGACGAAACTAAGGAACATGCTGGCCATAGGTCTTTGCTTATTATTCTCTTTCTCTTGACATATGTTAAATTAAATAAAATACGAAATTGAAAATAAACGTTAAAAGCGCATATAATCTGTATTTTCAGAGGAATATACCTCGAAGCTGCATAAGACAAGCGCGTTTGAAATTTCTTAATATTACACAAAAAGTACCTATCTGAAATAACATCGGTGTTCACAGCACACAATACTGTTTGATGCACGGCATAGCACTATCTAGGATAAAACGGTATTGTTTGTCGAAATAAGGTTTGCCTGTTTGTCCGCAATTATTTGGGTCGATCGATCAGTCATGCTACGGTTATCCTATCGATTGTCACGTGCTAAACATTCTGAACGAACAGAGACATAATTTAAGAGGCATCAAATCATTGTAACAAGCGGCTATATTTGTAACGTTTTATTTCGAAATAGTATTTTGTCAGCACGTTACGCTTAAGTTTGAAATGTTTTTCTTCATCCGTTATATTTCGTTATTATTGAGGCCCTGTCGGTGGGGCATTAGAATACACCGACTGCCCCCCTGCAGAGGGTAAAAGTCCCTCAATGGGGGTCCTGGATATGACCTTATACTATATCCAATGGTAAGGCCCCAGCTTGTGGGGTTTAGGGAGCGTGGAGCCACCCTTTAATTGACATTGCTCCCAGGTCCACTCTGACCCAGAGTGGTAGTACCTGTTAGGGTCGCAACTATGGGTTAAATAGAAACCGACTTGAAAACAACAAATACATTCTATTAAAAATGTTTTTTCTTCAAAATCTTTGGATTCGGCATTAAATAAACCGAAAAGGGTTGATATGCCGTAAAACAAAAACAACCAACCAACGGTGTTATTGATGAAGGGGGATCACAATGTATAGAAGTAAATTTGTAGAAACTCAAGATGACCACAGTACAAATAATATAAGAAAAATGAAATTCATTATTCCTTCTCTATTCAGTTGGCACAAATTTAATTCAATAGAAAATGTAACCTTATATACACACATTGTATCTTTATATATATATATATATATATATATATATATATATATATATATATATATGTGTGTGTGTGTGTGTGGGTGTACTGTACAGAATTTGGCAAGGTTCTTTTCGGTTCGTGCCGTGGTACTATGCCAACGATTCCCTATTTAGTTACTACTCTTCTCGAAAGTTTTCTTACTTATACATATTTTCTGGGTTTTTTTTTTTTGCGGTTGTTATTCAGTCATGCTTTTAAATTTATTTTGTATATCTTCGTCGTTCGATAAATGCTGAAAAACAATTTTTTCATGCCAGAAAAGTTAAAGTCGATTTCGTTCTTATTGTTATTTGTAGTAATTCCTGTGCGCAGATGCGTCTCACCTGTACTGCGCCTGTTTTTCCGGACATATGTGGGTCGATCGATCAGTCATGCTACGGTTCTCATATAATTTTTCATGTGCTAAATATTCGTCTCGAAAAGAGACATCTTGTTTCGGAGGCACCCAAGCATTTGGATAAGCGGCTATATTTGTCTCGTTTAAATTTGAAATAATATTTTTGTCAGCTCGAAATGCTCAAGTTGGAAATAGTGATATTTTTTCTTCATAAGTGTTGTGTCCGCACAAATAATTAAGAACACGGAAAGTAAAGGTATACAATAATATATTAGGAAGAAAAATTATGTACATATTTACATATCTACAGATATACTATATTTGGAGAAATTCTGGCAGGTGGCGTGTTGCATGTCTTACTGGAGGCAACATAGGCGTCTTGCCTATTTGGCGGTCGGTTGCCGAACTCTCCCGGTATTGGTGATTGATACCTTTATATATCTCACTCACCCGCCTATGTTAATTAGGGGGCGTCTCCACAACAATAAGTTATGTTTTTATTTGATAAACAATATTCGTCAATCGTTTACGCTAAAATATAAAATAGCATCTTCCCTCATAATTATCGTTGATGAATAGGGATTTTTCCCCTTTACACCTTTTTTTGTGTGTGCATCGCGAAATAGTTATTAAATCCGGTTCGTTGATCTGCTTTGCAACTGATAGTAATATCGTTGTCTTAAAGTTCAACATTAGCAAGTTCTTGAACTGTCCTCGTAAATACTCTAATTTTAAAATAGTATTTTCATATATGCTTTAAGTCTTAATCTTAAATTATGTATGTTCATCCTTAAGGCTTGTATTTAAAAAATATATATATTCGTTCATCTGCCTGGTTTTATTTTTAAATTGCATTTCAATTTTTATCTGAAGTAGTAACGCTTGAGTTAAAAAATGTGTGTCTGCTTCGCTTAGCTTTCAAATATATATTTTCATTCATCTTTTAAGTTGAAATCAGGAACAAAATTTTCCTATATACGCAAGTCTTATTTGAAATATAATCTCTGTTCATCTATTACGCTGAAATCAGAAAAAAATGTTCTTGTATTTACGTTACACTTATATTTAAACTAGACCTTCCTTTCACCCGTTTTGCTTAAACTATAAACAAGGTATTTCTATATGTTACGCTTCTCTTAAGTAAAACTTGGCTTCATCCGTTACATTTCAATTACAATAACTTGTATACGTTAGGCTTTTTTTTTCTCCAGTCATTTGCTACGCTGTTATTTGCAATAATACTTTAATTTATCTGTTCTGTTAAATTTTAATATGACATTTTAATTCAGCTTAATTGTGATAGCATTTAGTTTCCGAAGATCACCGTCACATTTACGTATTAATGGGTCTATCACATTTCGGTTTTTAAAATGAGTTGTTATAGATACTCGCCGATTGCCTTAACAGTATTTACGTACACATTCATTTAAGTCTAATAGTAACGTACTTGGCCTTTTGGCCGAGATCAAAGTGTAGTGTCTGTTCTCCAGATGCGGCACTTCCATTTCTTGTCCTCTTTCAGTGGAGGAGAAATCCTTCACGACTGAGACAATTTTTATTTTTGTACCTTTTCTCCACACTAAAAAACGACCCTGGTGTCTAACTCTGTCCCGTGGGGAGGCATTGTAAATAGGTACTTATGTTTTTTAATTTAGTGACGAATGTGTTATAATGTGTAATCGATTGAAAAATAAACAGATATGAGGTGTCTTCAATTCCCAGGCGTTTTATGTATGACACTTATTTATAGTACATACATGGGGTTCTATTCGTCTTTAAAGTACTCTCTTCAGACTGCAATGCACTATTTGGGCAATTCCAATTTTCAGAAAACATCTTCTCTGAGCGTGTCAGTGATCCTTTTGACAGGATTACTTATCTTCCCAATTTTCTCATAGCGACTGACTCTAAGGCTTTCCTTGCGCTTAAGAAATTAACAAAACTCCAAGTGAGCAAGGGCCGTAATATATCGAAGTTAAGGAATGTCCATCTTCGTCGAATATTCTGATCTTTTCTAAGCAACTTATGGACAAACTTCGCGCAAATCTTCTGCAAGTTCAGTTCCTCGCGAATTATTGTGTACATTTTTCACACGCATCAAATCGTACACTTACAATCTCTATAGTTTTACACCTCTTCTGATTCATTAAATTCCATACGTGTTTGTGGCAGTTTTCCAAGTTTCAACGGAAGTTTAGTGCATATCGGACTCATGGATTGTCATATCTTCCAGATTGCATTTTTGGAATTGACTAGCTAGGATCAAGTAGGGCGTATTCCAATACCTGTTGCAGCTGTTGATTCGAACCTGAACTCATAAAAATTGGTCGGCCATCTTAGAAAACGTATACATATTACACACTGAATTTTCGTGTCTACCACAACTTTTAATGCTTCTACAGAAAATGCCTTGCAATTTATAGAACGCACATCGTATTTAAAGTTAGTTACTTAAAGGATCCAGAAAAAATGGTGGAAAATTAGGAATATACATGTTGAAAAGTTCTTTTTTTTAAATCGAAAATTGCCAAACAATATTTTTCGCAAACCCGTTCCAAACCCAGCTTTAATTATCGGACATTTGTTTTATCTAATTAGTAAACCTTTCGTCTATTTACCGTTCGTAAGTAAATTAACTAGTGTTAAACTTTCGCCCGAGTTAAGAACCAGAATAGTACAATGCCCACTTTCACAAAGCAGATATTTAAATTGATATTTGTAACTAAATTATTGGAAATATATAAATATTTATAAAATTATTAAATGGCAATCGTGTATGAATAATGATTTTATCTGGCTGCCTTTCGCAATTTTGGGCCCCTCAAAATATCTTAAATTTATACCACTGGTCTGGTTCCAAGCTGATTTCAATATCCTTGTCATCAAGTCCAATGTAAACAAGTTCTGATTCAACAGCCCTCGTCAATAATCTTATTATACACACTTTCTATCACAAACGATTACTACGCTCCTATCCCAATGACAAAAATACTAACATTAAACCTTTCGTCGAGTGGATAATTCCTTTTACAAAGAAATGAATATTCCCTATGTTTTTTTAAAATCTTTTTTGTATAGTTTAAAAACTTAAACATATGTGAACACACTTCAACAAAAATATTTAAGATTAAAATTAAATTTTATCATAAGTCATAAGATTTGTTTATAATACACTTTGTTTGATTGCAGTTGAAGTTAAGGCATTGACTTTTGATGTTGCCATATCTGGGCAGGAGCTGCTAAAAACAGCCTATCCGTCCTTGACAGAGTACAAAATATACTTCGCGGCTAAGTGGGGGATGCCCTTTTCTCTACCCTGCAACCTCCCTCCCACAGAAGAGACGTTCCGAGGCTATCCTTGTTTTATCGTTATTTCCATGGCAGGTGCTCGTCTGAACTCCAATCTCTGGTCCCCCCTTGCGAATCTTTCACGAAAAACACCCGTCTAGCCGAATCCACTGTGAAAATTTTCCCCCACTCTTTATCTGTGCCTAAATCAAAACGTGGATTCAATGAACAAAGCTACTTTCTTAGAACTGTACGCCTGTGGAGCTCTGTTCCGTCTGCCTGCTTCCCACCGGACTACAACTTGGATGTCTTCAAGTCCAATGTTAACAAATTCCTAATGAACCGCCCCCTTAAGTAAACACTTCAAATCTCAACACTTACGTAATGTACTTGCAATAACCCTTATCCCTGAGTGGCTTCCGGGCCTTGATAAGTGGTGATCACTGTGTAAAAAAATAAAAAAAGTCATAACCAATCCAATCCAAATCTTAATAAGGATTACTATCACATGATGATTTAAATTCCTATATTGCTTCCTAAAATGTTTACAAAGCCTTTTTCCTTTTGATTGGTTGGGTATATATAATTAGTACTCGCATAACCCAATCTTAACTGTAAGTGAATACTTTAAATATCTATGCACTCCTATTTAGTCTTTCTTTTTTTATTATTCAATTTTCATCCCAAACAAGGCACAGTGCCACTTTGAAGCAGGGGGCTACTATCAGGGACTTAATTAGCGGGGTCATTATGAAGGGAGATGAGTAGAAAGATGTTTGTTGACATTACACTTGAACTTCTGCATATCGTTGCAATTGGGAAAGCAGAATCCCGGAAGGGAGTTCCAAAGACCCGCAGTTCTGGGGAAGAAACTATTGGAGTAAAAGGCTTTCTTGAACCTAGGGATCTCTACTGTAAAGGGATGAGACTTAGTAGCTTGTCGGGTTTGTCGGGAGTAGTTACGTCGGGGAGGTACAAGTGTTTGCAGTTCGTCAGAGCATTCACCATTGAAGTATTTGTAGAACAGGCAGAGGGATGCAACATATTGTCAATGGGACGGAGGCTGAAGCCTAGATGACAGTTCAGGACCTATCAGGTTGGCGTTTCTCTTTTGAACCCTGTCCAGGAGCGAGAGACAAGAAGCAGATGCACCAGCCCAGATGTGACAACAGTACTCCATACATGGGCGAATGGTTGCCTTATAGAGGTATAGGATACTGTCAGGCGTAATTAGTTTTCTAGCACGGTAGAGTGAGCCAACCTTCCTTGCAGCAGCCTTGGCAATGCTCTCAATGTATCTATTCCAGTTCATATTCCCTGTAAACGTTAGGCCGAGGAGTTTAAAAGAAGTACTTCCAGGTAATGTGTTCTTGTCCATTGCTATTGGTGGTAGAGAAGGTTTCTTGTAGTTACTGAAGGAAACAAGCTTAGTCTTAGCAGCATTGAATGTGACCAACCATTTTTGTCCCCATTCCACTACGGATTGGAGGTCATCCTCTAGTGTTTCTGCCATTTCCTTGGATATGTGTTCATTTGTTTTCCCCTCATATCTGTTATAGAGAGTGGTGTCATCGGCAAATATACCCATCTCCGAAACAATTTTATCAGGAGGTCGTTTATGAATATCAGGAATAATAGAGGTCCAAGGATAGACCTCTGAGGTACTCCCGCATTTATGTCATATTGTTTTGATGTACGACCGTCGAGGACAAATACGTTTTATGACCAATCGCGACGAGCTTTTCCAAAAATATTCGTTATATATTTTCCATTTTCAACAAAAAACATTCAAACAGTATCGCGTGGGCTTTGATTCACTTTATTTTGAGTGGTTTTATATATATAGTGATACCATAACTTCCAACTTTTTTCCAGAGACCTGTATCATTTTTGTTTGAGCAATAGAAAGCAGAAAACGCAAAGTTTAATTGTAGAGTTCCCCTTTATTGTTTTCCGATGTCCGGGTCAGTTTCCGATTCTGTCTTGCAATAACTACTTCTGACAAACTTTTTTTTTTTCGTAAGCGACTAAATGTTATGTTTTCTATATAAAACTACGGTATGTAAATTTGAGAATAAAATATTTAAAAACTATTCACCTGAAGTCATCGTAATCATGGTATTATACAAGAACTGTTCAAAATAATATAATGTATCTCATTCAATGCATAAGTTATTAGCATGCTTAACCGACGTTTACCACGAAACTGGCAGGAAATCCGGCTTTGAATGAATTGAATGAAGAACATTGATATACATTCGTGCTCTGCTTATTAGTCTATTGAATGTTTTCCGGTTATATTTCTAATAATCGATGAATGTTTAAACCATTACACACGCGTTATTTGTGTGTGAAGTATGGATTCTGCGTTCACAAAACTCACTCGAGCACTAATTTCTAATTAATATATTTTACTTATAAAACCATTCCACTGAACGAAATAGATAGGTCATTTACGTGCCTTTAATGGGAGAGAGTTATTTTTTTAATGGAATGATTTTCATATTCAGTTTATATGTAGATCTGAAATGCATTCTTATAATGTATCCGAAGAAAGAGAAATAGATTTGGTAATTTTTAAATTTTAACCACATCGCTGCATATGAATCCTTCTGAGATTTTACCTTTATTGGAAGTTATTATCAATGCCGTAAATAAAAACCTGTATGCTACTTTTGCTTTTGTTCATCCCCCCCCCATTTTTAAAATCTTTTTTATTTTATTAATTAAATGAATTAATAAGCTGGATGTTTAGTACAGACAAAAAATACACTGAAACTATGGGGGCTTGAATAAAATTAAAATGTAAGTGCTATGAAGTCACATTTTAGAAAACATTTTTTTAAATGGATTTAAATAAGAAAGTGTGAAAACGTGAAAATGTTGTAAAATGATAAACTCATTTTTTTTATTTACTTTTTTGTGTGTTGTTGGTAAATTCCGAATTTTCGCCATATAATCTGGCTTTATCAAGGATTAAGAGTTCGATTATGTTTTTTTTTCCTTCTTCATAATAATGTAATAAGACGTCGAAGCCTCTCGAAGAGAAGACATGTCTTTTCTCGGTAACTGCTTATATCACGGATATAACGCATGGATTTAAACAGTTACCGAGACAAGACGTATCTTCCCTTCGGGCGGCTTCAACCTCTTATTACGTTATCATGAAGAAACAAAAAACTTAATCGGACTGATATCTCCTTGATAAAGCCAGGTTATTGGTGAAAATTCGGAATTTAACAACAACACACAAAAAAGTAAATAAATTATTTTATTATTTCACATTTTTAGGTTTTCAAATTATTTAAAATATAAGTATGAAAAACCTTGCTGTGACGCCTGTTTTTTTTAAAAAGAATATCGGATGTTAATTTTTTTATATGACACCAAATCTGGGTCTTTGTACATTCATTACACGTCACCTTTTGTTTTTAATTATATGCTTAATTTCGCTACGATCTGATGTTTCGACTCAGTCCATTAAATATGTAAGCAACTAGTATGCTTAGCCGAGGTTTACTAAAATATGAGCACTAAAGGAATGAATAACTCATGTATTTTAAAGCTCTGCTCATAAAACTATAACGTTTTCCACTTTCCTTTTAAATTATCGATGAATGTTTAAACAGTGACACAGGTGTTATTTTCCAAGAACTAAAACAACTCGAACACTCATCTATAAAATATTTTACAAAATCAGAAAGGTTACTTTCATAAAACAATTTAAAAATTAAAAAAAAAAACGTTTACAAGTGTTGTTTTATATAGATGTATATAATAATAATACTTTATAAACGTTATAATAATAAGAGCGTACTTTAAAGCCTTCATTAGTGGCAATTTATTTGTAAAAGTAAAAATCTTGTTCTTATTCTTCAAGGGACATCTTTCTATTTATTCGACGCCGCTTTTGTCTTAATGAGTATACTTGGCTTATAAATGCATGGATTTTAAAGAACTGGTGTTTTAATTAATATTTACAAAGAGGATCGTGGTGATTTATGTATTTATATGCAATCACATAGATTTTGGGAAATCTGGTAATTGTAAGAATGCATCATTGCACGGAAATAAATGTTAGTTGTGGATTGGCGCAAGAAAATAGCATTTCTCTTTCCCCCTTTTTTTAAGACCTGGCATACTTCAGCCCAAGGTCTGTCATTTTTTCTGCTGTGAATAATGATGGGTGCTTCTCGTTATGTTTTCTCTCCTACAATCTTTATTAAGGTTCATACAATTAATTCGTCTTTCTGCTGAAATCGGTGCTATCACTAAATAAATCTGTTTCATACCTGCACTTAATCTCTATTTTTACGAATCTACTATGAAGCAATTTATTGCCGGGTTTAACCTGCGTCGCATTATTTCTATAAATACAATTATGTAATGAGTTCTACATATGTTTTTCATCTCAGATTTCTATTGTTCCAGCAAGTTTAACTAGATTATATTGTAATGCCCATTAATTAATTGTTTGAATATTTTATTACTAACCTCGCTGGCCGGTGTTTCCCGGGTGTTTGGGGGTGTGTGTTGAGTAAAAAAGCGAAGGAGGAAAATAACATAGCAACCAAAAAAAAGACCGTGGACAAGCAAAAGACCGTGGACAAGCAAAAGACCGTGGACAAAAAAAAAAGACCGTGGACAAACAAAAGACCGTGGACAAACAAAATACCGTGGACAAACAAAAGACCGTGGACAAACAAAAGACCGTGGACAAACAAAAGACCGTGGACAAACAAAAGACCGTGGACAAACAAAAGACCGTGGACAAACAAAAGACCGTGGAAAAAAGAAAGACTGTGGAAAAAAAAAAGACCGTGGAAAAAAAAAAAGACCGTGGAAAAAAAAGACCGTGGAAAAAAAAAAAGACCGTGGAAAAAAAAGACCGTGGAAAAAAAAGACCGTGGAAAAAAAAGACCTTGGGAAAAAAAGACTGTGGAAAAAAAAGACCGTGGAAAAAAAAAGACCGTGGAAAAAAAAGACCGTGGAAAAAAAAGACCGTGGAAAAAAAAGACCTTGGAAAAAAAAAGACTGTGGAAAAAAAAAAAGACCGTGGAAAAAAAAGAAGACCGTGGAAAAAAAAGAACGTGGAAAAAAAAGACCGTGGAAAAAAAAGACCTTGGAAAAAAAAAGACTGTGGAAAAAAAAGACCGTGGAAAAAAAAAGACCGTGGAAAAAAAAGACTGTGGAAAAAAAAAAAGACCGTGGAAAAAAAAGACCTTGGAAAAAAAAACACTGTGGAAAAAAAAAGACCGTGGAAAAAAAAAGAACGTGGAAAAAAAAGACCGTGGAAAAAAAAAGACCGTGGAAAAAAAAAGACCGTGGAAAAAAAAGACCGTGGAAAAAAAAGACCGTGGAAAAAAAAGACCGTGGAAAAAAAAGACCGTGGAAAAAAGAAAGACTGTGGAAAAAAAAAACCGTGGAAAAAAAAGACCGTGGAAAAAAAAAAGACTTTGGAAAAAAAAAAGACTGTGGAAAAAAAAGAGACCGTGGAAAAAAAAGAGACCGTGGAAAAGAAAAGAACGTGGAAAAAAAAAAGACCGTGGAAAAAAAAAGACCGTGGAAAAAAAAAGACCGTGGAAAAAAGAAAGGCTGTGGAAAAAAAAGACCGTGGAAAAAAAAGACCGTGGAAAAGAAAAGAACGTGGAAAAGAAAAGAACGTGGAAAAGAAAAGAACGTGGAAGAAAGAACGTTGGAAAAAAAACTGCGTCCATCACCAAAGTGGAAGTGACGAAGGTTTAAATTAAGGCTAGTCAATCGAAAATAGGGGATGAATTTCGAAAATGTTGGCGCAAAAAAGCGACTCATTGTACAAAAGTTCCAGGTTGAGGGTGAAGGAACTAATGGTTTTTGCCAATGTATCGATATTTGTCGTTTGAAGGGTCGAGTTTCAAAATGATACTTATATCGTGAAAATCCTTCGAACTTGTCGAAAGTTTTAGGATAACATACAGACATGCATACATTTAAACGGAGTTGAGAATTATATCATAGAAGATAAGGCAGCTTCTTATTCTACTAGTGTATTTTTAAGATGTGAAAGTTTCTCATGCCAATTCCGTTTGACTTTTCAAGGTTAATGATCATAACCGTCTATATTTCCGCTAATAATGTACTTCTCTTTTTAGCTCCGCATATAACGGGGTTTTATTCGGTTTCAATAGTTTTATACTCTACCATATTTGTTTTAGATGTGGTATTGTGGAAATATTGCCGAGTTTATTGAAACAGAAAAAAAATGAATTATGTAATTTACATTTCTATGAACATGATTGCAAATAATTATTGATTTCATATTCAGAAATCTTTCCCGCATAAATTTTATAGCTAATTAAGGCGTGGTTATTCTATAAAAACTGTTAACAAATATAGACTTTTTGTTCCAAGAAAATCTTTTGAATTTGAGATAAAGGAAATCAATCTAATTGGAAAACTAGATCGAGATAAAAATACTTAAGTGTTTTTTTATTATTTCCTTGCACCTAGACATTGACAATTTAATACAACCATGAGTCGAAATAGCCTTTCAACACGTAAGATACAGTGCATTAGTCCTTTTTTTTCATATACTGTAAGCAGAGGATATACACCGCCATGACTGCCTAGTAATAATTATTTTATATAGGTAATGTGCAGCATTTTCTATCCAGATTATGTAAAATGTCTACGTGTTCATGTATTACAGTATTACATTTGAAAGTACGCAAGAGACAGTTAATCTAGACTCCTGTATTTTTTTGTATATTGATATTTATATTAGCCATCCTTTGTTTCTATTTATTGAATAAAATTACAACTTTGTAATGTATAGTTTGTTGAATTGTTTTGACTCGCAATTGATCTAACTAATTTGCATATTCTTTTAAACATTCAATTTTTTTTATTTACTTTTAGTTTTGTTCGGTTTCCTTATGAGATGACTATCTTTAGTTAACTCTTTTGTTATTATACTCATGCAAATATTCTACATGATTTATGTTTGAGTAATATCTGCATAAAAAATTATAGTAAATAAAAACTTATTTTATATATACAAACATATATATATATATATTATTTTTAAAACAGTAATCTACGTACACGCGTGTTTCGAGGTCGTTACCTCTCGTCAGCGTAGTTCAACTGTTTCTAGGGATCGAACCTCAGACCATGTTTACCACAGCCCGGTGCCTTTAGATTTGTTATTGTTGAAAAAACAACAATAATAAATACAAATTTATAAGCGATAAAAATAAACAGTATAATTACTCTAAGGTTTATGGCCTAACGGTTAAGGCACCGGACTGTGGTAAACATGGTCTGAGGTTCGATCCCTAGAAACAGTTGAACTACGCTGACGAGAGGTAACGACCTCGAAACACGCGTGTACGTAGATTACTGTTTTAAAAATAATATATATATATATGTTTGTATATATAAAATAAGTTTTTATTTACTATAATTTTTATGCAGATATTACTCATAGATAAATCATGTAGAATAAATTAAAAAAAATGTTATACACGTCCAAACAAATAAAAAGGGAGACTTTCTAAGTAAATAAACAAATGAGCTTCGAGGCGGAGCCAATATTAACCGTATGTATCGGTTGAAAAAACAACATATATATATATATATATATATATATATATATATATATATATATATATATATATATATATATATGCGACATAATGGCGTCCACACCGGTTCTCGTCAGATAAACAAAGTTAAGCAACGTTGAGCCTGGTAAGTATCAGATGAGTTACCATTTGGGAATTTTAGGCTCTGTATGTGCTCTCCGTTTATCTCGGCATTTGTTTCCAGTTGTCCTGTATTTCACATGCCACTGATAATTAACAGTGTCGTCTCAGGAAAGGTGTGGTTGGAGATTGCGCACATCCTGCCACAAACATTTCACGCGCAAGAAACCCTTCGTGCGTATCTATCGTCTGTCCAAGACTGAATGGGCCTGCCTTATATATATACTAGCTGTACCCGGCCACGCGTTGCTGTGGCTCAGTTTGTTAAAATGGAACACATGTGAAAGTAGAGAAAAGTTTGATTCTTTTTTTCAAGAGAATGTACAAATTATTTTTTTATTTAACAGATGTTAAGAAAATAAACAGAAAAATACTTCCATCATTAGTTATGCAAAAAAATAAATAAAATACGATAAAACTTGCTGAGTATGCACTGTTTTACGGTTGTTGTAAAAATGGAACGGAAACTTAAATTTCGCTTCATTTTAATCTTTCTTAATTATTTAATTGTCCCCCCCCACAACGAATATAATCAAAACAGTAACATTCAACAATTGTACTTTTCAACAATTGTACTTTATCTATATAAAACGGTTTGTATTACTGTACACATAGATTCGAAAAAGTTGTGAAAAAAAACAAAAAAAAACAAATATATAAAAAATAAATGTTATCAAAGCCAAGATAAGTTACTTTTCTGCCAAACTGGATAGATATATTTTTCGTGTTTTTATTCAATGTAACATATTTATTCAGCTCGAAAACCATACAGTGTTTACTGATGTATTCGAAATTTCCAGATGGCGTCTCACACCCTCATTAACAGTGTAAGTATGGAAGAAGGTGTTATAAATAAGAAACTATACAAAATGTATAACATCTTTTCCCACACTTACCGTGTTAAAGAGAGAATCAGACGTCATCTTGAATGTTCCAATACATCGGTAAACACTGTATGGTTTTCGAGCTGAATAAACATGTTACATTGAATTGGGAAAAGATGTTATACATAAAAAACCTAATGAAATACTGTTAAAAACTGGCTCAATACATGTTAAAAGACAACGAAAGGTAAGAAAGAAAGAAAGAAAGAAAGCAAAAAAGCACGTAAGGTAAAAGCGAAACGGAAGTTGTGTTTGTGTAAGTAAGTAAGTTTGGTGCGTTTCAAGTAAATGTCAATTCAGGTGTTCATTAAACTTTAACCACGCGGGTTATAACGAATTCGAAGTAATGTAAATGTGAATTCAAATCCAGGTAACGGATTGTGTTCTGTTTGAATCTAATTTTATTATAATAAATGCTTTATAAATTGTGTTTATGTTTTATGCTAACCAATGGCAAAGTAAGCGTGGTTCGTTTCAGTGTAAGTCCAGTCCAGTTTTTAGAAAAATTCTAACCGGTGATCGGTTTTAAATGTCTCCTGTGAACGTTCTGGTACGGTGTAAGTGAGTGGCTGTGGTAGGATGAATTGTTTAGAGAGAGTTTACTTTACTACTTCCATTAAATGTAACCGATTTTTACAGTAGACTCTCACCAGACAGAATATAGGAAACTGTGATCAGCGAGATCCTTGATATGTAATAACCCTATAACATATGGCAGATGTCGTGATTCAGTTTGTGAATGATACGGCTGCACCAAATGTATACAGGTGCAGTCCTATAAACGTCAAAGTCGGAGGGGAAAAATGAGTTCATTTTATTTATATAGAGATAATATATATATATATATATATATATATATATATATATATATATATATATATATACGTTTATTTTTTATTACCGTATCTTTCTGTTAAGTTACATTATCGTTTCATCTACCCTGCCGTTTTTTGGCCGTCTGTAGCTTCCTCAGACTTTTACAGAATAAAACGCATATTTGCTCTACAACAGTATTGATCACTTTCTTCAGTTTTTATTAATTACTATTTCTAATATATATATATATATATATATATATGTCTATACATAACTATATATATATATATATATATATATATATATATGTCTATACATAAATGTTTTCAAAAATTTGCCCACCACCCTGTAATATCAGTGGTCTACAGAAACGAAAGTTTATATAAAGGGTATAAGGACATAGTAGTTATTTTTTTTAGTTTTAGCCGGGGAAAATCTTACAACAGTGTAAAAATTAAAGAGATGGTATTTGCCAGGGAAATATCGAATGAAGGCATTACGAATATGCATGCGCATTGTAGTAGCGAATTATTCATGTTTTAATGGTTAGCCTTGCAGTAAACATGCCTTCCTAGCTGAGGCATTCACGACAAAGGAAAATAAATTGTAAGCTAAATGTGTTTGCTTTTGATTCTTCATGGTGGCGAATGAGTAAATCTCTTAAACACATTTTTTTTAAATCGTTGCTTTATATTAGCTATAATAAAATCTATTAATTACGAAATCTGCATTGATTAAAAAATCATATTAAAGCGTATTTTACGATTGTACAATGCCGGGCGCTCTACTAGTATGTGTGCATGTGTATATATATATATATATATATATATATATATATATATATATATATATATATATGTATATGAGGTAGCCACACTGATGAGCTGTAAAACCGCGAAACAGTAATGTATGTGGATGCCTATATATATATGTATATATATATATATATATATATACACACACACACACACGTGTGTGTGTGTGTGGTTTGTGTGTACGTGCGTGATGCAAATTATAGAAATATTTCTTCGTCAGGAAGAGATGTAAAAGAAAATATACCTAAATATACGTATCAATGTTTCGTCTATATTTCAAGACTAGATCGGGTTGGGTAATTTAAATACAAATATGTCAGTACAATATCTGAAAGTACACCCGTTTTCTTTGTTTGTGGGGTTCAAAAAGGATGTCTTTGTTCAATTCCATAACGAAAAATACTGTTGATCTTCAAAGTGGATATAGCAGGAATGGATGGTGAGATTTTTTCATGTTATTCGCCCTAACATGTTTAAAGAGCTATGCAATTTCGTTTTTTGTTTCAATCATTAAAATTTAGTTTTTAAATAAATACCAATGATTGATCGACATATCATTTGGTATGTTTCTTTTTTTCATCTTACACACAAATCTATATATCTATAAAAGTGAGAATGTCTGTATGAGAATACATCTCAACCTTTATACTCAACGAATTTTTTATCTATAAGCAAAAAATTGGTATATAGGATATTCAGACCTGTGCAAAAACTTAAATCTTTGGATCCTGGAAAACAGCTATTAAAGGGGTCAAAATTTAAAAAAGTTGTACGTGTCAGCCATCGGATCATTTTTTCGTTTGAAAACTGTTACACGAATGCGCATGCGTGGATAGTTCACACTACAGATTACTTATGTTAAGAATAAATACTTTAAACACGTATTTTAAAGATCGTGTAATGCTGAAGGATGGTTATCGAACTTTACCCATTTTCTTTAGGGTTTGATCTTTGCCTGAGTTTTGTTTTTTTCTAGAAGTTAACGGTTTAGAAGAAAAAACGCATAATATTTGCATGCATATACTTCAGTTTTTGTATTCATAAAAATATAATATTTATGAGTATTTTACGATCCGACATTAGCCTGCTATTATAGTGCACAGTGAACGAGGCATAAACATTACTAAGTTCAGCATTTGTCCCACCCCATTTATCTCCAAACGTCCTCAAGGCCTTAATATGTTTTAATTTATGTTCAGCACCATGCGATACTGCTAAGTAGACATACACAGAAAAACTTGGACAAATATGTTAAAATAGTCTTAAAAATGGGGTGATTTTATTCGCTCTAAAAAGAGTCCCCGTGTCAGACCCAAGAGTTATCGCGACCTATAGACAAACAAAATTATATAGAAATCAGTTAGTTACAGCTTTTCAGAAAGTTTCATAAACGTCTAAAGACTCAATTGTTTTAATGAGCACAAAAGTCTCAATTTTTGCCATTTAACCAGAAACCTTAGGGGCAACAGGGATTTACCTGTAAAATCCGTTCTGTTACTTTTTTTTTTACGTAAATCATGTTTAATGTTGCTTAAAATTTTCCAAATATTCAGAGGCGTATTTATTCAGAAAACTTCTGACGGACGAACAAGGATGACTTTACAGGATCATCCTCTTTTTTTTCTGGGAGACTAACAAGTCTTATTTATATGTAGATGTGTTTTAAAAACAACAACAAAAAAGACACGGCACGTTTTTTTTTTTAGTGAAGTATCGTCGGTTGTTGGAAAAAACGGGGGTATTATGGTAAAGGCTACATGGACCCCAAATCACAAGTCTTAACTAGAATCTAGATCGTTCCACAAAAATTACTCATTTAGAATATTGGCAAACCTTCAGGCAGTCTTTGCTGCTTTCTCCAATGTCTACCTAGAATGAATCGGATCAACTCTATAATGGAAACCTATTCACATAACATCATTTTGGATCATGTGATATGATAATGAACGCATTACATAATATGTAAAAAAAGAAATAAAATATTAATGGAGAAATTACGCATATATCGTCAGGTGTTTCAATCTTATCGTATTTATATTTATTGTTTTTTTATGTGAATGCACAGAGATTAAATACCATTTGGCAAACACACTGACAAAACAACCTTGGTCCAATCGCCTTAAATCGAAACAATAATTGAGTCCTTCAGACTTAGTCGTTACATAAGGTTCCTGCCTTCGCCTTTACCGTCCGACCTGCAACCAGGTGGAGAAAAAACGCCTTAACATAAATTGTGTTCAAGAAAAATATGTGTATGTACGAAAGCTCAACACGTACTCGATTGATTTCTTTCTAAATTCAACTTTTTTTTTTTGAAAACTTAGGTGCTTTATTTCTGCAAGTTACATAGTTATTCGAAAGTGTTCCCGAGGTCTAAATAATCTTTCACGTTTCACGCACGTAGCTCCAATATCCAGGGATTACCTTTTAGAGACAAGGTCACATAAACATGTCTGTGTGCAGGAATATTTCTATCTAATAGACAATGCAGTGTAAAACCGATAGGAATTGGATGTTTTATTATTTAAGTTACGTTTATCAAACGTTTTATTTAATCCGAGCTAAGGTTTACCTATGGAAATCTGACATTATGAGATTATATATTTCTGCATTATAAAGAGGTTTATTTTGGAAACTTTTTGTTGGTGTAAGTTTTGTATTTAGTTTGGATGTTGCTTTATAGTATTGGAATACTTAGTTTGTATCGTGTGTTGCAAATTATTGCATTGATGGCGTAATTAGGTAAATGAAAATGTCTTATACTCAAAGTTAAACATATTCAGGTTTCATTGAACAGCATTTAATTATTTTGTGAACTGTTTTTTTTATTCATGTGGATTCGGGTCAACTATGAAAACAAATGCCATAGTGGCGAACGTTTTGGACTTCTGTTACTTTGCTTAAAGCGAGTGATTGAATTGAAAATGCGATTAGTGAATTTATAAAATTCACTAGCATGATTCTAATCAACTTTTCAATGAATTTACTAAACGCTATTTTAAAATTATCACTCGCCTGAGGGCGACTTATGGCAATCGCAAAACTTCCCTTAATGACACATTTCTTTTTATACTCGAAAACGGATCGAAAGTGAAAAAAAGTATAAACTATCCCTGTTAGGCAATGAAAAATACACAAGAGCAGGACTGCTGCCTAAAAAAATACTACAAAACTCATGCATTATATATATATATATATATATATATATATATATACATACACACACACACACACATATATATATATAAATATATATATATATATATAAATATATATAGGCATATATATATAAATATATATATATATATATATATAGACAAAACGGAAATCTGGAAGTAAAATGTATTGTTCTGCATGGAATACAAAAAGAACATAAGGATGTTTTACATAAATCGTAGATTTTCGATGTATGGCTAATTCAATAGTAGGAAATGCATTTAGTAAACTGAATTTTAGTCATAAATTTTACTTATTTGCACAATGATGTAAATTAAATCTAAATTATTGTATTGAAATAAAATTTTGATCGGGATAACCTTAGAAATATTGATATTAATGTTTGTATGGACTTTAGGTTTACACTGTAATTCAATAGCATTTCTAAATGTTAATATATATGTAAAATTTTAATATATATATATATATATATATATATATATATATATAAAATTGTATTATATATATATATATATAATTGTATTATATATGTATATATATAATTGTATTATATATATATATATATATATAAAATTGTAATATATATATATATATAAAATTGTAATATATATATATAAAATTGTAATATATATATATATATATATATAAAATTGTAATATATATATATATATATATAAAATTGTAATATATATATATATAAAATTGTAATATATATATATATAAAATTGTAATATATATATATATATATATAAAATTGTAATATATATATATATATATATAAAATTGTAATATATATATATATATATATATATAAAATTGTAATATATATATATATAAAATTGTAATATATATATATATATATATATAAAATTGTAATATATATATATATATAAAATTGTAATATATATATATATATAAAATTGTAATATATATATATATATAAAATTGTAATATATATATATATATATATATATATATATATATATATATATAAAGACAAATACAATCATTCATGTAACATATACCCACGCACCTAGATATAAAGATGATGAGTATAGGAGGAAGAATTAACTTGAGATAGTGATTCAAAAGTCCCCCTTTTTTGGTTATTTTATTCTCGATTTACCTTACATTCTATTGTCGTCTAAAACCAAAGCAGATAAAAGAATGAAATACACCATAAACACATTGAAATAAAGAAAGCAAAGCGGCTCGTAATAATAATGCCAACAACAGTCATGAAGAGAAAGACATCACCACTAACAACAACAACAACAACAACAACAACAACGGCGTAACAATAATAAAAAGATTGGCTCATATTGCTTCGCTTAGCCAGAAATGTTTCACAGACTCGACTGTCGCAGTAACAGCAGATATTGATTAGCCGAATCGAAGTAAACCAGCGGAGCCACAGACGCTGAAAGTAGTCTAACAAGAAGTAAGATTGAGAAGATGAAGATGGAGACGGGAAGCTGTGGATGGAGGAGATGTAGATGGAGAAGCAAAGTAATGGCAACTACACGATGAAGATAAAAATAATGAAACAAAACAACAATAAAAAAAGCAATAACAATGAAGCAAAGACGCCGAGTGTGGGATGCTGAAACATTGTCGGAGGAAGAGCGGATGAGGATTCGACGTAGTTTATCAGGATTTAGTCGCCTCGAAGAGTAAAACTAGAAAAATCATCCTCAGCAGGCGCCCATTCAATCTACACGGTTTTTGATATATTTAAAATATTTCTAAAAATTAAGTGGATATAGCGACGAAAATACCATTTCAAACATGAGCATGGCAGACTAACAAAGCGACTATTCTACAGGTTAATTACCTATAGAATAATCGCTTTGTTAGTCTGTCATGCACATGTTTGAAATGGTATTTTCGTCGCTCTATCCACTTAATTTTTAGAAATATTTTAAATATATCAAAAACAGTGTTGATTGAATGGGCGCCTGCTGAGGATGATTTTACGTGTAGATAAGATCCGGCTGAAATCAATAAGCAGTATAATAATAAAATATTTAAAATTACAGTAGAGAAATACGAAAATATGGGTACGGTTTAACATGTTAGAACTGGAAAAGAAAAAAAGTAAAAAAAATATAAATTTATAACTTAAAATATTGCAGCATTAAGTGATTATGTTATAAATTGAATTAAAAAAAAACAATCTAAATGATTCAATATTTTAACTTATAAATTTATTATATATTTTGTTCGAATATCTTGTCGGTTTTAAGATCCAGCAACCAGCCCTCTACTTTTTCATGTTTAAGCCTTACCATATTACTTTATATACCCATATGTTTTATTATAATCTATTTTTTCAGGCTTTCAGTAAATTCAGTTGTTCTTAGTATAATTTCCGTCTTTTTTTTTGCCGCCCCCATAAACATAACATGCACATATATAATACCAATGGTCGGCACTCGTCTGCTCTCAATAAAATCCACTCAATTATATTCGTATCATTCTTTCATTCTGTTTCACTTGTTACTTCTCTTTTCGCCAGAGCGGGAAATTGCTAACAACACTACTCGCTGAAACGAGTTGGTCTCTATTGAAACCAGTCATAAAAAAACATCAATCACCTTCTTATGTTTTTTTACGATTTTTAACAAAAGTAAATTCATCATAACTTCTGTTTTACTGACCGAAAATTAAAGACCAATTTTCACAACATAGCTGAGAAGGTGATCTATAAATTGTAATAATTGTTTGAAATTTGGTCGAAAAATGAGTGGGCGGTGAATTTTTAAAGCAGTTATAAATTACTTAAACTGCAACTTAACCACATATGCAAACACTGAAGTGCTTGAATGATATACATTTAGCATATGGATGAATATGCTGTTTTAACACTAAGTATATTAGACTGAAAAACTAGACGTATTATTCGGGTTATCGGGATGGCATTTTTCTTTTTCACAACATGTCGGCCGACGTAATGTCCTATGTTTCATAGGTGTATGCTGTACAAATCAAAAACCAGACGCTGGAAGTTTCTTCGTAAATATAGTTATTATCTGCAGTGTGAGCGACAATTGAGGATTGCTTAAGACTTCTACCGAATCATGCCTAAGGGACCGATATCAGTAAAAAAAAAAAAAATAAAATATGGCGGATTCTAAAAGTAATTAAAAATAAATAAATAAAAAATAAAAAAAAAAACGAATTTGATATTTTTCATCAAGTGTTGCATTTCTGCTGGGAAGTTTATTTGGAGGAGAACAAACGAGGTATGCATCGTCCGTCGTGATTAAATAGTGGACGAGCCATACAAACTGACTCAGTTCAGCATTTTCTCCCAACCCCCACCCCATTAAGCCCTAAAAGTCCCAGGGCACGTCATATTCAAACAGACGGTGCAGTTTTAGGCCTTAATATATGTACATTTGAATTCTGCCCCATTCAAAAAAATAAATGACTCATTTCGCCCGCAAAGTATCCGATGATTAAATTATTCAAATTGGAGTTTAAAATGCAAAATTAAAAAAAAGTTATTGAAAAAAGTGTGGACAGACGAATGGATAACATACACGGGTGGATTTCTAGGTCCACCCGTTTATTGTTGGGGGGGGGCAACACTCATCCGAGTTTGGTGTAGAATTTCATGTCATAGAAAAATGAAGTCAGTAATAGTCATTCAAAATCCAGCTAAACCGTTACATTTATTCAAAGAGAGCTTAAATCTATTTGGTTGGAAAGGATACTCTGACAAGTACGACTATTTACAACACCCATATATAAACAGCTCAAGGTTTACACTATACATCGAATATCGATAAGAATAATTAATAAAAATGATTTTTTTTTAGACTTTTTTACAACAAAAAATATTTCAATGGTTTATTTTCTTACTTCAATATTTGGAGGGTGAAAAATACTTACATGGTGACTCGAAGCAAATAAAATGTGCGGATATGTCAAGGAAATAATATAATTTACATTGCAATTATTTTTAAAGTCACAAATATTAGCGATAGTTTTTTTTTTTTTTGGATATAGGTTTTCCTTCTTATTTACAGGGTAATGAGTTCGAATAAAGATGGCTGAGTTCCATAGGAAACATTAAATAAACATAGAATTTTATATCGACCAGAACGTTGACTATATGAAAGATGAAGAGAGTAGTCTTAAGAATCCAAGTAATGTGACTATTCACTCCTCATCTAAAATAATGAGATAGATTAAATCTTTCTTATAGAAAAGTCAATTTGTGTGTAAGTTCCTTTTTCAGATTTTCCGAAACAACTGAGCCTATCTTTTGCTAATTTCACACTTTGATAATACATACATCTGACATCGTTATGTTTTTAAATTCATCCGATGAGTATCAACAATCGAACGAATCCGATCTTAAAATATAGACTTTCTTTCTCATGAAGAATAATTTTTACAGGGAACATTTTACCTTACTCCGTCCAAGGGAAATAAGTTTTAGCAAATCATTTCTTCTTTCAAAATAAATTTATTATCAGCAAAATATATAGCTCAGTCGTACAGCATTCGATTACAAATCGAATGATTCCCTGTCAATCCCGGGTTTACCAAACCATTTTCATTTTTTCGTGTTAACGAATCTAATTTACAATAAAAGTAAATTTTAATATCTTCGCAAATAATTTCTTCATTCGCATAATTTAAATCAAACCACCAGAAGTAAATTTTCTAGTGCATACAACGTCAAGCTCAAATATGGTATTGTAAACAGACAGAGACGGAATTTGATGAACGACATTACGATTATTATTTTTTCATTATTTAAATTGTCTTTGCTAATTAGTCAACAAAAAAATTATAACTCATAAAATATAACAATACATGAGCATTGATTCTATGATAATATATACACAATCTGCATAAATTTAAATATCATATTTTTTAGTATTGTACGACCGTGGCAACGATGAGCGCCCAGCGAGGTTAAACTAAATACGTAATATGACAGAACTTTATTATTAATACATTAGCGTAATAGACAGGCAACCGATATCTAAGATTTAATTTAGATATACAATACAGAAAGAAACAAATAGCTACAGAGAAAACCTTTGACGTATCATAGAGACAAGCCGACTAAAATCTTATCGATTAATTACGGTTTCAAACGTAAGCGTCCCAGTCAGACAGTCCGATAGCCATAGCTTTCGATTCAGGTGCGAGGACGCATTATATGTACACAAAACCGAAGAGAACAATAACAAAAAAAGTAAAAAAAAAAGAGTTAATACCGACAGGCAAGTCTCTTTCCCTTTTAAATACTTAAAAATGTGGTTAATCATTTCAGAGTCTTCTTCAAAGTTACTTTATAGCGTATTAAATCGTCGGGGTTTGGCTGTTGAATACACAGAGTGCAGTGTAATTCTCCGCTTCGCATGCTCGTTGTTTTTTTAGTTGTTATTGGAACGATGCTATTGATTTCAAAATCGTTATAATGCATTAAAATGGTGCGCCAACGTATACGAGAAGGAAACAGAGAAGAAGGCAAAAGAAAACGAAATCTTTATTTACAATATAAACAACCATTTCCGCGAGTACTAATACCGATCAATCGAGTAGCGTTCCAATGGCTTCCGCAAACGTTATTTCTGTGAGGATCGTATGTTCTATACTAAGGCAGCTCAATTACTTACTTTGATCTTCAGTACGTGTTCAAAAATACATACATGTGTGCATAATAATGTAAATACATCTTGTGTTTTCGCTAGATATAAACACACATAAAATGCATCTTCTGTAAAGCATGTTTATATTGTTGTAACAGCATCGACTGTCAACCAAGTAGGCGGATATTGGTCGTATTTTGAGACACTCGACTTACTACAAAACACTGAAGAGATGTCATACGCCATTCGCAAGTTTTAAACGTTTATGTTTCATTTTCAATTTGCCTGGTTGCCCAGCATTGAACAAAAAACAAAACAAAAAAAAAAAACGTGGGAGTATCCAGTCAGGCTCGAACCCGTACCGCGAAGGAGGAAAAAAACATGATAAAAAAAGCGTGACATCTTTTCTGTTGCACCTAAAGCCAAACCGGAATTGACGTATGTATAAATTAAGGTTAGTAAATTGAAAAGAGTGGATAACATTCGAAAATATCGGCGAAAAATGCGACCCCTTCCTGTAGAAAAGTGTCCCGTTGAGGGTGAAAGAATGTTTAGACAATTTTCGAAATTTGTGGTCCCAAAACGATACTAATCCCATGAAAACCCGTCGCCTCTGTCGAAAGTGTTAGATATACACACGTACATACATGCCTACATACATTTTAACAGACGGATAAAATTTATATTAAATATAACATTCATTGGTTATATGAGCTGCGAGAAGTGAATAACCCACATGGCTGAACGATGCTAATGTCAGGTGGTAGTTAAACTACGAAATGCGAATATAGAAACGAAACACGTTTTAATATTGTTTGACTAAAGAAATACCTTTCTGTGTCCTGTCTTATTTAGATATTTTTGTACGGAAACCTGCCATTTAACGAAAAATTAAATTTGAATATGAGAAAGACAACAGCAAACGAAAAAAAGCATTAAGCATACATGTTTTTTTTTATTAAATATGTTCAGCATTGGAATAGTTTTTCTTATCATTTGAAATAAAATTGTGGAGACATTATTTGAATTCATTTTAAATCATTGTCACAATCTTCTTTTACAATACTTATTAGACACGTTTTATGAGTAAGTTTCTTTTCGGTTGGGTTGTTAGAGTTTACTAATAAGTTTAAAGATTAGTTAAATGGTTTCGTATTTTGCTCGTATTCGCATTTACCAATGAATTAAATAAAGTATATAAAATGTAATGAAAAATAATAAAATTAATTATAAAAAAAATATATGTAAATGAAAAGATCTGTTTTTTTTAATAACTGAGGCAATGTCGGACAAAAAGCAAGAAAAAATGAAAACGAAAAGATATGAAGGTCTCACTCAATAGATTTCTACTAAATTTTGTTTGAAAAAGGACATTGTTTAAAAGGCAAAAAAAGTCGGTATAATTAGCATATTACTTTTTATTATTCCTTGCGTTCAAAACTATCAAAGTACACTCGGTTCAAATACAGGTATTTCGAAATTTTAAATTACCATGTGACGTCAGCATGGGTCATCCATGTTGGCAAATCACAGTATGAAAACTCATTTATCTCATTCATTACATCCACAATAAAAGCAGGATTATATATCTCTTTTCCTCGTACGCAGACATATCTTAATCGACTACTTCACTCTACAGCAGTTAGATTTTTTAATAGGAAAATGTTATCTCTTTTACAGATTAATTTACTTGAAAAGTTCCTACTTTCAGCTGTCAATTGTATAACATAATGTACACATTGAATTTACCCCGACCCGCACACACCTAGGTTCCACTACACCCTTTTGCCCCGACAAAGATAAAACCAATTAGACAAACGAATTATTTATGATTCTTAATTAAACATTCAATTAAACTTGAACATCATATCTAGATATAACTCGTTTCGTAATTTTTCATATATTAAGAATAAAAAAAATTACACGTATTTCCGCAGAGCAGAATGGGCTTTATAGTCATTGTTATTTTTAGTTTCGTCGTTAGATGTTGGTGAGATTTTAAGCATTTCCCCTTTAGCTACAGACAGGGCCGTAGAATAATATCCTGGATACTGTCCTTAAAATGTTTCATAATATGTTTCGTATTTTGTTGTTTTTATATATTTAAAAGAAATTACAGCTCTATTTATATTATTTTTTTTCACATAAATTATGAAAGGAAAAAAATTTACAGAAAAATAAACGGCCTTTTCTGTTGTTGGTGATGATGATTTTAGTATTCTTATTGATACGCGCAGGGGGTATTAACCTACGTATATACTGAGAGACTGACGTTTGATAATATTCGATACTGTCACTTTATAGCATTAATAATACTCATTATTATTTTTGATTTGGGAGTGCTGGTTCTAGTTGGTTTAGTTTGCTAATATTTTAGATTTTTTTGGATTTCTTTCATTTTGGATTTCTTTCATTTTTCCTATTTTATACGCACTGAGATTGAAGTAGTAATGAGCCTCAACAAGTTCCCACACCATTTGCACTCATTTAGTGGACGTCTGGGTAGTGCTTCTATTCTCGGTGTTCCGTCTTTTTAAATTCTTCAAAGATATTTTAGAGCGGTGTCAATCCCGATTAAATCGATAACTTTATTATTAATATTTTTATTTTAAATTTTAGTTTTGTTAATATTATTACTTACTTATTTTGACTAATAGACTTATTTTCATTATATATATTCCTAAAAGTTTTATTTTTAATTAGTCTTAATATTAGTATTTTTTACTAGCCTGCTTATTTTTATTTATTTTTATTATTGTCTGTATTTCTGTTGCAATTATCTTTATGTTAAGTATGTGTCTTAGTGAAAGTAATATGATATACATTGTTTCATTTCTTTAAACATTCTTGTTGGAATTTTGTATTGTCTAGTAAATGTTATTACTTTAATTGCTATGTGTTTATTAGTATTATGTGCTTGTATTATATTTTTCTTGTGTATGTTTTTATGAAAAGTACTCTTTTGATACTTATAAATTTATAAATATAATATTAGTTAATGATACTTTATATTATTGTTTATATTCGTATTAATATTGCGAACATCATTATCATGTACAGTTCATCAATAATTTTAGTTTTGACTTGGCATCGAATGTTCGTCTCTGTCTTAATTTCCCAGCTAATCTTAGATGCTGAAAGGCTAGTATACATATATATATATATATATATATATATATATATATATATATATATATATATATATATATACACACACGCCCTTGGCATGACATTAAACTACAT
Organism: Euprymna scolopes; assembly: GCF_053919585.1. NCBI lineage: Eukaryota > Metazoa > Mollusca > Cephalopoda > Sepiida > Sepiolidae > Euprymna > Euprymna scolopes. Next base: position 98,641,670 of record NC_136501.1, on the reverse strand, counting down.
CCGGCAACGAGGCCCTTGTACAGGAGCTCCAGAGAAAATGTCAATATCACTTAGTCGTTGCAGTGCTGGGTCACCCTTGGGCAAGGTGTAATACTCACTACCCCCCCGCCCGATTTAGGGTCACAAAAATCAAAGCCTGGTCAACAATGCTCTTGGCGGATAAGGAACGAATCCCAACGGCTTGCGCAGCGGAAGAACCAGCACCGAAGTGCCGACACGGTCAACAAAGGTGATGTACAACAATACTCGGGTCTGCCTCGACCATCGGATGCGGCTGATTGCATGTGTGTACACTGTCCTGACCTGTCCTTGCCTCTGTACTTTTACTTTCAGGGCAGAGGGTGTTAGCAGAACTGGGCAAACTGTTTATTCCTACTTTGTCTAGGCTGGGAGAGGTGAACTCCTGTGGCGATGGAGTGAGGCCGTACGGCAGGGTTGAGTGACTGGAAGCGGCGGCGTGATCTCTGCACTCAGGGGATTGGAGTACGATGATCGTGCTCTAGCTGTCTCATCGTCGAAATCGACGGACTGCCCGAGATTATATATGATATATATATATACATACACACACATACAAATTAAAATTATGAGCATTACGATTTACAAGAGATGCTTTTCAAAAACAAAAGATAGAAGTTAGAAGTGTTTTCTTGTCCCATGGAAAACAATTACCAAAGTACCATGACTAAAAGTTGGGACGTTAACACAGATTAAAACGCCAGGGTGTTGAGATATATGATGTTACTAGAGAGACCACTGAGAAACATTTGTCTTTTACTTTTTGAATGTTGTCTACACTTTAACAAGTGGTATAGGATATTCTGCACTGCTGAATCAAGGAATTGCATACGCTTCTCTCCACAAGTCATTTTTGTGCTAATTTCATTAAAAAATATATCGTGACTAAACCGATGATATTTTTGTGGTATTATGAGCCAATTATTGTAAACACGTATGATATTAAATATTTTCTCAAAAGAAAAAAGAACGCCAAAAAATATATTGATTACCTGATAGAAATATCGACTACTGAAAAATGAATAGAAACGCATCTTAATATCATGTTTCTTCACCATTGTTCAAACTTCCCTAACTTCACGAAATCCTAGTACGTTCTTTGGCTATGAGTTCTTTCTCAAATTACCTACAGTATTCAACCATCATAGCTGCATACTAGAAGCCCTGACACCTGATGTACATCTTTTAAAGTCCTTATGGAATGTCTACTCGTCACTGATTCAACTGAGGTTCTCAGGAAACCGGTCCATACGGGAAATATGTAGTTAAACCTGACACTCAGTCGCAGCGCATGTTGCTGTAAGCATGGTACTGACATGCTCTCCGTATGTTGTTGTCATAATTTCGCTAAGAGAGGTCTTTCTTGACAGAAATAAATATTTTAAACGTTTCCAGCACTACTTTGTTCATAATTACCGAACTATGTATTTCTAATGGGCTGCATGATCTGAGGATTATCAAACTCGCTAGTTTTCAGCAAACATATTGCTAGATCTGAAAATCCTGGCATGAGTCAGAAAGTTATCGTCCGTGTTCAGAGCTTTGTTGACAAATTTGAGCTTGACGTCCAGCGATGGGACAAATAATCTGTCTCTGTCTGTCAGATGGTCGTTGATAACGTTCCTTTCTTTCCAAGACAAAATTTTTACTGTTCGGAACAGTCTTCTTTCGTATATGCTTAGCTTCATTTTAGGAAGATTTCGAAGTATCATGAATTGAAAGCATACAATACTATCATACCATAAGACCTCGTATCATAAAAATAAACATTTACAAATAAAATATTGTACTTTATCTCCAACAATTTCCAAACTTCCCTACACATGCGTATATGTAAACAAAAAGTAAAATAATGCTACTATAGTTCAGAAACTTTACCAAATTGAGGAAAACAAACCTCAGTTTTGGAATCAGCGCATCAGATTAGTACTTAAGTTTAAAATAACAGAAAACAAATCTGTTGTTGACATATAAGACGATACATTAAAATATCTAATCAACCTCAAGCACACGTATTTATTTAAAAAAATAAATTCAAAAGAAATAAAGGTGAGATCTTTAATAGTAAGTACAGCTCCGATGAAGTCTAGTTAGATTCACGGATAACACCATCATTTTTCATTTCTATGCAAGTTCGTTCTTAAGTTGGTTTCACTAAGGTTACAGGTTAAACAACATAAGTGCGGCTGATTCATTCTACCGATGTAAATAAGTTTTATCTGAAAATCAAACGAACAAGTTTTAAAACAGATCGGATAATTAAACTCTCAGTCGTTTTTATATTTTCTAGTAATAACGTGATGTATCGAAACCTTTGGGTCATAGACGTTTTTCTCATTATGATTAAAAAAATAACTATATATCAGTAAAGGAGATTTAAAGAATGAATACGAGATATTCTGTTTAGGTTAGTATTTCATCAACTAGAAATCTATACATAGTATATATCTAAACATCTCGGGCACTTATGTCGCCGTTATCTGATTCAATCGCCTGGCATTTAGAAACAAGAATTATACACTTACGAGGTGAAACATTAGAGAAACCAATATTCCCAAGTGTCAGTAATGTAGAATGACTGTTATAAATATATATCGTAAAAATAAAAAAAAAGAAAGAAATGTCACCTGTAAATACAATTCATCTTTGCGATGGTTTGACTTAGATTGGTAAATTATCGAATAGATGATTATATTTACAAAACAAATGTGATATTATGAAGGTTTATCCGAGGTATCACATTTGTAAAGAGATTTCCTTAATCCAGAATGTATAAATCATTTATATTTAAAATTATCGAAAACCAAAGAAAGAGAATATTGCAATTTGGATTCGGCGCTGAGAAAAAATTGCGATCTGGATTTCTCGATGAATAAGGCTGCCCAGTTCCATATCTATCTATATATATATATATATTATATATATATATATATATATATATATATATATATATATACACATATATGTATATATATACACATATATATATGTATATATACACACATATATATATGTATATATACACATATATGTATATATACACATATATGTATATATACACATATATGTATATATACACATATATATGTATATATACATATATGTATATATACATATATATGTATATATACATATATATGTATATATACATATGTATATATACATATGTATATATACATATATGTATATATACATATATGTATATATACATATATATATATATATATACATATATGTATATATACATATATATATATATCTATACATATATATATCTATATATACATATATATATATGTATATATACATATATATATATATATATACATATATATGTATATATACATATATATATATGTATATATACATATATATATATATATCTATATACATATATATATATGTATATATACATATATATATATATATATACATATATATGTATATATACATATATATATATGTATATATACATATATATATATATATCTATATACATATGTATATATACATATGTACATATACATATGTATATATACATATGTATATATACATATGTATATATACATATGTATATATACATATCTATGTATATATACATATATATGTATATACACATATGTATACACATATATATGTATATATACATATATGTGTATATACACATATATATGTATATACACATATATATGTATATACACATATATATGTATATATGTATATAGTGTTTGTCTTATTACCAAAATTACCACTATATATATATATATATATATATATATATATATATGCATAACGTGTTATTACTATTATTGTAACAGTAAATATACGCTAGTGATCTATGAACTAAGAGAAAATTACATTGCATTTTACACACAGAACTATGCATATACTTCTATGCACACACACTATATATATATATATATATATATTAGTCCGCAATCTGATTTTCATGAGTCATATTCCCGTTATCATGTTCATATAAAGGAAGTCCAAAGCAGTATGTAACAAAGACTGCATCAAAAGTACAAATTTACTTTGAACATACAATAATATATGTATAAATGTGTGTGTGTCTGTGTTTATGCATGCTAATAAGAATGCACTTCTCTTCTCTCTCTATATATATATATATATATATATATATATTTGTATGTAAGGTTTTGTTCAAGAATGCGGGTGTATTACTTTGAGGACTTTCCTTTTTTTACTCTTTTATGCGATAGCATCTTCAATCATATATTGGACGTCATATAGCATAAATATGTAGGCATACAGCAACGGTTTTCACATATGCATAATAGATCTGAAAAAAAAATCCTTTCAACAAAGTAAATCGATTCAAATACGTACTCTAGTTCTTTTTTCCTTGAGGAACGATTCATCATTAATTCAATAAATCTCGCATTTTGACGGACACTTTAAAATATCGGACACCATGTGTGTGGAAATTCACCCTTACGTATGAATTAATACTACATGCTTTATCTCATAATTAGCAGCATCAGCAACCCCCTCTTCTTTTAATAGATACTTTCATTAATATTAGATAATTTAGAGAAAATTTGAGATCTCTGTAAACCGATTCCTAATTGGCTTCTGCTCCTAAGTTCTCACTGATTTTTTAAATCCTTGCTAATATTTTTAAGTATATTTGTTTAAATGCGTACACAGTATGATCATAGCAAAAGATAAATATAATCAATATTACTTTTATTATATTTCTATTTGTTACGAGGCAACATCTGATGGACAGTCCATTTAAGGAATATGTAGAGCCATGCCAAAATCTTGTACTCTCTACTATGAAGGAAATGTACGAGGTGTCTTTAATAAGTTTCCCGACTTTTTCGTCTAGGCACATCGCACTATAATTCAATTTAAAGTAGTCTCCTTCTGTTGCAATGCAAGTGTTGTATCTTTCCAGCCACTTCTGTAAGAACCCATCGACTTCCTATTGGGTGAGAATATCACAGCCTATTTCATCTCCTCAATTGTATCATAACGACTACTCTAAATGTTTACTTAAGCTTAGAGAAGGAGCAAAAGTTTAACTATAGGAAGGCTAAGGAAATATCTTGTTCATAAATTTTGCTCAAATAATTGTGTGTGTTCCCACACTGACTCAGATTGGCACCGTCTTTATTGATATACAACGGTTTTTATCCATATGTTGTTATTGAGCAAATCAACTTACTTTCTTACTCCTTCCAAACTTCTCATCACTCAATAGCAATAACATACTTACTGTTCAAGAGTCTACGACAGTTTTCAATGCCTGTACAAAGACTGGAGACTTTTTGAGGCACCTCATAATATTTTATTTGTCGTGTGTAAGACTCTGATATAATTAATAAACCCAAACCTTACTAATGTTGCTTCAAATGAAATCGGCTCTCTCTACCGAGAAAGTAAATTACGTATATAAGATCCCATCTCATGTCTTTAAAAAACAGAAGTTCTCCATGTGCGTCTTTTTGATGAAACTACAACGGGTCTCACTTTAATAGTACATTATTTTTCTACTCTGTCTATCTAAATATATCCCGCACTGTATGTATAAGCAACAGCATATCTTGTATTGTCGCATCCCTTTGCTGTTTTACAAGTATGTTAATCTAAGTTGATCGCTACACTCAGAGCACGTGTATACTTCGATTTACATAGACTGATATACACGACCGCTAATAAAATCCCATACCTACATGTAAAAATACTTCTAAATGTTTCGCTCGAGCTGCTAGACTGTCTTTTCCTGACCGCTTCCGCGTTTGTACTTACCTAAATACAATTAAATAGAATGTAATCACGTACCTACCATTCTTCTACGTCCCAAGATACAATATAGCCTTCTACGTCCCAAGATACAATCCAGCCTTCTACGTCCCAAGATACAATCCAGCCTTCTACGTCCCAAGATACAATCCAGCCTTCTACGTCCCAAGATACAATCCAGCCTTCTACGTCCCAAGATACAATCCAGCCTTCTACGTCCCAAGATACAATCCAGCCTTCTACGTCCCAAGATACAATCCAGCCTTCTACGTCCCAAGATACAATCCAGCCTTCTACGTCCCAAGATACAATCCAGCCTTCTACGTCCCAAGATACAATCCAGCCTTCTACGTCCCAAGATACAATCCAGCCTTCTACGTCCCAAGATACAATCCAGCCTTCTGCGTCCCAAGATACAATCCAGCCTTCTGCGTCCCAAGATACAATCCAGCCTTCTGCGTCCCAAGATACAATCCAGCCTTCTGCGTCCCAAGATACAATCCAGCCTTCTGCGTCCCAAGATACAATCCAGCCTTCTGCGTCCCAAGATACAATCCAGCCTTCTGCGTCCCAAGATACAATCCAGCCTTCTACGTCCCAAGATACAATCCAGCCTTCTACGTCCCAAGATACAATCCAGCCTTCTACGTCCCAAGATACAATCCAGCCTTCTACGTCCCAAGATACAATCCAGCCTTCTACGTCCCAAGATACAATCCAGCCTTCTACGTCCCAAGATACAATCCAGCCTTCTACGTCCCAAGATACAATCCAGCCTTCTACGTCCCAAGATACAATCCAGCCTTCTACGTCCCAAGATACAATCCAGCCTTCTACGTCCCAAGATACAATCCAGCCTTCTACGTCCCAAGATACAATCCAGCCTTCTACGTCCCAAGATACAATCCAGCCTTCTACGTCCCAAGATACAATCCAGCCTTCTACGTCCCAAGATACAATCCAGCCTTCTACGTCCCAAGATACAATCCAGCCTTCTACGTCCCAAGATACAATCCAGCCTTCTACGTCCCAAGATACAATCCAGCCTTCTACGTCCCAAGATACAATCCAGCCTTCTACGTCCCAAGATACAATCCAGCCTTCTACGTCCCAAGATACAATCCAGCCTTCTACGTCCCAAGATACAATCCAGCCTTCTACGTCCCAAGATACAATCCAGCCTTCTACGTCCCAAGATACAATCCAGCCTTCTACGTCCCAAGATACAATCCAGCCTTCTACGTCCCAAGATACAATCCAGCCTTCTACGTCCCAAGATACAATCCAGCCTTCTACGTCCCAAGATACAATCCAGCCTTCTACGTCCCAAGATACAATCCAGCCTTCTACGTCCCAAGATACAATCCAGCCTTCTACGTCCCAAGATACAATCCAGCCTTCTACGTCCCAAGATACAATCCAGCCTTCTACGTCCCAAGATACAATCCAGCCTTCTACGTCCCAAGATACAATCCAGCCTTCTACGTCCCAAGATACAATCCAGCCTTCTACGTCCCAAGATACAATCCAGCCTTCTACGTCCCAAGATACAATCCAGCCTTCTACGTCCCAAGATACAATCCAGCCTTCTACGCCCCAAGATACAATGCAGCCTTCTACGCCCCAAGATACAATGCAGCCTTCTACGCCCCAAGATACAATGCAGCCTTCTACGTCCCAAGATACAATGCAGCCTTCTACGTCCCAAGATACAATGCAGCCTTCTACGTCCCAAGATACAATGCAGCCTTCTACGTCCCAAGATACAATGCAGCCTTCTACGTCCCAAGATACAATGCAGCCTTCTACGTCCCAAGATACAATGCAGCCTTCTACGTCCCAAGATACAATGCAGCCTTCTACGTCCCAAGATACAATGCAGCCTTCTACGTCCCAAGATACAATGCAGCCTTCTACGTCCCAAGATACAATGCAGCCTTCTACGTCCCAAGATACACTATAGCCTTCTACGTCCCAAGATACAATGTAGCCATTTACGTACCAAGATACAATGTAGCCTTCTACGTACCAAGATACAATGTAGCCTTCTACGTACCAAGATACAATGTAGCCTTCTACGTACCAAGATACAATGTAGCCTTCTACGTACCAAGATACAATGTAGCCTTCTACGTACCAAGATACAATATAGCCCTCTACGTCCCAAGATACAATATAGCCTTCTATGTCCCAAGATTCAATATAGCCTTCTATGTCCCAAGATACAATATAGCCTTCTACGTCCCAAGATACAATATAGCCTTCTACGTCCCAAGATACAATATAGCCTTCTATGTACCAATATACAATATAGCCTTCTACGTACCAAGATACAATATGGCCTTCTACGTACCAAGATACAATATGGCCTTCTACGTACCAAGATACAATATAGCCTTCTACGTAGCAAGATACAATATAGCCTTGTACGTTCCATGATATAATCTTTTACATTCAAAGATATTTTATCGCCATTTACGTAACAAGATATGATGTTGTTATGGGTCGAAAGAGTATCTATTTAAAACTTTCCTCAGTTTTCTATAGTAAGAAAAAAATAATCTATAAACTCTCCTTAGCTAATGACATTGCTTTTGTGAATGAATACACACAGAAACTTTAAGGATTTGTGTTTGTATAAGCAAGGAATGCAACGAGGATACGATTAAAAATAAATAAAATTAGCGAAAACAGGTGTACGCCTATAGCTACACCACACTTTAATTTAAATATGACTCTTCACAGTAAAACTATCAAACAGGTCACCCAATCTATTTAATGAAGACAAACTGACTGTCTCTCGTAATCACGACACGACACTGAAACACAGAATAGATTTGGGTTGGTCGGCTTTTAAAATATACAGAAACATTCTAAAATAAAAAAAAAGATGGCGGTAGTTGTTAAAATAAAAGTTTATATAATATGTACTCTCAGTTTTTTTTTTATATGGTAATGATTGTATCATATGGGCTAAAGAAGTAGACAATGCCATTGAAGGGTTTGAAAATCAAGTCAGGCGTTTCATTATGGGGCATGGCCTAATCGACCCCCCCAAAAAAAATAAAAAAACAATATCCACCTTCCCTTAAACGACATGCCTACCCGGCCTTTTTATAAAATCAAAAATGCAAACTGGAATATCAAAATATACTTTGATGATATGTTAAAAAGCAAAATAAGCAGTAAAAAAAGCCAAGAAGAAAGGAAAGAGAAAACATTTTGTATTGGACATCTCTCAACAGTTTTACGTCCATCAAGCAACTTACACCGGATCTGGGGGATTTTTTTTTTGTACATAGCCATCACCACATTATCAAGGCCAAGAGGTCACTCAAGGATAAGGGTTAAAGGGTGTACAGTTGAAATTGGACAATATAGTAATCATTAGTAATGAAAATTTGGCAAATTTGATAACTTATATGGAACGGCTCATACAGGACTTATTTACGTTAGACTTGAAGACAACCATATTGTAGTCAGCCGGAAAGCAGGAAAACGGAAGACAATTCCACAGGCGTGCAGTTCTAAGAAAGAAGCTTTGTTCATGGAATCTACATTTAGGTTTAGGCACAGATAAAGAGTGGGGGAATTATTGATAGTGTTTACAGCTAGACGAGTGTTTCTTGTGAAAGTTTGGCGAGGGCGGACCATAGATTGAAGCTCAGTCGAACACTTTCCATGAAAATAACGATACATCAGAGACAAACTCGCAACATTTCTTCTGTGAGATAGAGGTTGCAAGGAAGAGAAAAGGACATCTCCTACGAATGGCGGAAATAAGTTACGTGGATTTGTAATCAACACCAAGCGGAATATATAAAACCTGAAAGCTACTAATTTCACTCCTAATAATCGATAATTCTAGAGTATACTATGTACAAAAGATTTCGTAGTTTGTCTAGCTAGATGAAATAGATATTCTCCATATCGCATAAACTGATATATATGAGCACGCGAGAATTGTGGGAATTTGTTGTCGCCGACAAATGTTCAGACCGTCGGACAATACTAGTTAGAACAAATTGAAATCTTCTTTCCGCCATTATCTGATAACCTACATCACCTCAATTTGAAGCCAATGTAGCCCGTTCTATTAAGTATAATTAACTAGTTTGATACCTTGGTCATACGATACGCTTAAGCATTATATTTTTGTTTGCCCATGCACATTGCGTATATATTAACAAAGAATCAATATGATATATATATGATATATATATATGATATATATATATATGATATATATATATATATATATATATATATATATATATATATATATATATATGTATATATCGTGGAAACTACGGTTATTTTAAGATGCAGTATTATCCTGTCGAATTCAGATCTCTTGCGTTGCATTAAAGCGGCAGTTATGTATTCGTTCCTTAAGTGGAAAGCGTTTGCACAAGAGATGTTTTAATCTGGAAAAAGGATCAGTCAACTATATATATATATATATATATATATATATATATATATATATATATATATATATATATATTGATGCGTGTGTGTGTGTATCTGTGTGTGCTTTTGTGTGTGATCGTTAAAAGAGTACGGTTGTCAGTATGGCGGAGATTTAATTCTTGGAGCGAGAGGGTGCCTAACGATTATGTACATCCAAGAAATATTTAGGGAATATATTTGAAAAGATATAGAAATCTAGAGAAACGTTTACACACGCCGAGTTTGGAACTATCAACGAAAAAATTCATATTGATCTCTTCGTATTAAAGGATGTTGTTTATGAAATTAAGTACACACTACTAGAAAGAATTAACTCATAAATAAGCTATCCAAAATCCTTATATACATCATGCAAGCAAGATGTAAAATGAGTTACAATCACACAGAGACTGTAAACACATTTTAAAGACCAGATTATTGTATACTCATACCCAAGGTAGTATAATAAAATTTTTATTACATAAACACTATATACATTATTACTGCTTTTTTTATTTTTATAAAAGTTGCGTTATTTTACCGATGTGTAGTGAAGATAGATAAAGGGAGCGGTCTTCCCCAATTACTTGAAGAATTCGATCCGTACACTTATATATATATATATATATATATTATTATTAGCAAAAGTGCCTGTTGTTGACTGGATTTTAAAAAAAAGCCTACAGAAAACGGATTTTGATTTATGAAAGTATGATAGACTATGAAAAGGAAGGGTTGTAAAAGATAGCTTCGAATTTGAGGTTATCAACACCACAGCAAAATATGATTAAAGTAAAAATAAAATAGATAATCCCCATAATTTATTATACCATACCTGTTCACACAAACACTTGTCACAATATTCTGTGGATCTATATTAAAAAAACCTTCTTAAAATTTGTGAAATATTACCATTCTATGTATGTCAGGCGCTAACAAACACTCCATAATTTTATTATACCATATTTCTTCCAACTGAAACATAATTATCGAAATATACTTACGCAGACAGATAGATATGAAAATTCGCTATTAGAGTATGTGCCTATTTTCATTCTATGGAGGCCAGGCGCGAACGCAGGTCCCACAATTTTAATGAATCATCATTATGCCAGATAAAACATACCCATTCCGGTGTCATTATGTGTGATCAGTTTTGTATAATAGATAAACATATATGAACCTATTCGTGACCAGACACAAACGCAGACGTTCAGCTTTATATTATAGATATATATATATTTATAAAGTTGAACGTCAAAAAACGACATTTTTGCACCAACCTATTATTTGGGAATTGGTGTAATTGAAAATAGACAAATAAGATATTAATTTCAAGAGACTTCAACATTGCTAGAAGTTATAGTTTACATTGTACATCTTTTAAAAGAGTGTATGTGTATATATATATATATATATATATATATATTAGATGCGTTATAAGAACCTTTGTTCTTTTTTTTTCATGAAAACTCTACACATCAAGTTTTTAGACAACTACCAATTCATAAAACACGTATCCTTACAGATAAACGATTAAACTTTCACAATTATATTGTTGAAAAGTTGCATAGTTAAAAAAAAAAGAGAAAGCCTAGCAAATTTCAGATAAATATACTCGAGCAACATTGGGCAGATTACGCAGTATACACACGCGCGCACACACTATATGCACACCTACGAATGTGTTTTCTTACGATTTATATGTTTACTATATATATATATATATATATAATGTAAACACATTTACACACATACAGACTCGTGTTTCCTATCGAGTGTATATCTCGATGATATGAAGCTATAGTAAAAAGAATCAATTGTTTGAAATAGTTTAGTTAAGTGAATAGGTTTGCGTGTCAGTTCGCGAGCATTTTCTCGGATGAATATTCTCACTTATAAACCTTTTGAAATTTCCTGCATTGACACGCAAACAACAAATCTACTTTAAACTCACCCTACCCATCTCAATCTTCTACCTAACACTCGTCCCACGATATCTTACGATCACCCAGCCACCAATCGATCGTCATATAAATCTACATGCTGTTTATCTTAGATTTTGTGCAAAACCTTTTGTACGCTTATATATTTTCGATTCCAACGGAGGCGAGACACACAGCGAGTTTTCATCTACTCGTGCGCACAGTTAGTTGTCCGCATTTCCGGTTTAATCGATGTTTGCTTTTTGTTCGTACGTTTAATAACATGTGAAAATATATTTTTTCTCTTAGAAATTCAATTTATTTTAATTTATTGACATTTCACAGGTATTCTCTATTTTTTTTTAGATTTCGTATTGAAACCAACAAGCTATGAAATAAGGGCAGAAGAAGAAATTTACTCTTGCTTACGAATGTTTCATGAGCAGCTCCGCCGATTTTAATATATAGAGGCACGCATGCTGATCACAGAAAATAGTCCCTTCTTAATCAAAGATATTTCGTGAGAGGTTGGGCTTTATATGTGCATTATGACATCACCAGATATAAAAAAAAACGCAATGATTCCATTTCTCCGGTGTCCTTTTATTGTTGCAGACAATCTACTAGTTGGTAAACGGTTTACAAATCCCAAGAGCGTCAAAAGTCTTCTACCGTGCCTGAAAGTTACAGAATATTCAACAGGGTGCGCTGCTGTACACCTCATGCACTCTACCGATCAAAGTAATAAAACCATTTCCAGCACCCTCAAAAGGCATCACTGGATTGCCATGAATACCAGGAATCTGTCCAAATTGATGAAAAAGTTCTCGGCATCGCTAATGGTGTTTGGTGTCCTTTAATGTGAGGACCACATGATGCAGTCTCACATTATCGAAGCCAGCTTAAAAATTAACACCAAGTGCATCTGCGAAAAAGGGTGTTGATCCCATGGAGTAATCATGTTTCTGCTGGCTGACCTGGGCTATGGCAATGTAAATGCACATATTTGTAAACATTTTAAGATAGTTTAACAATTATACATTTAAATGTTGGAAAAATGAAAAAAAAACGTAGCCCCTGCTAAAATTTGGCCCAATAGAAATTGAATCCGATTGACATGCGTGTTAATAATTTTCAGTTTTTCTATACATCGTTTTGTTAACTACTACCTCTATATTCGAAACAAGGCCGATAGCCAGTAGTCGCGTCCTCTCGTGTAATTAATGAATGCATGAATGTAGGATTGACACGAAATTCTAAACTAAAATGACCGAAAAATGGCTGAAATGACTTAAATAAATAAAACGTAAGTGATTAAGAATGACTTTAATGAACCTAAGGATGAACTGAATGACATTAAGAATGACTTGAATGCTTAAACAATATCTGGAATCCTTTAAAAACAACTTGAATGATCTAGAGAAGGACTTAAATGTCTTTGAAACTGACTGGTTGTAAAGTGGGTGATCATTTTACATAAAATTAATACAAAAAACTAATCCCCCACTTTATATCACAAAGTTATAAACATAAGTACAGCATGTAGTAAGAACAGATACTACACTTTGGTCTTGGCCAGAAGGCCAAGAAAAGCGGTATTTATTTGCTCCAACCGAACAAATTAGGAACAAGGCCGGATTTTAATGTGAGGAGTAAAGGGGAAATGGGGAACAACTCCCCGGGGAGTAAGGGGAGCTGGATAGTGACAATTGGTTTGAAGGGTTGCCCCTACATTGACCAAGGTCTTAAACGTGGGGTTGCCCCCACATATGGTCTGTGCTTGCAATATCTGCCTGCACAGATACTACACTTGATCTTTGCCAAAAGGCCAAGAAAGGCTTAAAAAGCTAAGAAGAGTATCTATTAACAATGGACCTTTGATCTTAACCAAAAAGGCCAAGCCCAAAAGTGTTACGGACAGACAGACCGACCGACTTATAGAGTCGCTTGCACGCGACTAAAATACTTTTTAGATAAGCAATATTCGATATTAAGAGAATAAATATAGGCGTTTTCTCTATATATAGCTAGACCGAACCTAAACTAATAAACACGTATAGTAAAATATTGATGAAAAAACATATAATACTTGTCCAGGATAATAAGACTGAAGCAGTGTAAGAAATAAGCCTAAAACAGCAGTGTTAATTAATTTCTAGAAAATATGATTTTGTTTGACTAATGAAAACATTAAAGTGCAATTCAATATTTTATAAATTCAATAATTTATGCAAACATCTTACAAAACCTAAAATATATCAAAAATTATATACATTTTTTCAATGTTTAAAATAAAAAAAGATGTTAAAATATGCGGCGACATATTGTATTTTGGTTTGCATCTGATTTCCTAAGTCTCAATTTTTTTATATCGTTATCGTTTAAATACGCTAGAGAAATAAGAAACGAAAAATCATTTTTGAGCAAATTTAAAATTAGAAAAATACTTTAGTATTGATTTATCACGCGCATAAAATGGTTATATTTATTCCGACTTTGGTTGGCAAAACTGGCGAGAGACGTCAAATATTCTCAGTCGGGTGAGAGAAAATTAATATACATATGGGGATCATTCAGTCTTGACAGACTATGGATACTCACGAAGGATTGCCTGTGCGTGAAATGTTTGTGGCAGGAGGTGCGAAATGTCTAACCAGCCCACTCGTGTTTCGACTTTGTTAAATACCAGTGGAAATTGAAGTGTATGTACAGGACGACTGGAAACAAATGCTGAGATAAGCGGAAAGCACATACAGCGTCTATAATTCCCAAATGGTCACCCATCTGGTAATAACCAGGCTCAACATTGGCGATCTGAGGAGAACCAGTGTGTGTGTCAACGCGATTATGCTATAAATATATATAATTAGTGGCTTCCTTCATCCTTGACATACAATGCATACCCACTGGAAGTTGTCCAGTCTCCAACCCCACCTCTCCTGAGTAAACGTTGTCGCATACCAGTGACAAGTTGAGGTATACGGCGACTGGAAACAAGGCATAGATTGACGGAGAGCACATAGAGCACCTAGAATTCCCAAATGGTCACCCATTTGGTACTAGCCAGGCTCAGCGTTGCTTAACTTCGGTGATCTGGTGAGAAGCGGTGTGTAAACGTGATTATGCCGTATAATATATATATATATATATATATATATATATATATATATATATACGCTTTAAATAAAGTAGCAAATACTAAAACAGATATACTTGAATGTATTAATATAAATTTATTTTTCTGTTTCTATGATAGTGTTCATTTATTAAGTTGCGTAATTATTAGGTACAAATCATATATATATATATATATATATATATATATATATATATATATATATATATATATATATATCCACAACTTCTGTGATCGCAGACAAAAAAAAACAATGTTATCAAAATAGTGTTTTTTATCAAGAACCATCCAATTTATTTAATTTAACACGCATTTTCATCTGCTTTGTTGTACTTCTGTAAAAGCTCTTAGAAATCAATGCGAGCTTTCCTCACGATATACTATTTATTCAAATTTTATAAATATATAAAAATGCGATTGAAGTTCGTTAGTAAAAGAGAAACACATTGTAATAAACTGAGCACATTGAAATGACCGTTTAACTATGATACAACATATATTGCTAGTAGCCCCTTTGTCCTTCTGGCATTCAGTACATTTGTCATCTTGCTCAGTTTAGTATGCGCCATAATTTGGTTACCTGAATTAACATCATTTGGAGAATCGGCACCATCTCTCGTAAAAACAAATGTTAATTAACCGTACTAAAGATGTTTTACTTGGGGCACGGATACTAGGTTATTTTTATATGTAATCAATAAAAATGATCCTCATGTAAAGTTGTAATAAACGTCTGCTTAGAGAGGTTTATGTAAAATACATAATTTGCTATTTTTATTACATTAATTCAGATCCAAAGAAAAAGGTAAAAATAATATGGTGTTGTGCTTTCATTAAACAATATTTAGAGATGCATAGCTTAGAATCAAGAAATAATGCAATTGACCCCCACAGCGTGAATACAGATATATACACACAAATAAAAATACGTGCATCTTTAACAATAATGAAGCTAATATCTATACTTAGTTTATTTTTCTAAAAAGAGCCTACATCGCTGTGGCTCCATTAAGCTTGTTAGCCCAGATATTATTTACTAGTGTTTAAGAAACAGAATTCCCTTGCTTATATAAGACATGTTTCTATTTTACATAGTGTTGTGGAGACACCCACTAATTAACATAGGCGGGTGAGTGAGATATATAAAGGTATCAATCACCAATACCGGGGGAGTCCGTCAACGACTGTCAAATAGGCAAGACGCCTATGCTCCATCCAGTAAGACATGCAACATGCCACCTACCGGAATATCTCCAACTGAAATATATCTCAAGACATGTAAATATGTATATAACTTTTCTTCCTAATATATTATTGTATACTTATACTTTCGTGTTCTTGTTAATTATTTGTGCTGACACAACTTATAGAATCCCTTATGAAACAAATAAAGTAATTAAAAATATCGGCGAAGTTTATATAAAAACAAAATAATATTATTAATAATCATTTATTAAATCATTATGTGAAATGTTTACACTGTAAAACATTTGAATTCATACTGGTGTGCTAGATCAAAAGAGTAAAATATGTATGTCTTTATTCTCTTGATTAATATTTTGCTGATTAAATAACATCACGTGCGAGTATGTCCGAGATTACATTTTGTTCTTTCATATCTATCAATTCGATTATTCTGCTAACATATTCACAAACACAATTTGAAATGTTGTGTATAAAATAAAAACGTGTACGCATATCATAATTTCAACATCCAAATCATTCTAAACAAACAGCGAATGTATAATAAAACAGAGGAACTACGTTAAGTAATGTTTATTTCAATGAAAAAAATATTTCCTAAATAGACATAATTTATTCACTATTTATAATTGCTAGTGTGTGGCGCGCCTGACATTCCTCGGTCATAAAATACGCTATATTATATATTTTTATTTTTTTTTACACAGTGATCACCACTTATCAAGGCCCGGAAGCCACTCAGAGATAAGGGTTATTCCAAGTACATTACGTTAGTGTGGAGATTTGATGAAGTGTTTAATTAAGGAGGCGGTTCATTAGGAATTTGTTAACATTGGACTTGAAGACATCCAAGTTGTAGTCCGGAGGGAAGCAGGCAGACGGAACAGAGTTCCACAGGCGTGCAGTTCTAAGAAAGAAGCTTTGTTCATGGAATCCGCGTTTTGATTTAGGCACAGATATAGAGTGGGGGAAATTTTTCACAGTGGATTAAGCTAGACGGTTGTTTTTCGTGAAAGATTGGCGAGGGGGGACCAGAGATTGGAGTTCAGACGAGCATCTGCCATGGAAATAACGATAAAAGAAGGATAGGATCGCAACGTCTCTTCTGTGGGAGAGATGTTGCAGGGTAGAGAAAAAGGCATCCCCACTAAGCCACGAAGTCTATTTATATTATAATTTGTGTAGATTTCATATTTGGTTGGCGCAAAAATAATGTTTGGTTGTATCAGATATACATAGTGAAAAAAAACGACATTTTTTTCACCAACATTGTTAGAGTCGTGATTTCAAAAGTAAATATTCAGGCACCATCAGCTTGAGTCAAAACGGAAAGCAAAACTGCAGCATTCAACCTGGTAACGTGAGCACTGTACAAATGCGGCAGGCATATGAACGGATTAAAAAGTAATAATTATAATCTAGAAAATGTGCAAACATTTTTTTTTACAATTTTGACCTTTTTTTGTTCACTGAAGAATAATTATTACCGGCTAAAGACCTTGAAATGCAGGCCTGTAAAGAAATCGAATCATTTGAGCCATTCCAAGGATGGAATACTGTTGCCATATCTGGGCAGGAGCCGCAAAAAACAGCCTATCCTGCCTTGACAGAGTACAAAATAGACTTCGTGGCTTAGTGGGGGATGCCCTTTTCTCTACCCTGCAACCTCTTTCCCACAGAAGAGAGGTTCCGAGCCTATCCTTGTTTTGTCGTTATTTCCATGGCAGGTGCTCGTCTGAACTCCAATCTCTGGTTCCCCCTCGCCAATATTTCACTCTTTATATGTGCCTAAATCACAAGGTGGATTCCATGAACAAAGCGTCTTTCTTAGAACTGCACGCCTGTGGAACTCTGTTCCGTCTGCCTGCTTCCCACCGGACTACAACTTGGATGTCTTCAAGTCCGATGTTAACAAATCCCTAATGAACCGCCCCCTTAAGTAAACACTTCATCAAATCTCCACACTAACGTAATGTACTTGCAATAACCCTTATCCATGAGTGAATTCCGGGCCTTGATAAGTGGTGATCACTGTGTAAAAAAAAAAAAATAATAATAAATAAAATGAGCCACTTAGCGTCGCTCTGCGACGTACCTTTTCAGAAGAAATATAGTTTAAAATATGGAGACAGACAGACAGACAGACATTTTTTATACATTACATTAATTACTAAGAAAGCTCAGGTATATTGCAAAAATACACTAAAACCGATGTATCCTCAAAAGTGTTCAATACGCGGGTAAAACATTTAAATTATGACGAATCAACGCGAGGCGACTAATAATTCTGCAGGTTTCATGACAATGGAAAAAATGTAGAAATAATTACCAATTCGCAATATATAAAATGAATTTTCCTGTCGATTTCGACGTATGAACTTCCGTCACAACAACTAAGTTGCTCAAAAATCCACACAGAGGAATTATGTTATAGTGATTAAGGTTGTGTGTAGAACCAACGACATTTTTGGTTTTACTGCTCACCTTTGTCCGTGCAGATGACTGCTACGGGACAGAGTATACATTACACAGTTTACTCCTTCACGATGCATGACTTAACGAAGACTCGGGGAGCATCTCTCCCATATACCAAGCATTCAAATTTCTACGACTCGGTGCAGAGTATGTATATATATATATATATATATATATATATATATATATATATATATATATATATATATATATATATATATACGTATATGAAGCTTATAAACATAAAGACTTCGTAGCTTAGTGAGGGGCCCCCTTTTCTCTTCCCAGTAACCTCTATCCTACTGAAGAGCCATTGCGAGCCTGTTTCTGCTTTATCATTATTTTCATGGCAGGTGCTTGTTTAAGCTCTAATCTATGGTCCCCCCCTCGTTAAACTTTCACGAAAAACACTCGATTACCCAAAATCACTATCAATACTTTCCCACACTTTTATCTGTGCATAAATATAAACGTAGATTCCATGAACTTCTTTGGTAGAACAGCACGCCTGTGGAACTATCTTCCGTTTGCCTGCTTTCCAGCTGACTAAAATCTGATTGTCTTCAAATCCAACATTAAAAAAATTCTTGATGAACCGTCCCCCAAGTAATACAATTTACAATATTCCCACTACTTATGTTTACTACGCTATAATCACATTGACTTATGTATTGCCATTGACCCTTATATTCGAGTGGCCTCCGGGACTTGGTAAGTGGTGATTCCTGTGTAAACAAATAAAATAAAATGAAGAAATTAATAAGATGATTTTGATATTATTCGAAGACAGATCTGAGTAGCTATTTAAGAAGTGGGGCTGACACATTGCCAAATAGATAATGCTCATAAACGCGATCTTTCACAAGTTCAATGATTTAATACGGTGTGGCTAATTATCCCAAATTATCAAATAATATATATATATATATATATATATATATATATTTATTTATTTATTTTTACACAGTGATCATAACTTATCAAGGCCCGGAAGCCACTCAGGGATAAGGGTTATTGCAAGTACCTTACGTTAGTGTGAACATTTTATGAAGTGTTTACTTAAGGGGTGGTTCATTAGGAATTTGTTACCATTGGACTTGAAGACATCCAAGTTGTAGTCCGGTGGGAAGCAGGCAGACGGAACGGAATATATAGAACTGTATTCATTTAAAACTTACAGCGATGTTAGTACTACGATTTGGAATAAAATTAGGGGTCATACCCGAATAGCTTTTTATCCTAGATAAGCGTATGGTTTTAGTATACAACTCCTCCTCACTATAGTCGAATATAGGGCATATTCAAGCATGTTTAAATTACGTGAGGACGTAAGCAACTTTGCTCATAAATATACGACGAAATGTTCTTCGCCGTTTTTCACTTTGTTCCTATATGTTCTTACTGTAATATTTATTGGTAATTATGTATTTCTTTACACCGCGTCACTTTTATTCGTTCTGTTGCTTATTCTTTATATGGAGTATTTTTACTCCTTATACTGCGCAACACCTCCACCCAAACCCTGATCAACATTTCGGCTATTCTTCTTTCGTCTTTTCTTAAAAAGTTGTTTTCTTCTTCATTTTAGTTTTGTTGCCAAATTTTATAACATTCCCAAGAAAACAAATCGATTACAAATATATTCTCAATTTCTCTTTAGAGTTAAACGTATTCCTCTCGACTACTCCTCCTGCTTTTTACATTTCTCTTGAAGCGAATGTGTTCAAACAACACCGATGCGGCTGAGTCTAAGTGTTTTTTTTTTTTCGGCTAGATTACTATTAATAAACTTTACAATCTGGCCATAGTTGCAGGAACCTATCCAAATAGTTGAGAAAACTACTCAAAAAATAGAATATGATTTTAAGATAGAGATGGATATATATATATATATATATACACACACACACACACACACACAATTCTGACTTTCATTTGTCCAACATGGCAAGTGCTTGTTATGCAATTCCACGCACACACACACATATATAGATATATATATATATATATATATATATATATATATATATATATATGGGGATTATGTTCTAAAATACTTCGGTTAAACTGTTGCTTAAAGGTAAGATGCTACCTTACATGTCAACGGTGTCCTCGAAGTTTTCGAGCAGAAGTAATCCCTTATATACTGATGTATGCGAAAGCATTAAACATTTTCTGTAGAAATAAAAATAAATATTAAAAAAAAACTATCATATATATATATATATATATATTTGTGGGGGGGATGCAACACTTTATTATCCATATTAAAAAGGATGACTGAGATTTGTCATGTGTCCATGGTTAAGAGGAGAGTAATGCAAGTAAATTATTGAAGGAAAAACAAATAAATAAGAGGATAAACCCAGCTGAGCAGGTTTCGGCCTCACTTGTTTTTTTTTTTTTTTGTATGAAATCGAATTCAGACAGGGAAAGGACTTAAATAAAATCAAATTAACTCGGAAAACAAATGTGGGCACGTCTAAAATAAATCTATCATTATTATAATTATACAATGAGGAAAATACCTTAAAGACTAATTAAGTCAAGACCCCAAAAACAATCTCTTTGCTTGCAGAGAGAAGGTCTCCTTAAACATACGTGAATAGTCCCCAAGAGCTTCAGATATATAATCGAATGAGCGTGACTTAGAATAGAAAACGAGTCATTGCCCCCCCCCTGCAAGAAAAAAAAAGAAAAATACATGATTTGGTTTAAAAAGTTAGCGCAAACCAATTCAGCAGATTCTACCCCTTTTTATTTAGCCTTCATTAAATATTATATATATACATATATATACACATATATATATATATATATATATATATATATATATATACATATGTATGTATGATTTAAAGGTTATGAAGGCTTGTTGAAGCAGGAAAAACGATGTTACGTTTTTAGTTATTTTTTTTTGTATTTAAAGCGGACCTCCGCTCTTGATCACAAAAAAGTATCGAAATGCATAAGAACAACGGTGAAAGAACTGGAGATTTGTAGCGTGGACATCGTTCATTCTTAGCAATCATGTTCGAAAAAGTTCACGTGAATTATTTTAGCCGTTTGTGGAAGAAAATTGTGTTTTTAATGTTGTTTAATGTTGCAACGAAAAACCGTTTACGTCAAACGGCAAAAATGAGACACAATTGATCTCAATATGGGTAATGGAATAGCAATGAAATTGTTAAACGGTAAAGAATAATGTAATTATTAGTTATGAATAATCATAATAATAATAATAAAACTAATAAAGAGGGCAGAATTAGAGGCAATGTCGGCTTTTTTTAATGGTGAGTAAATCAGTCTCTCCCTCAAAAAGATGGGACGGACATAGATAAATAAATAAATAAATAATAATAATAATAATAATAATAATAATAATAATAATAATAATAATAATAATAATAATAACAACATTAATATTAGTTAATAATTAAATGAGTATACGAATAGTCTCGGTCCTGAAGGAAGATTGTTTCAGTCCCGAATTAATTCTCATACACAGACCGAGGAACATATCAGAGCAGTTACTTTAATGTATGTGCTTTTGGCTCGAAAGTCTCTGTTTTTATTGATAATAAAGACAATATGTATAATTAATTATTAACTAATATTAATCTTATTGATTTTATTAATATTACTATTCATTTATTTATTATTGTTTTTAATTCAATTATATATATATTTTTAAAAATATTTGTCAAAAGTGTTTTAATTTTAAATTTCTCATAAATGCTTAAGTTTAATCCTTCAAAATCATATTTTCTTGAATAAAAACAGTCATCTTTCTTAAGATGGTAATTATCATAATATCTATAAAATATGTATGGAGATTTCATAATTGCTATGGGAGACATATATAAATGGTCTTAAATGCACTTCAAAGATTAATTCCTACATTGAGGTTTTATTCGTAAATCTATCTTTCGAATGGAATAAACTCGATAAAACTTACATTATTAGTTGTGAGTACTTAGCAGAGACCAAGAAATCTGAGACTCATAAAAGACTCATAAAAATTCATGAAAGCATGATCAAATTGCATGACTTATATAACCGAACATTTAAACATATTTGGTGTAATCGATACTTGTTGAGGTTTATTAATATTCGTTTTTGATATTCGATAAGGTTTACTTATATTTCAAAACATTATTTATGATATAGGAATGATGTGTAACATTTTAAGTTCAATAAATGCACATTTCTAAAAACATTGCGTTTGAGTCTTTTATTAACCTCATATTTGTCAGGTTGTATATCAAGAATTGTGAGGCAAGAACTTGTATGATTATATCCAGATCAGGATAAATGATGTTTTATGTCATTATATAAAACAAGCCGAGACAAACTGGATGAAATGTGTGTACATTTCCTTTGCGATTAGTAACACGACTCGCGTGATTTAGCCAGACGACATCGCATAAACTACAATATTGTTTGTTTACTTTAGAACGGCAACGTAATGTAAATTCAAAATGGCGTTTCACTCAAATGCAACTAACAAGGTCCAAACAAAAGTAAGCTATTTTATTTATTTTTTTTATAATTCTATAAATGTTTCTTTATTTCGTATTGACGTCTGGATCTCTCAAAGTTGCTCGTAAGGCGAATGTATTGAATATTTTTTAAAATATGCTACATTTTATGACACCTTTATTAGAGTAAGGTCAGGAAAATTGTACAGCTTGATTTTCAAATTCGACTCAAGCACTTAAGAAAACGTATAATAGTAAAGGATTCTCGTGTGGATCTTGGCAAATAAAAATAGTGTCGATGTATCGTGATAGCAAGCAAGATGAGATAGTCCGTCTAAAATTGTAAATAATTAAGCCACATCTCGTATTATAAAGGCTAATATTCTTAATGTGGCTCATAATATATGAACATTAAAACGCAATGTTGTCTTATAATGCTAAAACATTTGTATTTATTTTTATTTAAACAAGTATCAAAGCAAAAGTATAATGTATTTTTTTTATGTTTCTGGCTGTAAGATATACAAGCAAGGCGTGAACCCTCTCCCTGTAAGAATTGAATAGAATTAAAATATGATTACCGCAATGAGGGAGATGTTCATTAGATTAGTCTAAAAAAAAACAATAACTATGAATATGAGGGATGGTGATTGTTGCAATATGAGGTTCTATTATACTGAGATACACATGTCCTTAAACAGGGAATCATTCGATCTGTAGTCTAATGCTCTTCCACTAAGCTATATTTGTATATTACAAGAAATACATTTCATAATAAATGATATGTTTAAAGTTTATTATCTCCCTTTGTTTTTTTAGTCGTAAAATATTCCCAGTAAAAAGAAATTTTGATGTATAAGAGGAAATCCATTTTTAGATAAGATTTTTGCAATTTTTTGATACTTTCCGGATGAATTTCTGTAAGGAAACTCATCTAAGAACACTACCAGACATATAGCTTAGTTTTGTGTGAAGTTGGAAAAAGCTAGGCTCAGTCATTCCGAAAGCGACGGCAACAAACACATACAAATTCGCCGCCAAGCACAAATATCATTGACGTGATATTCTAGCCAAACACAAACATAATTTAATGAACAAAATTGTCATTCTTCTTTTTATATTTAGCTAATTAGTCCACTTAGCATTATAATATTATTATAAATATTAATCAATAAGGATTCCTTCTAGAACAATACAAAATTTGCATAAATTTAAATATAATTATTAAGCGTATTGTACGGGCAACGTAATGGGGCAAGCTAGTTTTATTATAAATACTTTTATTGTTTGTTAATATGTCTATATTTTGTGTTAATCTATTGTATTGTTTATTATTTTTATTCTTTATAACTGTTTTAAATGATGTCTGCTATTGTTTCTACATTTTATATTTTCTACTTAATTATCATTCATTATATGTTTATACACCCTGCGTTTCGGTATTTTCACGATCTTATAGAAATTATCTAATCTGAAAGAAAAGATAGCGAAAATGACTAAAAATGTAAGGGAATTAATAATTGCTCCTCGAGACAAAAGGAGAATGGACCTGTAAATTCACCCTTGTCCGTTCGTCCGTTCGCACTTTTCTCAAAAACTGCGCGGTGAATGTTTTTGGAATTTTGGACAAACATTAAACATGGTATGCGGAAAGCAGATCGGATTTTTCTGGAAAACTCCAATACCCCCCCCTAACTCTTTCGAGTTAAAAAGGTTAAAATTGGCATTGTTCTGCTCATTAAATACATTCATGTCTTGGATTTTTCTAACGCTTTTTGCAAAGTTGTAACTAACTATTTCTTTCGGTCTATACTTCCCGATAACTAGTAGGTGTGCACGGGTCGCTCTTGTAAAACTAATAAAAACAATCCATTTATGGAGAAAGAAGTGGCTTACCGTTAAAGCGGCTGCGCGTTTGTGCCTGCAGAGCACAAATTGAGAACCAAGATGGCGCCCGCATGCTTTTATGTAGAAAAAAGTCCCGGGGAATCTCGGAGAATCTCGTACCCTGGCTCCATAAATAACGAGGAAAGGAAAGCGGGAGGACAGACGATTTTTAGTCAGTAAAGAGAACGGACGTGTGTAAAATAAGAGGTAGAAGAAAAGAGTGTGGTGAACGAAACAAACAACGACCCGGTTGAAAGTAGAGTTGTAACGAACACAGGTCTATTTTACCATATTTGTCCAAACTATTCTGTGTATGTCTATTTAGTAGTTTTGCATAGAGCTGAACTCCAAATTAAGCATGTTGAGTTCTTGGGGACTTTTGGGTTTAAATAAGGGGTGGGCAAATGATTGACTTTTTTGCATTGTGCACAAATCAAATTTACATATTTTTAGGCCTAAAACTGCACCGTTTGTTTATTTTCCCAAGGTTTTGAGTCAGCTGTGGATGTTTGTCTCTCAATAGATGCGATGCAAATGCTAAACTTTGTTAGTCTTTTATGCCTTGTTCACTTTGCACTCACGGGGTACCATGCATGCTCCACTTGTCCTACATAAAATACGTAATGAATTTATCGATTTACTTACGCTACTGAAGAAATGTAATTTACTTAAAATACAATTACAAAACTTATTACACAGATGATCTGTTCGATGTTTGATAAACCATTTAGATTTTGATCACACTATTTTGATCAGAGAAGCATGTCAATTGTACACGAGTAAAAATCATGTTATTATAAACGATTAAACGAATACCCAGGATAAAAAAGGGTAAACTTACGTCTCCCTAAATAAAGGTTGTATGTTTACAATGAAGATATACTAATATCAAATACAATATCTAGAATCGTTTTCCTAAACCTGAGCATACGTCGTTTCTATACGTTTATTCAAGGCACCATATGCAATTAAAGTATGACACTGCTATAAAACGGCATTAAAGTTTAGTCAATTTTAAGTTAATTTGAGGCAAATTTGCTCTATTTGAATTACTAGTGAATCCTCCAGAAATCTTAATTAAAAATAAAACATTATTATATATCCAAATTTTATACTACTTTCTACCAATGTGATTCCCTAGTCTGTAGAACATTAAATTAAGCACATTTCAAGTTATTCTACATTCTACTCTAGAGAACTTACTGTTTCCTTTGTAAAATTGTTATATATATATATATATATATATATATATATTTGTAGTCATCGACATACAGTCCTATTTCGTTGTATCACAACTCATCAATGCCAAGCCAAAGATCTAACCTAGAACCTTGTACAGTGCTCAAACCGTTTGCTTGTTAACAAACCGCAGGCTTCGCTTTATATATATATATTACTTCTAGTATAAGATAAATACACTAAATTGCTGTAAATTTTAAACAAATATTTTCATCCGTTTAAGCGTCTATAAGAAACGATTATATATATATATACTCCAAACACGTTGTCGCGAAGATTAACTCGCCACCTCTCCGAGTCATGTTCAATATCTCAGCATTTGGGAAAATATGGTTTCCATCAATCTGAATTCCGAAGAATGATAGTAGAGAATACTAAGGTCTTGCAAAGCGAAAATAATATGAATAGATGAAAAATACTTGAAGCATTGTACAGTGGGAACATGTGTAAATGCCTAGGGTAATAGGTTTTAAGTATGTATATATATATATGGAAAAAATGTCCGCTCATATAACTCGTAATAAGCCACCACGTGACCGTGACAATATATATATATATATATATATATATATATATATATATATATATATATAGTGTTATAATGGAATAATTCCAGGAGGAAATCTGGGTTTTTCATAACTTACTACCTAGCGCTTCCTATGTATTGAGCACTGTGAAAGTTAACACTGAAAATGTACGCATAAAATTATATCTCCGTATATTAATTTATGTGATTATATGAAGTAGTCATAGCTAAAATTTATATAGGATCGTAGTTAAAGAAATCTACTCGGTGGATAAAATAATGGAGTTATCCACAAAATGTTGTCCACGTTCCAGAGTTTCGTCAACAAGTGCGTGACGATTGTCGAAAATTACATCACAAAGAAGGTTTTAAAAATAAAACGCAAAAAAAAAAGAAAGAAAGAATGCAATAAATGCTAATACTATAGCATAGATTTTATAAAACTAAATAAGATTAATTTGGAAATAACGCAATCATTAAATAGTATTTACTAGCATGGGAGCCCAGTGTTGCGCGGGTGTTTGGAGGTGTATGTTGAGCCAAAAAAAATAGTAATAGTAAGAAGACAGACTCGAAACCGTACCGCGAAGGAAGAAAAGAGCGGGAAAAAAACCCTGACGTATTTGCTGTTATGACAACCACCAGATCGGAAGTGACGTAGGTTTAAATTAAGGCTAGCCAATCGAAAAGAGGGGATGACTTGCAAAAATATTGACGAAAAAACGCGACCCCTCCCCTGTAGAGAGTGCCCACTTGAAGGTGAAGAAATTAATGTTTTTAGCCAATTTTTCGGTGTTTGTCGTCTGAAACGCCCATCTTAAAAACGATACTGATCGTGTGAAAATCCGTCACCTCTGTCGAAAGTTTTAGGCAGAAATGCAAACATACATACATTTATATATTGGTAGCTCAAGTTTTCTATCCAAACCGATTAAAAATCTTGCCGTTACTCTGAATACCCTTTATGTAAAACTTCAAATGTTTAGACCAGAATAATTTGGCAGAGACAGCAGAAGTCATTTTTTTTTAACTTTGGCCCCTATTATGACCCGTAAAAATTTGTTTTAGGCTCAAATAAGGTTATGTTACTTGCGTGTCTAAGGAACCTATATCTAAAGTTTCAAGTGTTTAGATTCAAAATTGGCGGAGGGGTTTGCTAGAGTCCTTAAAGGTCAAATCGTTGAACTTTGACAATTTAACCGCCAAACTTCTGGCCGAAAACCGATTACAAAGATTTTCCCAAATCTCAGTACCATGTAAATGAAATTTCGAGTCTGTAGACTGAAAAATAACAGAGTTATTTTATAGGGAAATGCACACATCCATACACTTTCACTTTTTATAGATTATACAACGTATTTTCTAAAAGAGCAGGAATATAATACGCACGACCAGAAATGGTAACAATTGTTGGGAATATGGTGTAAAATAATTGCATAAGAGACCAGGTGCGACGTTCATGAAATATGTAGACTTGTTTAAGAAAAAGTTTTGCTTATTCTCTATTTAGTGCAGGTGAAGTAGAAACGAAAGTTAACAAAGACCTTCACAAACAGGTGTTCACCGAAACTGCCGTATCTATTCTTTCAAATGCTAACGTACCTTACACGAACAATTAAAAGTATATTAAACATTGTTAATACGTAATAAAAAAAGTTTATAGTATTTATATATTTTAACAATAATTATTATTGCTTAATAGAAAAGTGCGTTTGAATAATGTGTCGTTGTATTAGCTTTATTCCTCAGAGAAGATGAAATATCTCACATAGAAAAGAGCCTACAATTACGAGAAAATATATTACAATCGAAAAATGCAAGCATGAAAAGTAATATGGTTAAACTTGAACATAGAAAAATAAAGGACTAGTTTTTCAAACTGGACAAGACGACGACATATTCTGATAAAAATATAATTTAAATCTTTAAATATTGTACCATGAAGAATTCATTATATAATGTTAAATTGAATTATAAAATTAATAAATGCTGCAATATTTTAAGTTAGAAATTTATTATATATTTTCCTAGAATATCTTGTCCTTTTAGTTTCCAGTTTTAAGAATTAGGTATTCATTTTTTTTTTCATTTTTAACCTTTACCATATTACATTTCATGCTCGCATTTTTCTATTGTGCTCCATAAGTTTTTAAGGCTTCCAATAAATTCATTTGTTCTTTTGTTTTCATTTTAGATTTATTTTTGCCCCCCATAAACTTAACATACACATATGCAGTAATAATGTACGGCACGCTTCTGCTTCAATAAAATCCCCCCAAGTATTTCCCTTTTTTATTACTTCACTTTGTCTGTTTAACTTTTTTTCGCGACAGCAGTGAATTAGTAGCAGCAGCACTCGCTGAAGTGACGTGGTGCTATGGAAACTAATTAGAAAATACGTCGCTTACCTGATGATTTTTTACGGTTTTGAACACCTCTAAATTCATAATAACATTTGTTTTACTGAACGAAACTTATTTTTTTTCTCTAACAATATGGTTGAGAATGTTATGTATAAACTGTAATAATTGTTTGGACTTTGGTCGAAAATGAGTGAGCGGTGGACTTTAAAGCAATTCTAAATGACTGAAACTGCCAATTGACCATGTATTCAAACACTACAGTGTATCAATATTATATGAGAGAGAGAGAGAGAGAGAGAGAGAGAGAGAGAGAGACTGACTCATCGTGTGCACATAATGAAACTCAGGTGTTTATCGAATAGTTCTTTACAAGTTGAACACTTATTCTATGTTTTTCATACAAAAATTATTGGCAGAATACATGGCCATGAATCTCCAAACTGGAACATGTAAGCATATATATATATATATATATATATATATATATATATATATATATATATATATATATATATATATATATATATATTACATACACCCACACACTAGAAGAGAGACTCGACATTTGCCCGAGATTGAATGGCGATCAACAAGGGACTTACCCTCACATATATTATTTTCATTATTTTTATATCCTTCCGCGAAGTTCTTAGTTCAAAATACATTATTGTCTTTATTACTCTCTTTAGACACTACTGTTATTTTTAATTAAATTATGTTCATATAATAGTTTGAATTAAAGTTTAAAATAAAGCGCATTTAGGTTCAATTGTGTCTTGCACAGAAACATTCATTTTGAACGCGCCCGGTTATATACAAGGATCTCACATTGAGTTTAATGCCGAGCATTGGTTTTGGATGTAATAAAACTTGTTAATGCTCTTGTAATGTTAACTTTAGTCAACATTGTGTGTTCCCTTTTGGATCGGATTTATTTTCGATTACGAGTTATCGATACATGTGTCGAACACATATCGATACAAACGCTTTCTACGAAACCTAGAAGCTGCATTAAATAGATTTGCGTGAAGTTTACCTTTGGGTCATTCAAATATGGATTCCGTACTTATCGTAGACATACAGATGGATACAACTTAGAATAAAACTAGACAAATACAGTACATTTGTGTGGAATTTGAAAATAATCAGCCCAGCCATTTCGGAGTCCATATAGGTACGAACTCACACACATAGAAAAGTTATTTTAGATATCACTAAGCATGTATGTGTTAAATAGCCGTCGATTATATTTTGATAAACCAAATGGATATACCTTGACATTTTGATAGAATAATAATTACATTTATATGTAATTGTTATATCGGCCCTCTATACATAAGGGGAATTACACCGATTTTCACTATATATACATATATATATACATATATATATATATATTATATAAAAGTGAACGTGTCTGTCTGTCTGTCTGTCTGTGTACAGTTCCCTACGCAATAACTCTGTCAATTTTTAGTCTATAGACTTGAAATTTGAAATACCGGGTACTGAGATTTGGTAAAATCGATGTGACTGGTGTCAGCCAGAAATTTGGCTTTTAAGGGGTCAAATTTCAACGATTTGACCTTTAAGAACTCTACGAAACTCCTCCGACAATTTTGGGTCTAGACACTTGAAATTTTAGATTTAGGTTCCTTGAACATGGCTCTAACTTAATAAAGTGATTTGAGCCCGAAACAATAAATTTTAAGGGGTCATAATAGGGGTCAAAGTTTTAAAAAAATAACCCTTTTTTGTTTTTTTTTGCACAGCACCTCCAAACACCCGAGCAACGCCGGGCACCCCTGCTAGTATATATATATATATATATAGTGCCAGTAATGTCTACACTGGTGAGAACGGGGAACCAGTACTCCATTGCTTAACTGGGCGCTAGTCAGTTATACCCATATTCCTACCTTTGTACCTGTAATGTTAATACACTTGGTTTGTTAACCTACCTCGACATGATTATTACTATTGTGTTACGAAAAACAGTCAGAAATAGATATGAATTTTATGTTTATTAAAGTTTCACATTTACTGATTGATGCGCTATGCAAGACCTGGCCATATTCCAATCAGTAACCATTTAAATACTACGAGATTTTACATTAAAAGAGATGGCAAATCTTTTTGTCGTTTATTTATTTTAACCGTGTTAGAAAACTACTTGGTTAGTTCTCTACTTACGGTCGTCTCTACATTCGTCTTAATAAATTGCCAGGAGCATCGTGCGTTAAATGAGGGATTATGACTGGCTTTAACACACATACCAGCAACATATGTTGATATAATTCCACGCACAGTTATGCTTGCTTTATTTTGTTGTTCCAATATAATTTACGTGTAATACCTTACGAGTCAATCTTAATTAAATATCTATCATTAACGATTCACTGTACCTATAATAAGAATTGATGGCAAACATATCATTGAGAAGTACCCTATATTCCCGTTGAGCTTATATAAATGTTTTCTAAAGTCATCAGATTATGGCGTGACTATATGATTCGGCTGGCACATCCTGGCTTGTACGGAAATTAATTATCTTATCTGAGTATAATTACTGCCAGCCACGGATCCGCATTACAAATTGAACGTTTATGATTTACACAGTTCGTAGTCTTTTTATTGCTTTTTCATTCGAACTGAAGCAAAGCGCCATTTTGATGTAAGGCGCCGCTATCTTGGGCATTATTTGCAAAAATGCTATTCCGGAGTTGAGCAACGAGATGTCTGTTTTTATCATACTTGGACTTCTGCATTTCAGTACAGTCCAGAAAGTAGGAACTCGAAAGTGAATTCAAAATCCAGCCGTCCCAGGAAATATTCTCTTAGAGTAGTAGGCTTTCATACATCTCAGTATTTCTACTGTGTAGGGGTGGGATTTTACTGCTTGTGCTTGTAGGGGATATTTATGTCGAGGAGAGACAATGGCTTGTAGTTCGTCGGAGCATCTACCATGATAATACTTAGAAAACAGGCAGAAGGAAGAAAGATTTCGTCGATGGGACAGCGGTTGAAGCTTAGCTGATAGTACAGAGGCTGTTAGGTATATTATTGCTAGGTATGTTTGCGTTTCTGCAGGATAATAAAAATAAAGCTTGCCAGAGTCTGTAATATTTTTCCTATAATGCCGTTAAAACGTTTCATTTGAATTACTTCATTTTTTCTAGTATTTTGTTTGAGATGCACAATTTTAAAAATCTATTTTGTCCTTATAATTAGACGAACATTGAAGTGATTATATTCATTGTTTACTATTATTATACGTAAACATTAAACTTGTCACCGCTCAAATTTTAAGGCATGGAGGTCTGGTCTAGCAAATTTTTCTATATTGAAATCAAGTCGGAAATATTTCCTATAGTTTGTACAACTGTTTTTAACACAAAAATGAGGATGGGATATTTAGTTTAGTAGTAATATATTTTTCATTATATTTAGTGCTTTAAAGGTTTTATGTTTAGTGCTTTAAAGGTTTCCATTTGTTTTCAGTGTGACTTAATTTCTCTTCTAAACGATGAGATTTTAATATTGATTTTAAGCAGAGCTCTAGAAATCTCCTTATTTACAGAAGTGTTTAATATCCTAAGTATCCTAATAATACAAAGGCTTACTTTCCCCGATAGAACAGGCAGTTATATAAAAGTGAGTTTTTTAATATTCATTTTCACAATATATAGGAGGCTTATTTTTGAATGAGGGGTCGTTGATATTTGTTCCAACGCGAGTGTCTTACACACTTTCCTATTTGCACACACATTATCACCTTTACACGCATTAATATTAGTACGAGTGTTACAATCTGCAATGTATTTCTTTATAATAACGTATCGACTTACATTTGTGTTCGTACGTACGTTATCATTTTTCACACTGATTTGTGCTTGACGTAAGTTATCCCTTTCAGATGGTATATGTTTGACAAGCGATGGGTAGCCGGCGTTGTCCGGGTGTTTGGGGGAGTTAAAAAAAAGGAAAGTATGAGGATCGAACCCGAACCGTTGAGGCAAAGTCGTAAATTAAAGTGTGAAAAAAATACCCGGCGTTGCCCGGGTGTTTGGAGGTGTGTGGGAGGGGGTTTAAAAAGTTAGTATGAGGATCGAACCCGAACCCTTGAGGCACAGTTGTGAAAAAAAAAACGTGAGACGTTAACCATTGCCCCATCGCGATATGCTAACGGAAACACGTTTGAATTTATTTAATTACTTGGATTTGGCAGGTGCCCGTTTTAATGAGTTAATGAGGTCAAGTTTGACTGTGGGATTTCATTTACTGCTGAACGCTTCGCCTCCCCCAAGACGTTATAGGAAAAAGACTAACCCACATGCGGCGAGCGACAAATGTTGAATATTTATCTTCCCGAAATCGACCAAATTAAATAGACAGGCGAGCTTCGCTGTTAACTGTGAGATATTACGATTTGTATGTGATATAAAAGTGTTAAAAAGTTATGAACCGACCGACCGTTTCTCTGAAAGAAACCTTTTATAGACACACAGAAAAAGCGAACAAACATACAAACATACATACATGTTCGCTTTTATACTTATAGATTATCTCATTTCACACTATTTCTGTACATCTGTCGGCAGGCTTCACATGCATATGTTTGTATGCATTTTATAACCTTTCAAATGCAGTGATGTTTGTAGGCACGTCGAGAAATTTCATACATTTAGGCATCTTTATAACAAATTTACTAAATATCCATTACTAACGATTACTATATTGTCCAATTTCTACTGTACAAACGATTTACCCTTATCCTCGAGTGGTCTCAAGGCCTTGATAAGTGGTGATGCCTATATACTACATACTTTATAAACTTTCACATAAATCTATGTTTGTACATACGTTATAACGTTGTACATTTTTCTTCCTATATCAGTTTTCACAGACATTTACGTTTGTATGTACGCTATCACCAGGGCAACCACAGCAGCATATTTTCCTTTTTTTATAAACTCGGCTATATATCCATCGATATATTATGGTTTTGTATACAGTGATGTGGTTCTCTGTTGACTAATTGTATCTGTCGCGACCCTCCATGAGATTAATGGTCTATATCATGATGCCACTTCCTCTGGTAACGTAACTTCCAGTAACGAGTACCGATGCCCGTCAGTCCGAGAGTGCCACGCGACCAAGGAAGTCGTGTGGAAACGCGCACAGTAAAGGTTTGATCAAGATGCATCAAATTTTATCTACTTATGAACGAAGGGGGCTCTTTAGACCAGCCCTGCTCTTACACTCTGTTGCTGCGGTCATACTTTAACAAAGATTAAGGGACGTAAAGTGATGCTGCTCTACTGTGAACATCGATATGACGCTTTAGACTTCAACTCATCGCTGCATATATACATATATGCATGAATATATATACACATGTATACATGCACACATAATACATACGTACATATGTATACACACACATACATGCATATATACACACATACAAGTTACACGCCCTCAGACACTTAAAGTCCATGAACCCCAAAATGACTTCCACGCTACAAGACTATTTTAATAGACAAATGCCTTGGGGAGTATCTGTACACATGATGTTACAGAATCTTAGTTTTGGACGACAGCTGACTCTCTCTCTCTCTCTCTATCTCTCTCTCTCTCTCTCGGTTAAAAATGTTGAGAACAAGCAAGAGCAAGATAGCCAGAAACATGTTAAAATACATACCAGCTTAATACGGGTACTGGTATTTCGCTTTATGCTTTTTTTTTTTTTAAATAAGAGATTTGCTTGTCCTAGAAAGTTTTCCTTCCCCACGGTTTACGTGCGGCATCTCCTCCCCTAAGACACACGTACACAAAAACACACACGGTGATAGTTTGCTTTTGCCCCCGAAAAAGGTGTCATTTGCCCTTTGGATGCGTTTTAATCCTTGAGGGTGAATAGCCACCCTCCTCACTAAATAAGTTTGGTGGGGGAACCAGTTTATTAACCGGTGGCCCGACCATGAGGCAGGTAGTACTGGGTTACATGGTAGCGGTAGCATAAGACATGACATGACACACATATACATTCATATATATATATATATATATATATATATATACACACACACATCATATTTGTTTGTATGACTGTGAGGCAATGAAGTATACTAAACGAATCTGGACATGAAATTTGATATATAAGCGAGTATATCCTGTATATGTAATTCGATAAAGAATCTAGCCAGTAAAACAACTGCTTAAGGATCAAAATTTAAACAACCTGCAACTTGGGAAGCGTATGTTGTATGCACGTCATTGCACAAATGTAGTTTTATCTTTAACGACGTTATTTTTCCATCTTCTTCCTATGTTTTGCGGTAACAAATGAGGCGAATCTAGCTGATTGTAACATAGTAGTTAAAAACACTTTCGTAATAACTGTAACACAAGTACAATAAATATAATCAATAGTGCATTGTGTTTACCCTAATGAATATGAAATCAGTAGGCATAAAAATATTTCGAAGGTATTTTGCGTCCCACTAGTATATACCCACGCACTAATATATATATATATATATATATATATATATATATATATATATGTGTGTGTGTGTGTGTATATATATATATATATGTGTGTGTGTATATGTGTGTGTATATATATGTATATATATGTGTATATGTGTGTGTATATATATGTATATATATATGTGTGTATATATATATATATGTGTATATATATATATGTGTGTATATATATATATATATATATATATATATATATATATATATATAATTTGGGGCTAGAGAGGGCTCCCGTAACCCGTGGTGAAGGCAACCTTTCTAGTAGAAGCAACTCTCTGATTTAAAAAAAACCATAAATCGGAAGACCAGTACCCGCATTGAGCTGGTCTGCAGTTTAATTTGTTGCTGGCTATCTTGCTCTTGCTTGTTGCTGGATCTCAACATTTTGAATCGAGAGAGAGACTTAGCTGTCGTACAATGCTAAGACTCTGTAACATCATATTTGTATAGATACTCCCTCAGACACTTGGGCTCATGGATTTTAAATTTCTGAGGGAGTGGCACTCGTCTGACAAGACGTTGCAATCATATATATATGTGTGGGGGTGTATTTCCGGTCAGTGAAATGTTTGTCAGCACAACTGGGGCAATGCTCGTTTTTTTTCCAAATATATTGAACCCTATATTTGCAAAATATAGGATACTCAACGTGTGTCCTAATCTGT
Organism: Euprymna scolopes; assembly: GCF_053919585.1. NCBI lineage: Eukaryota > Metazoa > Mollusca > Cephalopoda > Sepiida > Sepiolidae > Euprymna > Euprymna scolopes. The sequence continues at coordinate 98,604,979 of NC_136501.1, read as the reverse complement.
CAACGTAGAATGACCAAAAAAAGAAACACGAAAAAGTGTCGAAAAGTAATTCTATTTTCCAACAAAATTATATATACTGATTTAAATGTTTTTTATAAAACAGATAACATGGCATATTTCATAATACGAGAACGAACACCATGATGTCTAAAGAGAGCAATATGCATATAAAATGTGTTATGTTGTTCCAGGAGTGCATTGGCCTTCTCTAAAATTTGATAACGAGTTTGAAAGTTTGTTCACTTCGTGTTTACTTCAGACTGTCGGGATTGCGGGATAATAAGTAGTTATGATTTACTTCCATATTTTACAAGTCTGAAAAAATGTTGACTTCTAATAATCATAAAGCATTCTATCTACGATTATTAAGAATTACTTCACTTAGACGGCAATGGACAGACGGCTTTGACTATAAATAACTCCCTGAGTATATCAACCTTAGCTTCGAAAATATGATTGTGCGTGATTCTGGCACAGTGAATAGCGCCCCTTTTTGGGGAAGCTGGGCCTTACGCATAATTACCCCTTATGTCTAACTTGTTCTGTACTTGTAAAGAAGTTGAAATGTGTCACGCAGGTGTTTTTTTGATTTTAAAAATGTTAGAATGTAGAAACCCGGTTTGACTGACAAGTGTTTATGAAACTTCGGGCTCAAAATAATCAGAGAAAGATCAGCATTGCATGCGGGTAGCTTAATTAAAAAAAAAGAAAACATTATGTAGGAATATTACTTTCTTTTATTTATCTCTTTCACTCTCTTACTCCCTTTCTCTCTCTTCATTGAAAGGGAGATTGAATACGATTGTGTCGTTTTAAAAACAGTTGCCACTTAGAATCTGGGCACGACGGATGCGACATAGCATGTGGCTGGTTTCAACTAGTCTTATTTAAATATGCTCCGCCAATGTTAAGCGTAAAATACATTATATTCATAGAAACGCGTTTGTTCGCTATTTTTGTACAAACTTTTAATTTCGGGATGCAGTCGCTACCATTGATTCTGACGATGGGAATGATGCCTGTAACGGCGTAATGAAGATTCAAGCCATCTGTTATAGCTGACGATATCTCAACCTGTTGCTATTTCCATGTGTCGATCGTTTGATATCGTGTCTTACACCTGGGAGCTGGTTTCCTAAACTAAGTTACTCTTCCCGGAAACGATAAAGTCCTAGTATAATAACATAGTTTTAGTCTATAATCATGGGTTACTTTTATTAAGAATCATTAAGTAACACGTGATCCTTTTATCACGAGTCATCTAATTTTCATGCGGTAAGTAGTATGCGCTTTTTAAGGTTGATTGTAAATGCAGGTAATCTAAGGTATATCCTTAACGTAACCAGTAATATCATTTTAATTTTACAGAAGAGTAGTTTACGTCAAATCATATCCACGTGTAAGATTATATATGATATTTAATGCTACGCAACATATCTGGATGTATTTTATAATATTTCTTTAACTACATATTTTATATCGTTCTTATTATCTAAACTTGCTATGGGACGTTAATCATACCCACGTATAAGACCATTAGTTTATTGATGCTTGCAACAGAATATGCAGTTGCCCCGAGAAAAGTAAAAGTTGTTTACGATCTTAAATTTTGTAGATACGCCGTCTTCCTTCTCAGCATATAAATACTCACAGGAATATTTCGATACATTTTAACTCTCGATCTCGCAAAGCACAATCTCAATGTAATGACTGTATTTGTGATAACGTATAATTCTAAGATATACGCAGATCGTACCATCGCATGCCTATATGCAAACATTTTATCTTATGATTCGGTTATAATACAAATACAGTTTACAATGATTGCAAGTGACGACCGATTATATCGTTCTACTTGTTGAGCTTATATTATAAAGTATTTGTTTTATTGAATAATCACCTTTATGAACATGTGTCTCCTGAGGATATGTGATTTGTTTATAAGTTGCCAGTTTGTTATATTTTTTTTAGTTCTTTTGTGATGAGGTTTCATAATTCGTAGAGGTATTTCTTTTTCCGAATGCTACCAGCATCTTCATAGCTTTTGCTCTACAAGGTTATATTTAATTCATTCGCCAGCCCTATTCAAAAATAACATCCTCTGGTCACTATTCAAAAGTCTCGTCCTCTGGCCCTATTCAAACCTCTCGTCCTCTGGCCCTATTCAACAAAATTTGTTCTCTAGTCCTTTTTAAATGTTTTATTTTCTGCACACTAAATACCGTTGGCTTTCTCCTAGTATGCTGATAAATAGATACGTTGAGTCTTTATGGTTCTGGGTACGTAATAATGAATAGAACTATTTCAATCGCACCCAAGTAGGTTATCTAATTAGTTGACCTAAACGTGGTAAGACAACTATAGAAGGCAGTAATTAATGTCGATGGGTAACAACACCCAGTATTCCTTTCTCATCGCGGTTTATGACGTGCAGAAGGCCAGATGATGAGTTGACCGAAGCGTATTAAAACAACAACATCAACTATGAAAATGAGTATAACAGTTCGTAAAAAGAATGATTACCAGATGTGTTTTCTTTTGTAATACTGATGGGTTTCTACGCAACCAAATAGACGTTACCACCTGATAACTGCTTTCGACTGGACTTTAATTTTCGACAGATTCGCAGTCCAATGCTGTTTTTACCCGGATTTTTACTATATATAAGGGCCTATCATGTTTTCATCTAATCAGATATACAGCTGATGCAAAGGGTAATGGTTTAATGTGTATTAGGAAGCCAAACTGTTTCATACGTGTAAAATGGCAATTCTAGATTAACCTTTACAATAATGTGGAACAAAGCGGTGTTTTTTTTCCGGGCCGAGTTCGCAAATTATATACGAGAGTTCAGCAAGGGTATAATTACGAGATGCCGACAGGGATCGTCTATTTATGGAGAATCGAACTCACTTTCTAATCAGGAAGGGCGCGGGTGTAAGACAAGTAATAAAAATAAAACCTTTATGAACATCTTTTTGAAAGATTAATAATGCGATGGAAAATTCATAGTATATCCAGATAAGTTTAAACATTATGCTTACAAAAAAGAAACAAAGAAAGAGACTCAAAGGAAACATAGTAAATTAATTGAATCGTGTATAGTATACGGAACGTCGATATGTAGAAATGAAAAGAAATAAACACAGGAAAATATATAGAGAAAAATAGCTTTATATATATATAACAAAACGAATATAAGCTGAGAAACATAATCAAATTAAAAAGAAACGAATAAAAACCAAGTTATTAAATTACTGAAATGGATTTTAACTATTGGAAGTCGTTAATATGTTTTTTAAAAGATATATACGCAGTTAATATTCTTTCTCGAAAAAATGTGTTTAATTTCAAGTATAAGTGTGTAACAGAAATAAAATTAGTGTTTTTGTCAAGTACTTCATTGATTGAGATTATATGTATTAATTATTACAGAAGGGTTTTATGGTGTGAGACGGTTAACCTGTGTCTATAATTAAATTATGTTTTTTTTTATAAACGTTTACTTATAAATAGCGCTACATTAAAGATACCTGCAAGTTGTTTAATGTTGCCTGAAATTGCGATAAGCGCTGATTTCAGACGTTTTTGGCGCGATTTATTTGAAATAAATTTAACTAGTTTTGGTTGTGATAATGCTGCAATGAATGGGAGAATAATTATTACTATTCGTATTATTTGTGTTGTTCGGACTACCGTCCTTGTCTCAAGTGTTATTTTCACAACATTTCGGTCGATGTAACCTCCGACCTTCTTCTGGTCTATCTTGTCGAACTCTGTCGGTTATGATTAAGTATAACGGCACAATAAGAGGTTATTAATTTTATGCGCGAATGTTATAGTCAGCTGAAATCAGCAAAAAGAAACAGACCTCTCAATGAAAGAAAGAATGTTCGTTGAAATTTCGCTTAGTATAATACACATATACAACGAGTAAAATTATGTACGTTCCTTTAGACCTTACACCTAATCCTTGAGAAATTTAAACAGGAAAGGAGAATACATAAAAGCTCAATCGAAAACCTGCCATAAGAGTAGTAAAAAAGCATAAACGGACCCGCAGTGTCTCTTCAGAAGAAGACTAAGTAGAAAGACGAAATAGCCTTCGTCTACTCGATTTTGAAGATACGTTTTTTTACTATGTAAATTATTACATTCTCGTACACTCGTGTGTAACTGCAACTGGTTTCACGTATTAAGTACAATTATCTAGAAATACGTAAATATAATGACACTGTACCGCAATGCTCATTTAGAAGAATTTGACGAGGAGTTGAATCGAAACAAGATGATACACTGAGGCGTTTTATTAATAATTCAAGCCAGACGAAAGAAATAACAAGAGCAAAAAGAGATAATGAGAGAATATTTCAAAACAACCACAAAAATATATTAACATGGCGTCAGACAATGCGTGAAGGCAAAATGTTTGGGTAAATATGCGCATCTCTTTAATCATTTAAATACGATGGCATTCTTGTTCCCACGAACGAAACTGCAAGCAGTAGTCTTGGTATTCTGTAGATATGTTTACGCAAGAGGGATTGTTCACGCGGAAGATAGATACCTGCGGCAGTTTCCATACTGCTCCTTATGTTAATAATCAATTAAGACTCGAAAAATAAAGATTAGTTAGATCTTGGTGATATATATATATATATATATATATATATATATATATATATATATATATATATGCGTGTGTGAGTGTTTGCTACACGTATAGATATATGCTGTATGAGAATACCATTTTGTCTTTATTGTAAGACATCTTCTGGATGAATGAAGTGAAGATAATAAAATGCGAGTTCAATATTCGAAAGTATATTTGTTGTAATGAAAATGACCGTGTTCTATTTCAGAAAAACAGTAATTGTAAACCCAAAATAAAGTGATAGCCTTGTGAAAGACAGTAAGATTTTTTAAAACACATATAGCAATTAAAATATTTAAAACATGTTATTTATATTCTTTATATATATATATATATATATATAATCTGTATGAGAAAGAAAATTAAAACCGTAAGTTGAACTTTACAATTAAACTTTATTGTTCGCCTAAATACTCCAAAAAAATGTTACACAATGTTTATTCCGCGGAGTTTCAAAGACTACTATACTTGTAATAGTTCATCAGAAAACATGAAGAAATCAGCAAATAATATTTGCAGCAATGCAAGAATTTGCTAGTTAAGACATTAAGTGCAACCGCAATTTATTGTAGTTATAAATTGCCAAATAAAAAAAGAGAAAAAAATGTTGTATATATAAAAAAAAATATATATTAAAAAACTTCACATACTATTTCAGCTTTCATTAAAATCCTCTCAAACTTTTGATTAATCGTCGTTATTTGTAATTTCCTTATTGTTTCTATAGTCATTCTAGTTTCTCGGTCGCATTTGTGTAAGAAACTGTCATACCATAGAATTTTTTCCTTCTTCTTCACCTTTATCGTGTTAGTATAGGTGGAGAATTCGGCTGCTAAATAAACACCACCTCCAATCAATACAAAGAAATTTTAAAAAATAACACTAACATATTAAACACTTGCAAAAATTACCAACGAATTACAATGCTAAAAGCATTAATAATAAAAAGTAAAAAGCCAACCATTAATAAAATAAACTTTGACAACAGCAGCCGAATTCTCCACCTATTCTAACGTGAAGAGGAAGGAGAAAAAAATCAAATTAGGCGAAACTACACATAGTAAATTAGTAATAAAAACAGTAAAACGACAGAGAACAAATCAATCAATAAGTAGGGTGCACATAGAGAACAACCCTGACGATAGCCAATCGAGACCGAAAACTTCGGTAAACTAGGGGACTTTATAAGAACATTGGATCCCACAACAAAAATACTTGTACGAAAACAAGAAAAATTTAAAAGAAGATCATAAAAAGAAAAACGGAGATCCTCTTCAATAAAATATGCGCGAATAATGTATTTTATAAATATACAGTTGACCCCCGAGACACGGTTCCCTTAGGAAAAGATGTGTAATAGGACGGCTTTTACAGCCCCTAGTGATGGTATTTGCCGCGCTATCTGGATTTATATATGTTATTTGATTATATACGTGCGTATTATATACTGTATTGTATTTTATTACTAAATGTAATGCTATATCCTGGGCTTCTACTAATATATATATATATATATATATATATATATATATATATATATATATATATATATATATACATACAAACAAATCGAAGGGGTTTTACTAAAAGTATGATGGTAAATACAGGGTGACACAAAAATTACGCGTTATTTTGAATTAATAATAAGCTTAACATTCACTTGTTTTTTTTTTTCAAAATTTACAGATAAATCATGTACAATTGCCCCTGGCAAAATTCAGCAGTGAGCAAGGAACCATAACTAGTGAATTTTATATCGGAAATTTGGTGTTGACTTTAAAACCGAATTCAAAGGCGTTACATTGTATCGGTATTATTTAACAAATATTTTATCTTAACTTTAAACTAAGACCAATAAACAACCGGCAAGAGATAATAATACCACAACCCTCCTTATAACCTTTACTGCTTACAAATATACACTTCACATTCTTTAAGAGTGTAAATTACACCCGAATATATTAAATTTAAAAAAAAAAAAAAACGAATTTAATCTTAGCTCATTTAAATGTAACCACTTTTTATCTGATTAAGCAGTCTCTTTGAATTCTCTTTAGCTTTGAGCATCGGGAGTGGTACAGGCCATCTACAGTTTTGTAGATTCTTTTTTCGGAGTAAGGGCGATGGCGCCACGCCCAACCTTCTCAGAAGGTACATACAGCGTCTAGGCTTCACAAATTGTCACCGATTTGGTATTGGCCAGGCTCAACGTTGCTTAACTTCGGTGGTCTGGCGGGAACTGGTATGTCCAGGTGATTATTCAATACATGTGTGACCAATGTGCATGAGCAACTTAATTATATATATATATATATATATATATATGTGTGTGTGTGTGTGTGTGGTAGCTATGTATGCCAATATGTGTGTACGTGTATATTTCGCTAAACATTAAGATATATACAGTATGTAGGTTGCCTTGTGTTTGGGCATTAAATAATTTGCCATATATACATATATATATATACATATATATATATATATATATATATATATATATATTCAATAACTAAGTAATATGCTTGCTTTGTATAATGATTTCCTGACTAGATATCTTAATTAGCCGCCATTGAATGCAATTCTGGAAAAAAATGCACGATCGATATTCTTTGAAAATGACCATTTATTTACAGCCTTTCTTCCATGCACTTTTTCTGTTATCCATATATTTTAAAACATCATAAAACAGAACTAGTGTGCATGCACTCATAAATTAAGTTTTTCCCCTCTGTATGGTTATTTTTTTATTTTATTTGAAATATATTATCTCGTTTTTAATCGAATATTTTAATCACATTTTATAAATGGATCATATTCAAGTAATCTTATATTATCTAAAAGTGAGAATATGCGTGATGGTCCTGGATATGACCTTAAACTATATCCAGTGGGTAGGCTCCAGCTTGCAGGTTTTGGGGAGTGTGGAGCCACCCTTTAATTACGACTGCTCCCGGGTCGACTCTGACCCCGAGTGGTAGTACCTTTTAGGGCCCCAACTATGGTTTGAATAGAAACAGACTTGAAAACAACAAATATATTCTATTAAAAAAAACGTTCTTCAAAATCTTTGGATTCGACATTAAATAGCCTGAAAAAGGGTTGATATGACCTAAAACAAAAGCAACCGAAGAATTTGCGTGAGCACACTTCTCAACCTATATACTCAACATATCTTTGATCTACAAACTTAACATGTTCTGTATAGAGTATTCAAACAAGTGGACATCTATCATTCGTTGTCATCCAGAAAAAAAGTGTCCTAAGAGGTCATAAATGAACCCGACCGATTTTTAACTGTTTTCAGCTGTATCACAATTGGTCGAGTACCATGACATTTTACTTATGCCAACTATGATTTTTTTAAAACATATTTTGGAAGCCATGTCAACCTCATGTAGTAGTTATCTTACGTGACTCACTGTCTCCAGCTTTTGATTTCGATCAAGGGGCCTTTTTTTAGTTACAAGAGGTGGGCTGTTTAGAAAAAAAAAAACAATACTGTCATGCACTTGGCTCATAATTTTCTTTTTATATACTTGATTTTATAAAAGGAGTTTAACGATATGTTTTATACCAGGCAACGCCGCGTGCACCTGCTAGTATTATATAAAGTTGAAATACAGAAACTGTAACCATTAACTCTTCAATATAACGTTTATCGAAATTAGCTTCTCAGACTTTCTTACGAACAGATCATTTGACTTTGTGTAAACAAAGTAATTATACATTTAAAGTTGGTGTCGTGCAATTATTTAGTTCACGTTTCAAGACTATATATATATATGATAGGTTCCCATTTTGAACTTTCTTCTGTTGTATGTACTCTCCGCTTATCACGGCATTGTTTCCACTCGTCCTGGTTTTCTCCTTGCCACTGGACTCAAGCAGTGTCGATTCAGGAGAAGTGTCGTTGGAGATTGCGCAACCATTGCCTCACAATTAAACGCGCAGCTGCCCTTTCATTGGGTATCCTTTGTCTCTCGGGATTGAACGGAGGCATCGATACATCGATAGGAGAGGAGAGTGAGATAGCGACATTTTTTTTTATACGCCCCATATTTTGGAATTTTTAAATCCGGGATCAGTCATTAGAAATGTTCTCACTTAAAGGTACATGCTTACATAAAAAAAAAAAAAAATGTCGTTCAGTTTAAAAAAACAAAAAAACAAAACTTTATGTCCAAATTAAAGGGAATGCATCCGGTAAAAATATCGTTTGTATGATGCAAGATTGAGTCTACGCGTTCGGTGTTTCAGCAGTATTTCATGGAGAATGCCTGAAGTACTACAGTTGAGCTGCAACCATCTATATATATAGGCTTCACAAAGATGCTGGCATTACTAAATGCGCATTCATTTCTTTACTGATCAAATCAATGTCACTTTACTTTGGTCATCATCATTTTCGTCTAGTATTGACACAAAAATAGTAATGTGGGCTTCGGTTTATTGATAATATTTTAGTCAGATTTCTTTCTAGAAATAAATTTGTATTCTGAAGATATGGGCACACGTTAAGGCTGCCTATATCCTAAGTGAATATGATTTCTGTGGAATGAACATCATTCGAACTTGGGACAACGAAGTTAAAATCTTAACCATTATATTGCAATCACCCCTGGCTTTACTAGGTGATGAAATAGAGAAACATTGCGTTATCGTTAAATACGTTGTCCACTCGTATTTGTCCTATGTTTCAGGGATTGTAAACTCAATATTTTTTTTATAATTTGGATGCGAATATATCATTTAAAATTAGGAACTAGGCAATATGTGCAAAAAAACAAAAAAAAAAACACCTGTTGCGATGTTAATTTTTTGTCGATTTTAACGAGACGGAAGTTCAGTTCCTTATTGTATATAAACTAACCATAATGCAACTTCATATATTTATTTACGCCACCTTTCACATCATTTGTTCGACCACTTGTATTTGCTACATATCATCATTTATTTGTTTTAAAGCCGAGACTAACCATATTTCATGATTAATGCTCTTTATACATTACTTAAAAGAATAATCACAATGTTCAAATTCTAAGGAAATAATAAAAAAAACACATTTTAAAGCCGTGTATTTTGTCCAAATTCAACTCTGTAAAATGCATAAAAACACCTCGTAGATTTGACTCGATAAAGTTTAGCTCAAAGAGAGTTGAGGAACGTGTTTGCAATCGCACCGGTTGCTATGTTCTCGGTTTTCAGTTGGACAACAGCCAAGTCAGTATAAAGTGCCGCTCATTATAAACAAATTCATAAGAACACCAGAATTACAACGTCAGGTATGTAAAAACACAAAATATCAAGTCTATCTTTATGGCTTGTTTTCTTACATACTGCATGAAAAGTTTGTACATCTTTTAAGGATATATCAGCTCTTGAATAAACCAAAGAAACTAGAATCTGTTTGAACTACTAAACAAAGCGCGAGCATATGTAGCCAGTTAGTCAAACAATTGTTAATGTACAAATTATTTCACTAACCAGACGAGGCTAGTAAATGTCCATATATATTTGATACTAGCGACATCTCCCTAACATGTTAGAAAATTAGAAAAAAAAAGATATAAGAGAAAGGCGAAAATTAAAACCCAAGTATAAGAGGTTGTACACTAACATAAAACGTGAGCGTGAAATGTATCGATGGTTTCACACACGCATCAAGTGTAAAATTCGTATTCATAGAATATGCCTGAGTGTGTGGTTTGTTATTTCTTACTACCTGCGCGCAACTCTGTGAACAGCGGCTGTTGCCAGTTTAAGAGGAAAATACAGGGCCAGAAGTGCAAATGATTTTAAAGTAAATGAGTGTCATAGGTTACAATTCTTGTCAAATAGTGGAGCACAAGAGTTATCACTTCCACATAGTATCGCATTGGACGTATGTCGAATAATAAATGTCACTTCAAAATTTTCTAGAAAATTCTCCATCTTCACAAGTAGATGCGTATCATAGAAAAATCTTAATCTTCAGTTACCAGTTAATTAACTCATATCATGTGGGTATTTTTTTTCATTCTTTGAAATTATTTGCGCATACATGTCAATTTATGCAGAAAAGAAACTTTCTCCAAGACCCGAGGCAATAGACACCTTATGGCAATGATGTAAAAGCAAATATAAGAAAATGTAGTTTACATTACTGAAGCAATTTTAGAAATGTTCTAATGAAAACAAAATATGTAAACACTAGCTGGACGCCCGGCGTTGCCCAGTCAGGTTGATAGCTATTTTTTTATATGGTTTAACATACTTTAATTTACGCAGATTGCGTGTATATTATAAATTATTATGAGGAATACATGAATAAATAATAATTTGACCGTGGTCTAATTCAGAAAAAAAAAAACAGTAAATAATAATAATGTAAATATTATTCAACCCATTCCATATGTGATTGTTTACAATATCATGTCCGCTCATATTTGGACGATGGATGCCCTGGAAACGTCATTTCTTATTAATCTCTAGTTTAAAAATAAGCAAACGAAGAAATGATTTGCGGCGATTTCAATATAACTCTTTTATCGTAAATTGAAGTGATTAATAATTGTTTGTTTTCGTACGTTTTCGGCATGTTAGCATTTGGGTTACTTTATGACTAGTGTGACTGGAGTCAAGGGGAGGCTATACTATCTGTTCTAGCTGTTGTATTAGATAGTTCTTTTTAAATTCATTGATAAAACCAGTTTATGTATGAAAGTACTTATTTGATTTAATTGAGATCAACATACGTAATTAGATGGGTTTGTTTTATTTAATGTTTATTTGAATTATATTCATCTTTGGATTATGCTTTTTCAGGGAGGGATGTATGTATGGCAGTTTCATGGATTTTGATAAAGGGCAGATTTGCTGCTTTGGAGTTCGGTTCTATTCTGAATCCCAAAACTGTGATTCTATTTTCTTTATGGCCGAAAAGGTGTTTACAGTTTGGGTGTAAAGTGCTATTGTACGCTTGGAGATTGGGTTGGCTGTTCATTTGTGCAGTACTTTAGACAGAGGTTTTGGTTTCTAAGCGTGGATGGGTTTCATGCGTTTTTGCATATAGACTTTCTACAGGAGAATCTTGAATCCCTCCCAGGGCTAGACTTAGTCCGGAGTGGCATAATGTGTTGCATAATGTGTTGAGGGTTTTTATATATGACTTTCTGTGTATTGATATATAACACTGCCATAATCAATTTGGATCTGATTAGTGCTCTATATAGTTTAAGTAGCGTGTTCTAGTAAGCTGTATGGGCGATGACTCATGGAATTGTAGTGTCTTATTGCATTTGGTTTTAATGTAATTAATGCTGGGCAAGAGGTTTAAGTTTTCGTCCATAATGATTCTTTAGTTCGTTTATTAGTTTACGGATGGCATTTTCTCACCTTCAATTTTTAAGCTTGCGTCAGCGTGGAGTTTTAGTTAATTACAGAAATGGATACTTTTTGTTTTAGTTAAGGACATTTTGAAACCATTTGCCGTTGCTCATTTATTAATTTTATTTATGTTGTGTTGTAATTTTCTTTCGATGATGTTAATGCATTTTCATCTGTACCCGATTGTGCTGTCACCTACGGATATCAGGAGAGAGTTCGGTTCTAATATTGTTAATTTTAATATAGTTTACAATATGCTGATTTGAGAGACACCCTCCTGTATTCTGCAAATTTGATAAAGTAGAGTCTATACCGACTTGGAAAATGTGTCTGTTACGTAGTTTATATGAATTCAAGCAGTATGCTTTTTAGTCCAATGATGGGGAGGGCTTTTATGATGCTGTATTTACATATTGTTTCGTATGCCCCCCCCCCAATAAAAACCGATGCTACATGTTCCTTATAAATGAAAGTTTCTCCGATGTAATTTTCGAAGCGTGGTATGTTGTCTATAAATCCTCGAGTTTTTCAAATTATTTTATTGCTATCTAAATAGCATACCATACGGAGGTTTATTATTTCGAAAATACTAAAACATATGATAAATGTCTACGTAATGAATTGAACAATAACTGACAGAAACGCCGTTATGAGGTATAATCTTGCCTTGTTAGAAAGCATATATAACTCGTTTTTCGTGTAGTTGTGACTTTTGATGAAAAGTAGGTTATTGGCAAAAACCGGGGACGCTTAGCTCAGTTGCTAGACGCCGATGGGGATCCAGTACATTTCCCGAAACAAAATCACACCAAGAAGTACTGCTGAATATTAAGTAGTCTGCATCTGGTCTCATCTGTTAAAATTGTTTGAATGCATGCGCAACCATTACGGAAGAGATGCTCTGACAACAAATGGATAAAATTCATTAGAAACCTTGACAGCAACATGAACGAAAAAAAGAAGGTAATTGTGATGTATTGTACCTATTTACTATGTCTCCCCACGGGACAGAGTTAGGCACCAGGGTCGTTTTTTAACGTGGAGAAAAGGTACAAAAATAAAAATTGTCTCAGTCGTGAAGGATTTCTCCTCCAGCGAAAGAGAACAAGAAATAGAAGTGCATCATCTGAAGAACAGATGGTATTTATTTGTTCCCCCACCGAGCAAATTAGGCACAAGGCCGATTTTTAATGTGAGGAGTGAAGGAAGGGGGAAGGGAAAAAGGGGACCAGCTCCCGAGAGGTGGGAAATGGGAGCTGATTAATGGTCAGGCATGTGGGGTTGCCCCCACATCTGGTCTTTGCTAGTCATAGCTAGTCATAGCTTGCAGTATCTGCCGGAACAGATGGTATTTATTTGCTCCCCCACCGAGCAAATTATTTGCTCCCCCACCGAGCAAATTAGGCACAAGGCCAATTTTTAATGTGAGGAGTGAAGGGAGGGGAAAAGGAAAAGGGGACCAGCTCCCGAGAGGTGGGAAATGGGAGCTGGTTAAAGGTCAGGCATGTGGAGTTGCCCCCACATCTGGTCTTTGCTAGTTATTAATGCTTTCTGAGGAGTGAAGGGAAAAAGGGGACCAGCTCCCGAGAGGTGGGAAATGGGAGCTGGTTAATGGTCAGGCATGTGGGGTTGCCCCCACATCTGGTCTTTGCTAGTCATAGCTAGTCATAGCTTGCAGCATCTGCCGGAACAGATGGTATTTATTTGCTCCCCCACTGAGCAAATTAGGCACAAGGCCGTTTTTAATGTGAGGTAAAAACCAGCTCCCCTAAAAGGGGTCACTCTGGTTACCAAAAATAATAATTGTCCCAGTATAGAGGGTTTCCCCTCCATTGACTGGTACAAATTATCTTAAGTGCAGTATCTGCCGGAACAGATACTACACTTTGATCTTGTCCCGGAGGCCAAGAATTATTATAATCGTGATGTATTGTAAATACGTGTGTGCAAAGTGCATATGCGAATCTTGAATATCTATGTATTTAGCTTTTTCTTGTTTCCCGAAAACTGTCTGCGTTGAAGATGACTCGAAAACCTAAGCAATAACAAAAACGCTTTCAGTGACTTCATCGCCACTAGAACACGAGAGATTACGTTATCTGCTTACATACTTGCTTTGCGCTGGCAACATGTGTTGATTCAGATGGTGCTCTTTTCGATCAATAATTTTATGTTTGAGTCGAGATATGTTCATATAAAATTAAAGGTAAAAAAATACGCAATACGTTTTTTTTTTTCAACCTGATCTGTAAACAATTCTTATTTAGGCAAGTCTGGCTTAGATTAGAGGAGCATTGTCATGAAAATAACGATAAAGCAGATACAAGTCTTCTGTAGTAAAGAGGATGAAGCGAAGAGAAAAGTGGCATTCAATACTAAGTTTCTTAAGCCGGTTTTGAAATATATCAAAACGAGATAGGGCGCGTCGAACAGCTCCTTCCCAAACAGTACTCTATTTTAGGAACGATCGCTCTCAGCGCTTACACAGATAAACGATTACTTCGGCGGTGAGATACTGTAGTGGTAAAAATAATGTAACTTTCAGTATTCAACAGCAGTTGAGCACTTCTGCTAGTGTTGTACTGTTGGCAATAGTTATCAATATCAGAGCTAAAAAGGATTTATAATACCAACGTTATTTCCACATAGCTGTATGTAGAAATTTAATTTTTCATTTCAAAATATGCTAGGAGAAAAGATTAGATACGTTTAATTCCAAGTGGCAGATAGATACTTACCTCAAATCGGCCGATCGAATTACCAACAAAATATGGGATCGCATTAACCAGCCAAGTGACAGAAAGAAACTAACCTAAAATAGGCCGATCGAATTACCAACAAAATTAGAGATCGCACTAACCAACCGGTAGTATCGTCAATAATCCGACAACTACGTCTATGTTTTTTTTTGGGGGGATACGCTATAATTTAGCCGTGGTAGATTTTACGATCACGTACTTCGATGGGGCCTTGATGAAGAAAAGATAACGTAGGAAAATAATTAACTTGAAGTAGACAATCAAAAGTAATCGCTACGGATGGCTACTGCAAGGACTCCCTGAATCTAGGTTGGAGAAACGATGGAATATGGAATTTATTATGTCTCGGATTTTTAGGTATAATACAAGGAAACTTGATTTACAAAAGTAGATTTTAATGTAATATATTTGAATTTTACGCGGCTTATCAGGGGCAATATTTATTGACTTAGCTTTATTAGCCATTCTGTTTCGGCTTGGAAATCACTAGGATATCCAATAAAACTGCTTGATCGTTTGTATTGTTTCGCGAGCTGCCGTGTATTTAAATGTTTGCCTTTCCATTTTCTTCCTGACGTAATTTTCTTAGTTGAATATTATTTAATGTGCTGTTATATTGCTGATATTCTATTTATCAGCATATATTTATATATTCAGATAAGTATTTCTTGAACTCCTCTTTCATTTAGTCTTCAGGTCAATAATTTTCTCTCTAATTGAACGCTTGATCAAATAAATAACCAAGCAAACGCAATGGACTAATAATAAATAATAAATGTGTAGCCAGATATGTTTGTGTTAAAAGGATAAATATGTTGTGCACATTTTATAATTTTCAATGAGTGAATTTTGCTTCTTACTTCTTTTGCTATTTTAGCATCATTGATTGGCATTGGAACATCTGTGACAGGTAAAAATGAGCCTCACCGGGGAGAATCGTTAAAACATTTCACTAAAAGGAGCAACCGATACAAACAATTACAAAGTTACAGAAACCGAGTCAAAAAGCTGAAGTCTCGTCAGTTACAACACAAATAGGTTTATATGCTTCTAAGAACTGAATAGTATCATTAAAAGATATATTTTTTTGTGCTTAGTATTATAATTTTCTACGTAAATAATTGAATTCTCGATTCCTGTTTGTGCATGGCGCCTTGAGTGCGCATAATTGTACAAGGTTCGTTTTAAAATTAAGGAGTCATAGTTTTTACCTCAAATACTTGAACTACAGAAATTGGAGCGATACCATGAAAAATACATTTTGTGCCGCAGATTGGTACATAGTCAGGACAAATTCCAATGCAAAATTTTACACAGTCAGGAAACATTCCAAGGCAAAATTTTACACAGTCAGGACAAATTACAATGCTAAATTGTACACAATCAGGACAATTTCCAATGCAAAATTTTACACAGTCAGGACAAATTACAATGCTAAATTTTACACAGTCAGGGCAAATTCGAATGCTAAATTTTACACAGTCAGGACACATTCCAATGCTAAATTTTACACAGTCGGGACAAATTCAATGCTAAATTTTACACAATCAGGACAAATTCCAATGCTAAATTTTACACAGTCAGTAAAAATTCCAATGCTAAATTTTACACAGTCAGGACAAATTGCAATGCTAAATTTTACACAGTCAGGACAAATTCAATTGCTAAATTTTACACAGTCAGGACAATTTCCAATGCAAAATTTTACACAGTCAGGACAAATTCCAATGCTAAATTTTACACAGTCAGGACAAATTCCAAGGCTAAATTTTACACAGTTAAGGCAAATTCCAATGCAAAATTTTACACAGTCAGGGCAAATTCTAATGCAAAATTTTACACAGTCAGGACAAATTCCAATGCAAAATTTTACACAGTCAGGGCAAATTACAATGCTAAATTTTACACAGTCAGGACAAATTCCAATGCAAAATTTTACACAGTCAGGACAAATTCCAATGCAAAATTTTACACAGTAACGACAAATTCCAATGCTAAATTTTACACAGTCAGGACAAATTCCAATGCTAAATTTTACACAGTCAGGACAAATTCCAATGCTAACTTTTACAAAGTCAGGACAAATTCCAATGCTAAATTTTACAGTCAGGACAAATTCCAATGCTACATTTTACACAGTCAGGACAATTTCCAATGCAAAATTTTACACAGTCAGGACAAATTCCAATGCTAAATTTTACACAGTCAGGAAACATTCCAAGGCAAAATTTTACACAGTTAAGGCAAATTCCAATGCAAAATTTTACACAGTCAGGACAATTTCCAATGCTAAATTTTACACAGTCAGGACAAATTCCAATGCTAAATTTTACACAGTCAGGAAAAATTCCAATGCTAAATTTTACACAGTTAAGGCAAATTCCAATGCAAAATTTTACACAGTCAGGACAAATTCCAATGCTAAATTTTACACAGTCAGGAAAAATTCCAATGCTAAATTTTACACAGTCAGGACAAATTCCAATGCTAACTTTTAGAAAGTCAGGACAAATTCCAATGCTAAATTTTACACAGTCAGGAAAAATTCCAAGGCAAAATTTTACACAGTTAAGGCAAATTCCAATGCTCAATTTTACACAGTCAGGGCAAATTCTAATGCAAAATTTTACACAGTAAGGACAAATTCCAATGCAAAATTTTACACAGTCAGGGCAAATTACAATGCTAAATTTTACACAGTCAGGACAAATTCCAATGCAAAATTTTACACAGTCAGGACAAATTCCAATGCAAAATGTTACACAGTCAGGACAAATTCCAATGCTAAATTTTACACAGTCAGGACAAATTCCAATGCTAAATTTTACACAATCAGGACAATTTCCAATGCTAACTTTTACAAATCAGGACAAATTCCAATGCAAAATTTTACACAGTCAGGACAAATTCCAATGCAAAATTTTACACAGTCAGGACAATTTCCAATGCAAAATTTTACACAGTCAGGAAAAATTCCAAGGCAAAATTTTACACAGTCAGGAAAAATTCCAAGGCAAAATTTTACACAGTTAAGGCAAATTCCAATGCAAAATTTTACACAGTCAGGACAATTTCCAATGCAAACTTTAACACAGTCAGGACAAATTCCAATGCTAAATTTTACACAGTCAGGAAAAATTCCAAGGCAAAATTTTACACAGTTAAGGCAAATTCCAATGCAAAATTTTACACAGTCAGGGCAAATTCTAATGCAAAATTTTACACAGTCAGGACAAATTCCAATGCAAAATTTTACACAGTCAGGGCAAATTACAATGCTAAATTTTACACAGTCAGGACAAATTCCAATGCAAAATTTTACACAGTCAGGACAAATTCCAATGCTAAATTTTACACAGTCAGGACAAATTCCAATGCTAAATTTTACACAGTCAGGACAAATTCCAATGCTAAATTTTACACAGTCAGGACAATTTCCAATGCTAACTTTTACAAAGTCAGGAAAAATTCCAATGCTAAATTTTACAGTCAGGACAAATTCCAATGCTACATTTTACACAGTCAGGACAATTTCCAATGCAAAATTTTACACAGTCAGGACAAATTCCAATGCTAAATTTTACACAGTCAGGACAATTTCCAATGCAAAATTTTACACAGTCAGGACAAATTCCAATGCTAAATTTTACACAGTCAGGAAAAATTCCAAGGCAAAATTTTACACAGTTAAGGCAAATTCCAATGCAAAACTTTACACAGTCAGGGCAAATTCTAATGCAAAATTTTACACAGTCAGGACAAATTCCAATGCAAAATTTTACACAGTCAGGGCAAATTACAATGCTAAATTTTACACAGTCAGGACAAATTCCAATGCAAAATTTTACACAGTCAGGACAAATTCCAATGCAAAATTTTACACAGTAACGACAAATTCCAATGCTAAATTTTACACAGTCAGGACAAATTCCAATGCTAAATTTTACACAGTCAGGACAAATTCCAATGCTAACTTTTACAAAGTCAGGACAAATTCCAATGCTAAATTTTACAGTCAGGACAAATTCCAATGCTACATTTTACACAGTCAGGACAATTTCCAATGCAAAATTTTACACAGTCAGGACAAATTCCAATGCTAAATTTTACACAGTCAGGAAACATTCCAAGGCAAAATTTTACACAGTTAAGGCAAATTCCAATGCAAAATTTTACACAGTCAGGACAATTTCCAATGCTAAATTTTACACAGTCAGGACAAATTCCAATGCTAAATTTTACACAGTCAGGAAAAATTCCAATGCTAAATTTTACACAGTTAAGGAAAATTCCAATGCAAAATTTTACACAGTCAGGACAAATTCCAATGCTAAATTTTACACAGTCAGGAAAAATTCCAATGCTAAATTTTACACAGTCAGGACAAATTCCAATGCTAACTTTTACAAAGTCAGGACAAATTCCAATGCTAAATTTTACAGTCAGGACAAATTCCAATGCTACATTTTACACAGTCAGGACAATTTCCAATGACAAATTTTACACAGTCAGGACAATTTCCAATGACAAATTTTACACAGTCAGGACAATTTCCAATGCAAAATTTTACACAGTCAGGACAAATTCCAATGCTAAATTTTACACAGTCAGGAAAAATTCCAAGGCAAAATTTTACACAGTTAAGGCAAATTCCAATGCAAAATTTTACACAGTCAGGACAATTTCCAATGCAAAATTTTACACAGTCAGGACAAATTCCAATGCAAAATTTTACACAGTCAGGAAAAATTCCAAGGCAAAATTTTACACAGTTAAGGCAAATTCCAATGCAAAATTTTACACAGTCAGGACAATTTCCAATGCAAAATTTTACACAGTCAGGACAAATTCCAATGCTAAATTTTACACAGTCAGGAAAAATTCAAAGGCAAAATTTTACACAGTTAAGGCAAATACCAATGCTCAATTTTACACAGTCAGGGCAAATTCTAATGCAAAATTTTACACAGTAAGGACAAATTCCAATGCAAAATTTTACACAGTCAGGGCAAATTACAATGCTAAATTTTACACAGTCAGGACAAATTCCAATGCAAAATTTTACACAGTCAGGACAAATTCCAATGCAAAATGTTACACAGTCAGGACAAATTCCAATGCTAAATTTTACACAGTCAGGACAAATTCCAATGCTAAATTTTACACAATCAGGACAATTTCCAATGCTAACTTTTACAAATCAGGACAAATTCCAATGCTAAATTTTACAGTCAGGACAAATTCCAATGCTACATTTTACACTGTCCGGACAATTTCCAATGCAAAATTTTACACAGTCAGGACAAATTCCAATGCTAAATTTTAAACAGTCAGGAAAAATTCCAAGGCAAAATTTTACACAGTTAAGGCAAATTCCAATGCAAAAGTTTACACAGTCAGGGCAAATTCTAATGCAAAATTTTACACAGTCAGGACAAATTCCAATGCAAAATTTTACACAGTCAGGACAAATTCCAATGCAAAATTTTACACAGTCAGGAAAAATTCCAAGGCAAAATTTTACACAGTTAAGGCAAATTCCAATGCAAAATTTTACACAGTCAGGACAATTTCCAATGCAAAATTTTACACAGTCAGGACAAATTCCAATGCTAAATTTTACACAGTCAGGAAAAATTCCAAGGCAAAATTTTACACAGTTAAGGCAAATTCCAATGCTCAATTTTACACAGTCAGGGCAAATTCTAATGCAAAATTTTACACAGTAAGGACAAATTCCAATGCAAAATTTTACACAGTCAGGGCAAATTACAATGCTAAATTTTACACAGTCAGGACAAATTCCAATGCAAAATTTTACAGTCAGGACAAATTCCAATGCAAAATGTTACACAGTCAGGACAAATTCCAATGCTAAATTTTACACAGTCAGGACAAATTCCAATGCTAAATTTTACACAATCAGGACAATTTCCAATGCTAACTTTTACAAATCAGGACAAATTCCAATGCTAAATTTTACAGTCAGGACAAATTCCAATGCTACATTTTACACTGTCCGGACAATTTCCAATGCAAAATTTTACACAGTCAGGACAAATTCCAATGCTAAATTTTAAACAGTCAGGAAAAATTCCAAGGCAAAATTTTACACAGTTAAGGCAAATTCCAATGCAAAAGTTTACACAGTCAGGGCAAATTCTAATGCAAAATTTTACACAGTCAGGACAAATTCCAATGCTAAATTTTACACAGTCAGGAAAAATTCCAAGGCAAAATTTTACACAGTTAAGGCAAATTCCAATGCAAAATTTTACACAGTCAGGACAATTTCCAATGCAAAATTTTACACAGTCAGGACAAATTCCAATGCTAAATTTTAAACAGTCAGGAAAAATTCCAAGGCAAAATTTTACACAGTTAAGGCAAATTCCAATGCAAAATTTTACACAGTCAGGACAATTTCCAATGCAAAATTTTACACAGTCAGGACAAATTCCAATGCTAAATTTTACACAGTCAGGACAAATTCCAAGGCAAAATTTTACACAGTTAAGGCAAATTCCAATGCAAAATTTTACACAGTCAGGGCAAATTCTAATGCAAAATTTTACACAGTCAGGGCAAATTACAATGCAAAATTTTAAACACTCAGGGCAAATTACAATGCTAAATTTTACACAGTCAGGACAAATTCCAATGCAAAATTTTACACAGTCAGGACAAATTCCAATGCAAAATTTTACACAGTCAGGACAATTTCCAATGCAAAATTTTACACAGTCAGGAAAAATTCCAAGGCAAAATTTTACACAGTCAGGAAAAATTCCAAGGCAAAATTTTACACAGTTAAGGCAAATTCCAATGCAAAATTTTACACAGTCAGGACAATTTCCAATGCAAACTTTAACACAGTCAGGACAAATTCCAATGCTAAATTTTACACAGTCAGGAAAAATTCCAAGGCAAAATTTTACACAGTTAAGGCAAATTCCAATGCAAAATTTTACACAGTCAGGGCAAATTCTAATGCAAAATTTTACACAGTCAGGACAAATTCCAATGCAAAATTTTACACAGTCAGGGCAAATTACAATGCTAAATTTTACACAGTCAGGACAAATTCCAATGCAAAATTTTACACAGTCAGGACAAATTCCAATGCTAAATTTTACACAGTCAGGACAAATTCCAATGCTAAATTTTACACAGTCAGGACAAATTCCAATGCTAAATTTTACACAGTCAGGACAAATTCCAATGCTAACTTTTACAAAGTCAGGACAAATTCCAATGCTAAATTTTACAGTCAGGACAAATTCCAATGCTACATTTTACACAGTCAGGACAATTTCCAATGCAAAATTTTACACAGTCAGGACAAATTCCAATGCTAAATTTTACACAGTCAGGAAAAATTCCAAGGCAAAATTGTACACAGTCAGGACAAATTCCAATGCAAAATTTTACACAGTCAGGACAAATTCCAATGCAAAATTTTACACAGTCAGGGCAAATTCTAATGCAAAATTGTACACAGTCAGGACAAATTCCTATGCAAAATTTTACACAGTCAGGGCAAATTCTAATGCAAAATTTTACACAGTCAGGACAAATTCCAATGCAAAATTTTACACAGTCAGGGCAAATTCTAATGCAAAATTGTACACAGTCAGGACAAATTCCTATGCAAAATTTTACACAGTCAGGGCAAATTCCAATGCTAAATTTTACACAGTCAAGACAAATTCCAATGCAAAATTTTACACAGTCAGGGCAAATTACAATGCTAAATTTTACACAGTCAGGACAAATTCCAATGAAAAATTTTACACAGTCAGGACAAATTCCAATGCAAAATTTTACACAGTCAGGGCAAATTACAATGCTAAATTTTACACAGTCAGGACAAATTCCAATGCTAAATTTTACACAGTCAGGACAAATTCCAATGCTAACTTTTACAAAGTCAGGACAAATTCCAATGCTAAATTTTACAGTCAGGACAAATTCCAATGCTACATTTTACACAGTCAGGACAATTTCCAATGCAAAATTTTACACAGTCAGGACAAATTCCAATGCTAAATTTTACACAGTCAGGACAAATTCCAATGCTAAATTTTACACAGTCAGGAAAAATTCCAAGGCAAAATTTTACACAGTTAAGGCAAATTCCAATGCAAAATTTTACACAGTCAGGACAATTTCCAATGCAAAATTTTACACAGTCAGGACAAATTCCAATGCTAAATTTTACACAGTCAGGAAAAATTCCAAGGCAAAATTTTACACAGTTAAGGCAAATTCCAATGCAAAATTTTACACAGTCAGGACAATTTCCAATGCAAACTTTAACACAGTCAGGACAAATTCCAATGCTAAATTTTACACAGTCAGGAAAAATTCCAAGGCAAAATTTTACACAGTTAAGGCAAATTCCAATGCAAAATTTTACACAGTCAGGGCAAATTCTAATGCAAAATTTTACACAGTCAGGACAAATTCCAATGCAAAATTTTACACAGTCAGGGCAAATTCTAATGCAAAATTTTACACAGTCAGGACAAATTCCAATGCAAAATTTTACACAGTCAGGGCAAATTACAATGCTAAATTTTACACAGTCAGGACAAATTCCAATGCAAAATTTTACACAGTCAGGACAATTTCCAATGCTAAATTTTACACAGTCAGGACAAATTCCAATGCTAAATTTTACACAGTCAGGACAAATTCCAATGCTAAATTTTACACAGTCAGGACAAATTCCAATGCTAACTTTTACAAAGTCAGGACAAATTCCAATGCTAAATTTTACAAAGTCAGGACAAATTCCAATGCTAAATTTTACAGTCAGGACAAATTCCAATGCTACATTTTACACAGTCAGGACAATTTCCAATGCAAAATTTTACACAGTCAGGACAAATTCCAATGCTAAATTTTACACAGTCAGGAAAAATTCCAAGGCAAAATTGTACACAGTCAGGACAAATTCCTATGCAAAATTTTACACAGTCAGGACAAATTCCAATGCAAAATTTTACACAGTCAGGGCAAATTCTAATGCAAAATTGTACACAGTCAGGACAAATTCCTATGCAAAATTTTACACAGTCAGGGCAAATTCTAATGCAAAATTTTACACAGTCAGGACAAATTCCAATGCAAAATTTTACACAGTCAGGGCAAATTCTAATGCAAAATTGTACACAGTCAGGACAAATTCCTATGCAAAATTTTACACAGTCAGGGCAATTTCCAATGCTAAATTTTACACAGTCAAGACAAATTCCAATGCAAAATTTTACACAGTCAGGGCAAATTACAATGCTAAATTTTACACAGTCAGGACAAATTCCAATGAAAAATTTTACACAGTCAGGACAAATTCCAATGCAAAATTTTACACAGTCAGGACAAATTCCAATGCTAAATTTAACACAGTCAGGACAAATTCCAATGCTAAATTTTACACAGTCAGGACAAATTCCAATGCTAACTTTTACAAAGTCAGGACAAATTCCAATGCTAAATTTTACAGTCAGGACAAATTCCAATGCTACATTTTACACAGTCAGGAAAATTTCCAATGCAAAATTTTACACAGTCAGGACAAATTCCAATGCTAAATTTTACACAGTCAGGACAAATTCCAATGCTAAATTTTACACAGTCAGGAAAAATTCCAAGGCAAAATTTTACACAGTTAAGGCAAATTCCAATGCAAAATTTTACACAGTCAGGACAATTTCCAATGCAAAATTTTACACAGTCAGGACAAATTCCAATGCTAAATTTTACACAGTCAGGAAAAATTCCAAGGCAAAATTTTACACAGTTAAGGCAAATTCCAATGCAAAATTTTACACAGTCAGGACAATTTCCAATGCAAACTTTAACACAGTCAGGACAAATTCCAATGCTAAATTTTACACAGTCAGGAAAAATTTCAAGGCAAAATTTTACACAGTTAAGGCAAATTCCAATGCAAAATTTTACACAGTCAGGGCAAATTCTAATGCAAAATTTTACACAGTCAGGACAAATTCCAATGCAAAATTTTACACAGTCAGGGCAAATTACAATGCTAAATTTTACACAGTCAGGACAAATTCCAATGCAAAATTTTACACAGTCAGGACAAATTCCAATGCTAAATTTTACACAGTCAGGAAAAATTCCAAGGCAAAATTTTACACAGTTAAGGCAAAGTCCAATGCAAAATTTTACACAGTCAGGGCAAATTCTAATGCAAAATTTTACACAGTCAGGACAAATTCCAATGCAAAATTTTACACAGTCAGGACAAATTCCAATGCAAAATTTTACACAGTCACGACAAATTCCAATGCTAAATTTTACACAGTCAGGACAAATTCCAATGCTAAATTTTACACAGTCAGGACAAATTCCAATGCAAAATTTTACACAGTCAGGACAAATTCTAATGCAAAATTTTACACAGTCAGGGCAAATTCCAATGCTAAATTTTACACAGTCAGGACAAATTCCAATGCAAAATTTTACACAGTCAGGGTAAATTCCAATGCTAAATTTTACACAGTCAGGACAAATTCCAATGCAAAATTTTACACAGTCAGGACAAATTCCAATGCAAAATTTTACACAGTCAGGACAAATTCCAATGCTAAATTTTACACAGTCAGGACAAATTCCAATGCTAAATTTTACACAGTCAGGAAAATTCCAATGCAAAATTTTACACAGTCAGGACAAATTCCAATGCTAAATTTTACACAGTCAGGAAAAATTCCAAGGCAAAATTTTACACAGTTAAGGCAAAGTCCAATGCAAAATTTTACACAGTCAGGGCAAATTCTAATGCAAAATTTTACACAGTCAGGATAATTTCCAATGCAAAATTTTACACAGTCAGGACAAATTCCAATGCTAAATTTTACACAGTCAGGACAAATTCCAATGCTAAATTTTACACAGTCAGGACAAATTCCAATGCTAAATTTTACACAGTCAGGACAAATTCCAATGCAAAATTTTACACAGTCAGGACAAATTCCAATGCAAAATTTTACACAGTCAGGACAAATTCCAATGCTAAATTTTACACAGTCAGGACAAATTCCAATGCTACATTTTACACAGTAAGGAAAAATTCCAATGCAAAATTTTACACAGTCAGGACAAATTCCAATGCAAAATTTTACACAGTCAGGGCAAATTCAAATGCTAAATTTTACACAGTCAGGACAAATTCAAATGCTAAATTTTACACAGTCAGGACAAATTCAAATTCTAAATCTTACACAGTCAGGAAAAATTCCAATGCTAAATTTTACACAGTCAGGACAAATTCCAATGCTTAATTTTACACAGTCAGGACAAATTCCAATGCAAAATGTTACACAGTCAGGACAAATTCCAATGCTGAATTTTACACAGTCAGGACAAATTCCAATGAAAAATTTTACACAGTCAGGACAAATTCCAATGCAAAATTTTACACAGTCAGGAAAAATTCCAATGCTAAATTTTACACAGTCAGGACAAATTCCAATGCTAAATTTTACACAGTCAGGGCAATTTCCAATGCTACATTTTACACAGTCAGGAAAAATTCCAATGCAAAATTTTACACAGTCAGGACAATTTCCAATGCTAAATTTTACACAGTCAGGACAATTTCCAATGCTAACTTTTACACAGTAAGGACAAATTCCAATGCAAAATTTTACACAGTCAGGACAAATTCCAATGCTAAATTTTACACAGTCAGGACAAATTCCAATGCTAAATTTTACACAGTCAGGGCAATTTCCAATGCTACATTTTACACAGTCAGGACAAATTCCAATGCAAAATTTTACACAGTCAGGACAAATTCCAATGCAAAATTGTACACAGTCAGGACAAATTCCAATGCTAAATTTTACACAGTCAGGACAAATTCCAATGCTAAATTTTACACAGTCAGGACAAATTCCAATGCTAAATTTTACACAGTCAGGAAAAATTCCAATGCAAAATTTTACACAGTCAGGACAATTTCCAATGCTAAATTTTACACAGTCAGGACAATTTCCAATGCTAACTTTTACACAGTAAGGACAAATTCCAATGCTGAATTTAACACAGTAAGGACAATTTCCACTGCAAAATTTTACACAGTCAGAACAAATTCCAATGCAAAATTTTACACAGTCAGGACAAATTCCAATGCTAAATTTTACACAGTCAGGACAATTTCCAATGCAAAATTTTACACAGTCAGGACAAATTCCAATGCTAAATTTTACACAGTCAGGAAAAATTCCAATGGTAAATTTTACAGTCAGGATAATTTCCAATGCTTAATTTTACACAATCAGGAAAATTTCTAATGCAAAATTTTACACAGTCAGGAAAATTTTAAATGCAAGATCTTACACAGTCAGGAAAATATCCAATGCAAATGTTTACACACTCATAACCATTCCCGAGTCATCATTTTACGCAATCAGTATAATTTCCAATACAACATTTTATATAGTCAGGAGCATTTCCCAAACAAGAATTCTCGAAATTTAATGACGTATTTTCAGGTGATTTATACACAGGCCTTGGGAATTCTGTTGACACTTGTATAATGCAACTTGACACTGTACGGGGTAACAAATAAATCACTAATGCGCATTAATCACAAAATCAGTTGTATGATGCAGCAGCAATGCAGGAGATGTTTTAGGAGGAATAACGTTTCGGATATAAAGACAAAAATTAGCGATCCAACATAATAAACTCAACAGTGGGGAAATCTATCAGACAATATAAAAAATAGGACGATTATACAGCAACAACTTTTATAATCTCCCAGAAAACCAAAACGCCATCCTTTAAAAGAAAGCTGTCATTTCGAGAAGATCCTTTTAGATATGACCTTAATATTTTTCTTTAAGGTATGATCTTTCAGGAAAAATTGCATTGCAATAACAAATAACGAGACAGATTAGGATAGTTGTCCAAACATTCTGTCATCTTGCCTGCATGTGATTCTGATTAGTGACGTTGTTCACAATCAGTAGACACATAAGTAGAATATGCCCTTCTAAGTTTAGACATCACCATGGTCATACATATCACCCTTAACCAACGGCTGTGTGCATTGGAATGCATCGGAAGAACATGTTACTATTAAAGCCATACTACTGATAATGCTTTACTGTCAATCAAATAAAGATAAAATCTTCTGAATATTCATCTACTGCTTGAAAAAAGTGAGAAAGGTCTTCACTAGAAATTATTTGAGATTTAAACGGAAAATAGAGTGCTTTGTAGACTCCATTGTATTTTGGTATCATCTGAGAAAAAAATAACCATTATAGCAGTTATTGATTATTCACTTTCAAAACTCTAGGTGTAGTGAATGGCGTTTCTTACAAAAGTGCATCTTTCTCTTCTGTTTCTTAATCTCTTCATATAAAATTTTTCACTAACTAGTTCAAGGTGTTGCTCTAATAGATTTTGGCTCTTTTTAAGTTGGATTTCTTTTTGCATACTTATTACGTTCTATGAGTGGAGACCACGCATTTAATCTGAAACTTGATGTGTGTATATAGGTTTTAATATAGTATTTTTGTGTACATGTGGGTTTATAGATGTGTGTGCATTACTTTCTACCTGCGATTATACCTGTCTAAGCAAAGGACAAAAAAGAAGACTTTTTCATTTAAGAAGATTTGCTGATCAACTGTTAAATTAGTATAAAAGTTTGCGATTCATAAGTGTCAAGGTGAATCTTTTTTTTTGTTTAGGCCACTAATTTACGAGAGATGTTTCTGACAAAGTAGGGACAATGACGATAGCACTTCTCTTTAAACATTTTGGATCGGCAACGCGATCAAAATGACTAAAATAATACAAATGGTTAAAACATTCCTTGTGAGAAAGATGTTTGCGGATGTTTCAATGCGTTTCCGTTGGTAGGAAGGTTTCCATTTTGAGTAAAACGTATTTTGGGTTCACTTTATGAAAGCGAAAAGTTTGTTGCGAAATTGTTGGCCTTGACGTTATAGGTTTAAACTATTTCAAGCAAATTACTACTTGCTTAACTTAAGATATAATATCCGATTTATTTATATTAGTCTAGTGATCAATATATAAATATAAGTGGGAGCATTAATCTATTACACATCTGCATAATTGCGAAACTGAACACTATAAGCAAGAAATATACTAAGCGAAATCGATTTCATAAGTTGTTACCCATGCATTAGGCCAACGATGAACACGAAACTATCAAAACGTTGAAAACAGCAAGTACCAATACATCCAATGCATTAAATATTCTATCATGGTAAAAATGATAAAATAAATTTCCGTTTTTAATGAAGAAAAAAAATCCTCCTATTTAAGAACTGAACGCTAGAGTTATAGACTCGTCTTTCACAAGATTGAAACGCAGAATTATTTTAGCGGATAGTTTTTATTGATTTTCTGGGTGGAGTTTTTCTTTAATTTGCTGACGATGACATGTGATTTGTCTTGATCTAATTTTCTATAATCGATATTAAGCAAAAGCAGACTAATCTGTATTACAAAAACACATTATATGCACTTAGCATCAGCGTTCAATGTTTTTAGTAGAAGGTCAATAAAATAGGTATATTATTGCCTATTATAAAATAGTTTTATTTTTCTGAATAGATAAAGAAATTATAGACGTGTGACATTGACAGATGTTTATGTTTTTCAGACTGATTTTGCTCGAACTCGTACTGCCATTCAAAATAGTAAAATCATATTCTTAAACAATACTATAGAAATTTAATCGTACAGTTTTACTGGAAGTATACTAAACATCATGTGGTATTTTTAAGACAGAAAAAATAAGTGTATCCTCTTCCAAACAAGATAGAGCTAAATTGTTTCAGTGACTGATTTTTAGACTTAGGTTCCCTCTGATATTAATAAACGAGCTATTTTCTAGAACGCAGCTGTGCATATTTTTTGCTCACACAACCCCATATAAAAATTATAAGGAAGCAACGAATATACACTTATATAAAACGCTGGCTGAAAATGGAGAAAATTATATCCAGTCAGTAATGTAATAGTGCCGTACATTCATTGTAATATCTTATTTCACAAGATCTTCCATTAACGATGCCGGCTTTACTAAGAGTCGCTATGACAAATATACTATCAAGGTCAGTGTTTAAAGTCCAAAGCGAGATATATTAAAAAAAAAAACATTAGCCACGTTTCAATAGCTGCTTTATACTAGGTGGGGTCTATCTAGCGTAATAGTAAATTACATCACACAGTACCATTTACATAAACGTTGCCAATATTTGCCAATGCATCGACTGTTGTTTTCATAACAAAGCAAGAAATAATATACCTGGTTCGGAGTAAAAACTGCAACATTAAATAAAAAAAAAACTATTTACCGCAAATGATTGAATTCAACCAGTACTAAGACGAGATGAAATAAACGTGAGTCCCATCTCTACGTAAGGTAATTGTCGAACAGACTAAAACAAAAATCGTCGTTACGTCACAAAATGGGCACACATATACAATACCTATTTTTAAAATATGATGTGAAACGTCAATTTATACACGGTGTCTGCGTTTGTGTGTGTGGGTAAGTATTTATGCAAATTCTTTAGTGTGCAGTATATATATATATATATATATATATATATATATATATATATATATATATATATATATATATTGAATTATTCATTTATTTAATAAAGGTATACATAAACTGTGAGTTTTAGTTAAGTCCTTATGTAACCATCGTGGGATGTCGCATCCTCATTTTTCCTATCATATTCTAATCATATGGATAAAGTAGTTGATTAAGATCTAGCTTAAAATTATACTATTATAGAGTGTAAAGTTTTAATCCACCATGCTGCCGATATTCAAGATGCTATTAAAACTAAGATAATGAGTGCATGGTGCCTTCCTAGAAAGAACACATTTCTAAATTTCCTGTCGATACCAAAGTTCGACACATAATTTAAAATTTTATTAAACCACGAAATATACGGGAAGCAATACATTTATCGTTTAAACCAATTAATATACATACGCATAGAATAACAGTATTTCATATGACTATAAGATATCTAGTTAAATTATTTAAATTATCTTATTTCCTTACACATTAAAGTAACAACTCAATAATACGCACTAAACCTCATATATGAAAAAAATAAACAAAAAAAATGAACTTTCTAAAGATGTGAATATTCACCAGCGGGCGTCAAGAGATCCAATACATAAAATGAAACCAGCTAAAATTTATAGTCAAAATTAAATTTAAACAGACGAATCGAATAAATAAATAATTTATTGAATAACGCATTCTAATTAAAAGTCAAGATTTACTGGCACAATATGAATCTGTCAGTGGCCAGGGAATCGTTGAATAAAAAATAATCAAATTAATTTAATATCAAATGCACTACAATAACGTATTGGAGAATATCCCGTAATGCCATAAATCTATGAACGAAACTGAACTATTAAACAAGTGCATTAAATATAAAAGATAAGTTTATAATGGCACATAAATGAATGTAATTTCCTAAAAATATGTCAATATCTAAGATTTATAATTCCAAATAGATAAACAAAAATATTTCTAAGAACATTTGATACGGCCGATATCTACCAGTTATTATACCATCGTCTAGCTGAAAACAGTATCAATAATTTATCTAAACGTAGATTCCATGAGCAAAGCTTCTTTCTTAGAAGTGCACGCCTGTGTAACTGTCTTCCGTTTTCTTGCTGTCCAACTGACTGCAATCTGATTGCCTTAAAGTCTAACGTGAACAAGTTTTTAATGGAGCGTCCTGCTTAAGTTTACAAATTTACCGAATAACGATTACTATATTGGCCAACACTGTCCCATTGATTACTGCACACGCAATAACGCTTATCTGCGAGTAGCTTCTGGGCTTTGATAAGTGGTGAGCTCCATGTAAAAAAAAAAAACAAAAAAAAACAATTTACTACTGCACACTCTTATCCTCGAGTAGTCTTGTTATATAACTATTATTATTGTTATTGTTGTTGTTAGTTGTTGTTATAGTCGTTATCTTTTTTCTTGTTATTGTTCGTTTTGTTGTTATTGTTCGTTTTGTTGTTATTGTTCGTTTTGTTGTTATTGTTCTTTTTGTTGTTATTGTTCGTTTTGTTGTTATTGTTCGTTTTGTTGTTATTGTTCGTTTTGTTGTTATTGTTCTTTGTTAAATGTGAGTCTTATTGGGAGATTTGTTGCTGTGTCTTAGAGAGAGAGAGATGTGGTTATAAGAGAGATTGTTCGTGTTATAAAGTTTTTCATATATATAAAATGTTCATACTTGAGTGAGGATATAGTGTTGAGACAGTCCTAGTGTTCATGTTGTGTATGTACAGATATTTTAAACCACATGATATACAAGACATATAATAACAATTTTCACTTTACCTTTTGGTAGAATTACAACACAAAACGTTTTAAAAACAGATGATGGGTTTATTTCTTCTCCGGACCGGTCGTGGTTTACATCATCAAGAATTCAAAGTTTCACATTCTAACTTTAAAAAGTGACCGTCTCGCTTCTAGACGTTCGAATCCCAACTGCAGACTATCGTCTGTCGTCCTCAGACTCTCTCTGACTCTCCCTCAGTTTCTTCTTGCTTAACTCTAAAGTTTCTAACTATATCGAGAACTTCCCATTTTCCATGACGTCATACACATGTTAAACATGTGTCTTCTTTCACGTGTTTTGGAAAAGCGTGTCCAAAACTTTTTCCTTTGTTTTCAAAAGGAAGTTTAACCTATATTTCCAGTAACCTATATTTCCAATATGTTAAAAACATGTTCATTAAATTATATTGTAGTTGCATTCTTCCAATTGAATTTTCATAACAGAATTGGCAATGCACATTTTCTTCAAACTATTGTATCTCTAAGCTTAATGGTGTGTGTTACATTCCATTTGCTAATTCTCTATCGTAATCTATTTCTAAACCTAAATTACGAGGTTCGAATTTCGTCTATCCTATTTCATTTTCATTTTAACTAAATCTCTCCTTTTTTATACTTACATGAAAAGGAACCAGCCCTTATCATGTAACAGCCCCTGGGATTGGATTAATAGTGATGATGCCCATGTTAGAAAATAGTGCTATGTGTAAATTATAAAATAATATGCATTTAAAATAATAGATCCATTCACATTAAAACAAATTGTCTCATATCTATTTTACTATTGAGTTTAAATAAAAGCACAATGCGTTCCACATTGGCTATTGTACTTATGTCTTTAAAATTCGTTCAGCGTTTCAGACTTTCAAACAAAGTAATACATAATAATCGTTATCAATGAGTACATTTCAAAAAACATTCGATTTTTACCCAAATAAGGAATAGTACTACTTGAAAGTAGGGGGTTACTATCGGGGACATAAGTTGCAGGGGTATTATGAAGAGGGATGAGTGGCAAGATGGCTGTTTACATTACACTTGATCTTCTGCATGCCAGTACGGTTTGGAAATAAATCCAAAAAAACAATATATATATATATATATATATATATATATATATATATATATATATATATATGTATATATATATTACCCTCATACTATAAAGATAAAGTCATTATTGCCCTACCTAAATGATTACATGTATTTTCTTTACATACAAGTTTTAATACAGTTTTTGCAAAGTATGACATATTGTTTGTACGGAAAATTTCTCCTCTGCAAAGCAACATCATGTATATATTTTTAATTCATAAATATATCGGGGTGTTCGCACTACCCCAAATCAGACATATTTTCTATAGACATCAATTTGATAGTTCTACATGTAGCACATGGGGTTATTTGCTCTTATATATCCAACCCTTTTTTATATACGTATTGACATACAATATTAAAGCGCGTCATTCGTTTATTTACAGTTAATACACAGACATTAAATACACACACATATATATATGCACACTAACTTTCTATCGTTGAATACTTTGGTAGTAATTATCCATCCTACACTGATGATTGTATGAGCATAGCATACTAGTTTCTGTAGATATACAGATTTTTTGTATTAAAATAATATGTAGACATCTATGTCAATATTTATATACAAATTCGATTCATAGAATTTTACAGCAAGAAAATTCACGCAGAAGACGTAATAACAAGGTTTAATATAGGCAAATAAAATGTTAGTTTTCTAATTGTAATACTTTTTATTAATTTTAGTGGTCAACATATTTAATATCAAACTTTTCAATTTTCTTCGAATTGATTTTTTATTAAACTAAATCTAAAATATAAAAAAAAACGCTTTTTAACTAATAAGAGAGAAAAAACTATCCTATTCGAACATTTGAAAAAATAAAACATACATTTTCACATATAGATAATTCTAAACTGTATAAGTTTCAAATACTAAACATCAAGTGCTTCTCATCTTTGATGTCCTATCCTTTTTGGGCGCAGGCGTACGACCGACACTTAACACTTATCGGAAATTGAACCTACTTTAACTTACATTTCAAACCAAGAGGGATGTGCAAGGTTTTACCCCCAACATTTTTAATAGGAAATAAGTGTTTACTCTTACGAAGAATATTTTACGATTCGAAAAGTAGAAAATGATTTAATTTTAACAAAACACATATTTATCAAAATAATAGTTAAAATGGCTGGTATTTTGGATCCTTAAACGCGTGGATATATGTATACATACACACACACACATATATATATATATATATATATATATATATATATATATATATATATATATATATAGCAAGTTAAAAATGTAGTAGTTATACATACATATATATATATATATACATATATGTAAATATATATTATAGCACACTAAATGTTATTTTTATAAATAAACAAGTAGCTGGAGCATGGTAAAAGCAGTGGATGGACATTTATTTTATGGGTATCTGATAGAATTATTTGCGAGCACCGATAAACCAAAGCTTAGAACAGCCGACTATCAATGCGATGATTGTATGGACTATTACTGTTATGGAGAGGCAATGTGCGAACGAACTCAAATCCTGGCCAACAAAAGTGGAACCTGGGGAGTGGATGGTCTGGTCCTATGACGCAAGCTGTTTCATGGGCCAGGCTGTTGTATGGAGCAAGATTCGAATGAACTTACATCGTGACCGACAAAAATGAAACCCGGGAATGAGGTGACGTGGAGATGACGTAATTCGGTCGCAGGTAATACCAAAAGCAAACGCCGGGCTGGTCAAAATATAGGTCAATGGCGTGAATTGGTGTATGGGTTACCAGGTCGAAAGTCCATAAAAGTGAGATGGTAAACAAAAACAAGACAGAGACGCGGAGAGAGAGAGAGGGAGAGACAGACAGACAGGCAGACGACGAGAAACTTCCCGTAACGTTCACAACCCACACCTCTTTTACCACCACCTTACCCGCTGTATTGTGTATATATGAACGTTTACTAAATACACCAAGTTTGTTTTATTACGAAGTGTCTCGTTATTCATTGATAAATGAACAGCGGTCATTTCAATCTAGACGATTTACAACAACATATGTACAACTGCCAACGTAAGTGTCAAACGCACCATTTCTCAATCTATCTATCAAGTTATTCAAAAATCTCTTATACTTAAATTACAGGCTTGGTGCTCATGTAGTAGAATATACCATGTCTCTAGATTAAACACTAAGGCTCTTCCTAAGACGCACAACAACAATACAGAATATACGTCATCTTCATACCACCCAGTATATAACACTACTCGAAGTATACATATTAATTTTTATGTTGTTGTTTTACCTTAAATTCAAAATATGTATAGGTTCGGTGCATCTCCGCCTAAAATAGTGTAAATGAGGAAGTATTATATTTCATGTTATTTTAGTGAAATGCGGACATTATTTTATTGTGATCAGCGTTATGTAGGAATAACAGACCGTGTATAAACGTGTGGGGAAATATCAACAGGAAATTAAACATAGCTAGCTTGCGAAGGCATTAAAAGCAATGGCATTAAAAAACATACGTAAATTAGAAATTGTGCTCAGGCTTGCGTCAGAAAAAAAAAACAACCAAAGAAAAAAGAACCACGTGTTCGGACATTGAGAAAAACGCGCACCATGTAAGACAGACGTATGGCCTCGTAATGGCAGCAATAGGCTTTTTAACCTTTGGGTTTCGATTGTACTTTTATACATATTGCCTACGATGAGTGATATCTTTATTCACATCACATAAAATTAAGTCTTGGGTTTATGGAAAAGAATGTTTTTGACCCAGAAAACAATGCAAATATGAGTTTCAAGCATACGTTTCATTCATTGATTAATGTATTTAGGGGAAAGAACTCCATATCCCTTTACACACTATTGTTGCAGATGTTTGTAATAAATACGTAGGTGTTAAATAATTAACTACCAACGCAGACTAAGAGTTAAACTGGTATCGAAACGTCGGGGTTTCTTGAATCTAATTTCAGACAAAACAAACAATTAGAACAATTATAAGCTGGCATTCATTGGAAATATCGTAATAAATGTCTTTTACTATAACAGAATGAAAAGCCAAGTCAGATATAATTATTTTAGCTTGGTTGTTCATTGTAAATATAACCAGACGGTGGGCGAGTGAGGATTGAACTGTAATACGATTCCATTTTGATTACACAGGGAAGAAGAAACACGCGTAAGCTCCGTTCTATCTGCTCCCTATTATATATATTTTTTCAAATTATTTCTCAGTCGCTGATGGTGTTTCTCTTAATACATTTATCTATCCAGTATAACTGAAGCAATCAATAATGTTTATTTATATAACTAACATTCCATTGTAAAACAGTTTCAATCTGTTTTCAAATACGACATCGATCAACTATTCTGCTATAAATAAATATTAACACCAAATAGAATTCACATAATATGATTGGTCCCCCGACAAAAGGAGTATGAACCTGTAAATTAACCCTTGTTTGTTCGTCTGCCCGCACATTTCTAAATAACTACGTCTTGCATTTTTTTTTAAATTTTGCACAAAAATTAAACATGATATGAATGAAAAGTAACAATGGACTTTCCGGAAAAAAAATCCCGTGTTAAAATGGTAAAATTGTTGTGCTTATTAAAAAATAGTGATGCGTTGGATTTTCATAAAACTGTCAGAAAACTTGTAACTGGTTTCTATATAATTTTGTGCCTATACTTCGCGATAATACTTGGGTGTGTCTCATGGGCTCTTTTGGGGTTAATAAAAACAATCGTTTGTTGGGACTATTTTACCATATTTGTCCAATGTTCTGTGTATGTGTGTTTAGCATTTGTGCATGGTACTGAACTCAAATTTATATATCATAAGGTATTGGGGACTTTTGGACTTTATGTGGGGGAGCAAATGATGGAATTTGTATTTTTGCATAGTGCAGAACTCAAATTTACATATGATAAGGCCTAAAATTGCGCTGTTTGTTCATTTTCACCAGGAGTTGACGTCCTCTTGAAATTTTGGGGCTAAATGAAGGGGGGCGCAAATGCTGAACTTAGTAATTTTTTATGCCTTGGTCACTGTATACTCACGGAGGTACATACATGGTTTACTTGTTTCTTTTTTCTATCAACCCGGAAAATATCGTTATTCATTTGAATTTTGAAACACCATTAACAATTTCTTATATATATATTAATGAGCAAGGAAAATCACAAAAAATAATGTCTCAGACAAGCTGTATGATATAGATTACTACTAATCCGCCAGGCGTTGCCAGATTGTAAAATACGCATATTTTTTTTTTAATAAATGCAGATTTTTTAAAAAAAATTATAATAAACAGAAATAACGTTATCAAACGCAGTACGTATTTTCTTTTTAAGAAAAAAATAAGTAAAAATACAGAAACAGATTGTGCAAGTGAATATTATGTGTTTTTTTCCTAAACAGATCAAACCTTGTAAGTATTAAAAAATCTTAAAAGTTCGAAACCAAAACCTAAAGTCAGTGAGTCACGTACGATAACAAGTAGGCTATCTTTACACGATATTTATAAAATGTCTTAAAACCTACCTATTTAAACACAAGATATGATTTGTGAAGGATTCGCACATGCGTATTCACTGAACTGTTAATAAATAAATACTAGTTGACCCCCTCCCGCGTGCCAATGTTTTAATTACGACTCATAAGCAGTCCTCTCTAAAAATTAAAAATTATTTAAAATGTTTTGCACATGTCTGAATACCGGATACAACATATTTCACGCCTGAACATGACTCGTTGAGTATATAGGTTGAGATCATCCTCACACATTGTTAGTTTAATCGATATAATATATATATATATATATATATATATATATATAAATTGTTTTTGTAATATTTGGATCATTTCGACTATTATTTTCATCAGATGAGAAATAATGCAAAAATAATTAGTAATCTTAACCTAAACAAATATACAATCGTAATATAAAAAACGGATTTATTAAAAACAAAAATAGACTGGCATTTGGAATTTCGTACAGCTATTTTAATTGGGAAGGAATAAAAACAGTTTTCCCGATTTCAGTGTTCACCAATAACATAGTGTGAATAAACTTGGACATAGTCGGAGGAAAAATCGGCCGCAATATTGTGGAAAGCACAACATAGATAAAAATAATTGTCCAAGCAATCAAAATATTATAAAAAATAATTATCAATCCCCAGCTAAAAAATGTACAATCATCATAATAGATAGATATCTATGAAAATAAACGTAGAATGTTAATAATTAATTAAACATATATATATCTATAAAAGTGAACCTGTCTGTCTGTGTGTGTACATTTTCCTAGGTAATGACACTGACAGTTTTTAGTCTACAGACTCGAAATTTTATATACAGAGTACTGAGATTCAAGAAAATCTATGTGATCAGTTTCCGGCCAGAAATGTTGCGATTAAGGGGTCATATTTCAACGACTTGCCCTTTGAGAACTCTACAAAACTCCTCCGACAATTTTCGGTCTAAACACTTGAAATTTTAGATATAGGGTCATTCGACATGGATCTAACTTAATAATGATTTGAGCCCAAAACAATAAATGATAAGGGGTCATAATAAGGGTCTAACTTAAAAAAAAATTGACCACTTTATTATTGTTTTTTGCTCAACATACATCTCCAAATACCCGGGCAACGCCGGACACCCATGCTAGTAAATAAATAAAATACATACGTTTACCCTAAAACACGAATACTTATGTTTGTTTCAGTGTAGTCCACAGCAGTGAATATCATCTACTGTACGTATTTTTTTTTAAATCTAAATTATATTTTCGTTTCCAGCAGTAAAAAATGCAACCACTCAGAACATTGCTTAATCGAGCCAATCCAAACAATAAGATAGTATAATAATGTAATACATAATTTAAAGTTTGAGAAATACTAAATAAAATTTATTCTTGTCATTAATTATTAGATCGTATTTCAATATGCTCGACGAATCACAGCTAAAACTATCTTGTTTCAGTCATCTTAACGCGTGGGTACGTTTTAATTGCGGAAACATCCAGGCAGACATGTTGACATTTAAAGATATAAAACTGAACAATGAAACAACTATGCGAGAATAGATGTCAGTTAGGCATCTTATGTTACAAACAGAAAAACGAAACTAAAATAGGATATAATTCTAAAGCTTGCACGCACCCGAAATAAACTAGAACCTAGCGTTATGAAAAATCGAAGTTAAAAACTAGATGATAGGGACAGCAATTGCAAGGCTAATATATATATATATATATATATATATATATATATATATATATATATAATTTTCAGAATGTGAGAGAAAGTATATAATAAATTCCACAGCCAAACAACGTCGCAGCTCACAAGAGCCATGACAGTCAAAGAATCGGAAGTATATATATATATATATATATATATATATATATATATATATATAAATTATTTATTGGAGATCCACGAACGAGAAACATGGCCTCGTGTATACAGGTGCGAAGATAAATCTGTCGCCTAAAGAGAAACAACATACATTTTATTCTTAAGTTTTACTGACAGACAGCAATTCAGATGACGTGATTGTGAAGTAGAACTGATATCAATTCCATGTAGCCTTCTTCAGCCTCAATTGCCTTCTCGAGGCGCGTCCAGAATTTGCAGCATAACGTTTTTACAAGTGCCGGCTGCAGGTCGGCGATTACACGGCGGTGGGGACGATCAGGCTACTTTCGTGTTGTGAGAGGTCATGTGTGTGATGTTGTCGACGTATGACCAAACGGAGTCATCTCGCGGGTTCAGTTTGAGACAGGAGGTGAATGAAAGAAAAATACGGAGTCGCAACACTCCTCCTGAAGCGACACCCGGGTCCCTTTGGACTTGAGGGCCGGCGCCGAGTCCTGCTGTCAGGTTCTCCGAGCGGCCGCTTGATCACCACACTCTTCAGCCCATCCGGGTATACTTTTCTGTTGATTTTCGAAGATGTGAGGTAGAATGATATGGTCCTTACTTGAAACAACCTTAAATACCATCACCGTGATCGGAAACATTGATTTTTATCACTATAGGCAGGTTCCTACAAATCGTGGCAATCCAGCGATACATATTGTTAGTGCTGGCAATGGTCTTGTTGTCATAACTTGGATCGATAGAGAGCATGTGTTGTACAGCGGCGCATCTCCTATCCTGCTCGTCGAGCTTGCCATATTCAGACATGGTAGAAAGATCCTATCTCTCCTGGGATTTGTACACAACGGGCAAACTAGGAGATTGTCTGAAACAAGTAATATTAGCCGGTTTTTATTAAAAGGAAATTGAATCTCATTTCCTCTTGAGCTTCACTTTCATTGGATCACCCTGTACGTAACCATGTTTATAATCCGATTAAATAACAAGCAAACAGAATGAAAAATCAAAATTAAAAAATAAACGATATGCACAGCAGTTGCAAGGCAAATAAATAAACTATTGAAGATCCTCGGACACGATATCAGCCCCCGTGTATCATTTCAATAGTAACATGCCTTGCGGCATTTTCCGGTAGTAAATTATACATTAATATATTTTTTTAATTAATGCAGAATTCTGATGTCGTATGAAGCTAAAAACTGATGTCATGAAACATTACCTAATTTCTTTTTAAATTGAAGTAAAAAAAACAAAAAAAACAAATAAAACAAAAGAGGAGAAAAAGCGTAATTTTGACCCCTTTTTATTTTTCCCCTGAATGCAAGCAGTTAAAAAGATTTCCACATGTCTAAATGTCCTGTATACACAATTGTGAATATGTAGATAAAAAATTCGTTAAGTGTATAGATTGAGAAGTGTCCTCACAGACACACACATATCATATAGAAACATGCGAGTAAAGATAATATGGTTAAGATAAAACTGAGAAAATTACAAGACTAATTGTTAAAACTAAAATAGAAAATATATTTTAGAAAAAAATAAATTTTAAACTTAAAATATTACAGCATTAAGAATTTAAAAAATCAATTTAACATTATATATTCAATTGTAAATGATGAAATGTAAGTTATAAATGTATTCTTTCACTAGAATGTGTTAGGTATAGTGTATGTTGGAAATCGTTTAGGGATTGAAATGACAGCTGATTCATTTATCAATGAATAACGAGACATTTTGTTCTAAAACAGACGTGGTGTATTTTATGAAAGATTCCATATACACACACTGCGGTGGCGCGGAAGAATGTGGCGGTGGTGTGGGTTGCGAAGGTAGCAGCAGTTCCCGTCGTCTGTGCCTCTCTCTCCGCCTCTCTTTTGTTTTGTTTACCATCTCACTTTTATGGACTTCTCGACCTGGTAACCCATAAACCAATTGAGGTCATTGATCCAGATTTTGACCAGCCCGGTGTTTGCTTTTGGTCTGACCCACGACCGAATTACGTCATCACGTTCCCCGGGTTCCATTTTTTTCGGCCCGGACATGAGTTCATTCGCACCTTGCTCCATAAAACGACCTGACCCATAAAATGATTTGCGTCATAGGATCAGGTCATCACAATTCCTGTGTTCCTTTTCGTTTGCCTCTCCATAACATATGGCCTTTTCGTTTCTAGTTTTTAACTAGTTGTTTCACTTTTTTATGTATATCAACAATATCACTTTTTATGCTCGAATGTTCGATGTAATCCATGATTTTTTCCATGGTTTATTTGTCAACAATCCATTAAGTAATTATTACCAACTTCATAAATTGACTCAAACAAAATTAAAATACGTAATTAAGTAAATAAATAGTCAGGGTAAGTTTTGGCCGGCGAGATTAGGCGAAAAGTTCGGTTAGAGGTTGAGCATAGCAGCGGTGAATCACCAGCGAGAGTATAGCTGAGTTACAGTTCTGAATCGAAGATAGATATGCCCGATAGTTGTAGCTGAATCGAAGTATTAGTGGCGACAGAACGACCAACTCAGCCATGCAACGAATAAAAACAAAGATATAAAAATATACTATATATATTATTGTCGAGAACTGGGTATCGTTGTCTATCCTTACGTTAGCACATTTCTAGCAAACCGTTTAAACTTAAAATTATCTCATATATAAACCCTCTAATATTTATTTATATCATCATCATCGTCTCCGCCGTTTCTAGCCAATTTGCGCTTACGTAACATATTCGCATACTATGTAATATAACACGTAATCTGACAAAAAACAAAAACGTCACTCCGTTCGTTTACAGATTTTGAGACATTTTGAACGCTAGTAATTTTATTTAGATTTTATTTTACTGAAGGATCAGTTGTCAAAATATAGCTGAAAAGTGACCTATAAACTGTAAAAATTGTTTGAAATTTGGTTGCAAAATGAATGAGCGGTGAAGATTTCAAGTAGTTATTTATACGTAAAATTAACACTTAACCATTTATTTAAGCTCTACCGTATTTGAATTATATATGTGTGTTATGAATATAAAAGGTTCTTTCAAGTTAAAAGAAGGGTCGATATAGTAGGGAATTTTTATTAAAATTTGTACATTAAGAAAAAAAATTAAATCAGTGTGAAATCAGCGTGACAAATGATATGAGAAAATGTATTTTTAAAAAATTGCCTTTGTTTTGATTTCTATCATTTTCCTAATAATTAAAAAGTATCTTTTAAAAGCGGAACCAACAATGGATGTAACAGGCAAAACCATTATGTTTAG
The DNA here is from genome assembly GCF_053919585.1 of Euprymna scolopes. NCBI lineage: Eukaryota > Metazoa > Mollusca > Cephalopoda > Sepiida > Sepiolidae > Euprymna > Euprymna scolopes. The sequence continues at coordinate 98,562,050 of NC_136501.1, read as the reverse complement.
AAAAGGAGCCACTTTGTTATGCAACATTAGAACGACATTTAAGACACATTTAGTAGTTATAACAAAATCCAAACTTCTATCCCAGAATCAACACCGTCACAGTCGCACCGTCTTTAGAGGAAGTGGTTTCTATTTTTCCTTTTAATATTAAGTCCTTATACCGCCTCCAGTAAAAACCGGAAATAAATATGCACGTTCTACATATAACGAGCTTGCACCCTTTGTAACTGGATTATTGGCTCATAGATATAACACTCCCCCCCATTTCCTGATTAAAAAATAAATTGCCCCTACTCAAATTCTGCCCAATTCTAAATGTCTGAGAGATTGATATTGGATTATTCCGGAATCTTCCTCTTAATAGATAAAGGAATGCTCAGGAACTTTTCAAATATAGTGCCACTCTCTATAATGGTAAAGAACATAGAAGAACACAAACATAATAACTGCTAATAAACAAAAACACTACATAGTGCTAACCTTACATTTACCTTACATTACACATTAACATCACGTTACTATCCCCCCCCATCATAAACAAACCCTGATAAAAAAATGTACAGGTAACGTTTATTTTTCGATTTCGAAGCGGTTTGGCGAACATTACGTGATACTATTTTTGCTTCGGTTCCTATTTACTCCATAGTTGGGACCCCAACAAGTTCTGCCACTCCGGGTCAGAGTGGGCCTGGGAGCAATGGTAATTAAAGGGTTGCTCCACACTCCCCAAAGCTGGGGCCTCGCCACTGGATATAGTTTAAGGTCATATCCAGGACCCCCATTGAGGAAATTTTCCCTCTGCAGGGGAGCAGTCGGCATATTCTAATGCCCCACCGACAGGGCCGAGCGAGAGACACAGAGAAAGGAAATAAAAACCTGTGTACATACTGTTCGCCGTGAAATGATTTTTTTTTTCTTCGGCAGAAAAATTTGCAATCAAGCGAGCGAGATACATATAGAGAAAGAGTTCGGAAGAATATATATAATGAGCGAGGGGGAGAGAGAGAGAGAGAGAGGAAATTAAAACTGTCGGAGATTTTGTTCTTCCATACCGAAGAAAAACAAGCCTTTTATGGCGTCAATATTATCTACAACAGTTTTTATACCCTTTCTCTCTGCATATGGTCTTCCTATCTCTCTCGCGCTCTCTATATCTATATATTCTTTTTAACTGTCTGTCTCTCTCGCACACGCGCTCTCTGTAACTATCTGAATCGCTTTTTAATTTCTTTTTCTGCCGAGGAAAAATCATTTCACAACGAATAATATCTAAACTAGATTTAATTTTCTCTATCTTTCTCGATATTTTCATTTCTTTTTCTGTCGAAATAATAAAACATATTTTACGGTGTCAAAATTATCTACAACAGTTTTTATTCCCCCCTCTCTCTCTCTCGCGCGCTATTTGTCTGTCTCGATTGTTTTTACATTTTTGCTTTTGCCGAAATAAAGAAAAAACAGAAATATTTGATGGCGTCAACACTACATTGAAAAGATGTATTTCCTCCTTCTGTATATATTCTTCCCAACTCTCGATCCGTCTCTCTCTCGCCGTCTTCGAACTAATTATTATTTCTCATGCGTGCTTCTGTATCAGCCTGATCGTTTTACTAAGCAAATCGCTACGATGAATTGCTATCACAGGAGCAAAAAAAAAAAAAAAAAATAATAATCTACCTATTTTTCATTTCGGATTTACTTATATATTCACAGATTGTCGGTAAATATTAATCAAAGTGGATGAGTATGAAAGTCCGTAAATAAATACATACTAAAAATATTTTATTTATTAAAATAGTGATATTTTTTCATAATGGAAAAAATAAAAAATTTGCCACACTGATGTCTTAGTCGATAAATAAATGTTGTCTTTGTTGGTGAGGGATTTCTATTTACAAAAACACAGCAATGCATGGCCTTATACGACTAGTTTCATATAAATTTGCACAGATAAAACAAAATTGAATGAGGGAAGAGGATGAGTTCGCTAAGAAAAACTATGAAAATAAGGGTAAATGTCCGCCAAAACGCTACGGCAAAGTGGATATAGACATTTCACTACAGTTCTAGGGTTAGCGGTTTCAATCCTATTTAAAGTAGACCAGAGGATTAGTTGGCTAAACATGGAGATATAACAACACGTATGGAAAACAGTAATTACAAAGGATACAGTTAAAAGACTTAGCATTCCTATCCAGTCGCGGATAATCAGCTGCAGAAAGCCAAACGAATAAGTAATGGTGAAACAAGAACCATGAGGATGAATACACAACTTTCTTATCTCAAAACTTTCCAATAAAAATATACAAAAAATTTTAATTGAAAATTTCAAACTAAATTTCTATAAATGCATGCGATGAGGATAGAATTTTGTACTTTATAGAATGCTGATTTCTATTTGTCCTCGTATAGCCCTGTGTATAGAATAATGTAACGGCTCCATATTTTTTTAGCGCCGATGTTGTATTAAGCATTACCCTACCCGATGTTTAGCACAGCTTTTTGATAAATGATTGCCCTGTGTTCATGCAAATATATAGGAACCAGCGACTTTCCAGTGCCAACTCATTAGTTCAATTGACATTCCGTATTGATACACCCCCGGACAATCTCAGTGCTTGTGGCGTTCAGTAATATGCACCTTCAAACTACATTATCTCAACTTTGTTTAATTCAGCCGTCGTGGGATGCAACTGAATAAAGGAACCAGAAATGTACATTTCTTTTTCTTCTTTCTAGAGGACGAAATGTTTTCACTATAACGGTATGCGTGATATTTCCTTAAATATGTGCGTATTAAATCATTTGGAGCTGTAAATGTTGGCGATGGCGAAGTGGTTAACAACACACAATGAACACCTGGGTCTGTCTCGTTCTAATTCAGTTCGTTCTCGAGAAAAAATTTTATGACAAATCAACACTCGGCCTGGTATCTAACCTCTGCAATAGAGGACATTTCGTCCCATTTTATTAACATGACCTATTACTACATGGAAGGCAACTATGCGAACTGTGTGTGACTGGACTTTTGAGACTGTAGCAACAATATACCTCTTCACCTTGTATGAAAGCATTATAGATTAGTACATTACTATTACACCTTTCATGTCTATCTGCGTAAGTATACTTTGCTAATTGTTTCAGTTTGAATAAATATGGTATAATAAAATTATGGGGTGTTCGTTCGCGCCTGACCTCCATAGAATGGTAATATGTAACAAAGTTTAACAATTTATTTTTAATATAGATCCACAGAATATTATGATAAGTTTTTCAGTGTGAACAGGTATGGTATAATAAATTATAGGGTTTATCTATTTTATTTTTACTTTCATTATATTTTGCTTTGGTTTTGATACCCCCAAATTCGAAGCCATCTTTTTATAAGCCTTCCTTTTCATAACCTATCATACTTTAATAAATCCGAGTCCATTTTCTGTAACCTGTTTTTGAACCCAGTCAATGACGGGTACATTTGCTAGTGTATATATTAGTGATGGGATGATTCAAATATTTCCAAATTCCGATACAATTACCGATTTCGTGCTAAATTCCCGATTCCGATTCTTTATACATCTCGAATTTATAAACTGCAAAATTGCTATTTTCCCTTAAAACTCATGTCAGATATGCAGATATTTTCGTAGATGTCAAAATACACTCGTAGTGGATGATCTATCGAATTTTCCTTCACTAGTATTTTAAAATCAATAAATATTTATTATTTTATCATTATTACCTGGAATGGAGCATTTTATTTTTAAAATTCCAATAAAAAGACAATTAAAATAATCGTACTGCCATCGGAAAATAGGCATGAATTTTCCCCACTAATCGTCCTTTATATATATATATATATATATATATATCCTTTTTTATAAACTAAAGTGATTCCTATTAAAAATTCTTTTCAATGCAATCATCTGCATGTTAAAAAAACTTATCTATTATAGATTTTGCATTGAAGCACTAAATATACGTAAATTTGAGTGTTTCCGGTGACATAGTGGTAGGATTCAGCCTTCGAATTCGAAATTGACATTGTGACTAGGTTCAGATCCCCATACTTGCAGTAATTATAACTCCTGACATTGATGTATTCTGTTTATAAGCGAATTTATTTTCAGCATGTGCGTAAGAAAACAAAAACAAAACATTTCTATTGTAGCATGCATAAATGATTTATATTCGGAGTAAAATAGGTAGAAAGAAGTACATTACCCTACGAATGTCGGAAAACTTGCATATATACCAGTCTTTTTCAGTTACACGGTTAGACCTATATTATTTTTAATATACTGTAATGTTCTTCTTTCTTATTTTTTATTATCAATCAGAAACTTCCCAAACGCATGCTAATTTGCAACGCAGAGAATTATATAAAAAAGCAACATAAAACTAAGCCATACAAAAATATTTTCTTTGTTATCAAACAGTTTACAATATAGGAACAAAGGCGGTGTTTTAGTAACGGATTTAACGCATGTTTTCTTTTCCTACTTCATAGAAAATAACTATTAGGTGTGAAATTAAGCCGAAACAGTGTATATTGTTAGGCGTGTTATTGCAGGATTTTCTAAATTATGTCCATGTGTTAGTAGCACTTTACAATTCGATTTCTCCAACAGCTAGTGGGCATAATCTTCATACTTATACTAATATATCACAAAGGTGTAAGAATCATAATGTGTTTTTATTTGTGTCAAATGTATGTGTGCTTATAAATACGAGGTAGAAAAAAATCCATAATCTATATTTTCAAGTAACTTAATAGGCATACGGAACAATATATATATATATATATATATATATATATACACACACAAAAGTGAACGTGTCTGTGTGTCTGTCTCTGTACATTTCCCTACGCAATAACTGCCAATTTTTAGTCTACAGACTCGAAATTTGATATACAAAGTATGAGATTTTGAAAAATCTATGTGATCGGTTTTCGGCCAGAAATTTGGAGATAAAGAGCTCAAAGTTACACGGTTTGACCTTTGAGAACTCTACCAAACTCTGCCATATTATGAGTATAAACACTTGATGTTTTAGATATAGGTTCCTTGGACATGGATCTAAATTAATATCTTGATTTGAGCCCCCAAACAATTAATGTTAAGGGGTCATAATAGGGGTCAAATTTAAAAGAAAAAAATTGACCTTTTTTTTTTTTTTTTTTTTTTGCTCAGCATACACCAAAAACCTGACAACGCCGGGCACCTATCCGAGTAATATGTAATATATATATATATATATATAGTTAGACATTTTACAATTACATAATGCCTCCCATTGTGTTTGTTTTGGACCAATCAAATCGGTCGATTCTATTTGCTGCGAAGTGCTTAGCTTTTGCGGGTTTTGTTTATTTTCTGTATTATGGAACTTTTTCTGGGAGTTTCATCAAATAAGCCGTAGGAGGATGTTTTGACACTCATACTCCACATTAGGCGTAATGAAACCTCCAACTTTCGTCTCTTTGAGACTAGATTTGAAACCTAAATAATTAGGTCCATTAATTAATATTTATGTCCGCTAGGCACATTTTTAGTTCTGCCTGGCTGACCTGATTCAAGAAAGTTTTCTACATGAACACTAATTATGAACTCCTGTAATATTTTCTCTGTGCGAGAGCTTTATGATTTTACATCCGAAAGCATCATACTGACCACTGCAAATGGCTGAAAAATTGTATCTTCGAGGACATGAATCAGCTACTGGTTGCCTTTTTGCAACAGAGGATCTAATACATTTATCATTGAATTTTAAGTTTGACCTTGTTGTGTTTGTCCTATTTTTCAACTGTCTTGGTGCAAAAAAAACTCTAGAAGTGTAAGCCTTTTTTCAGTTTCTTCGTAACTTCTGAGTGCTACCTTGAATTGGCTAAAAGTCATTGGGTTTTTCTTTCTGGGTTATTACGGTTGTAAATGGCTTGAAATCACTCGGTAATCCCTTAAGGACCATGGAAATTAACAGACTGTCACTTATAACTTCACCAGACATTTTTAAAGAATTTGCAGTTGTAGTTTCGGCTTCCATTCGTTTTAGAGAGGTCAGTTCAGTGCACAAAGAAATAATTTTGGATTTTCCTTTCGATAAATAATGCTCTCTCAATATATTTAATGCTTTTCAGTCGTCGTCCATGGTTTCTCTTCGGTCATCTAAACACTGTATTAATTCCGCAAAGACAGTTGCATTCTTTTCAATAAAGTCTGGGTCGTTTCTGTTTTCAAGTTGTGTTTGTAGTACTTTGTGTAGCTTTTGCATTCGTAGATATCCCAGAAATTTAACTTGCCACAATTCGAATTTTGATTCGGATCCATCGAAATAAAGACGCACGCTGGGCGCATAACCTCTAGAAGTGTAAGCCATTTGGAGTTTCAGAACTGTTTCAGATCGTTCGCTGTTACACACAAGTCCTGGGAGGTGACTTGTTTGTAGTAGACAGCTCCACAGAACAAAATATTCTTACCATGTCGAAACCCGGGAAAAGAACATGTGAAATTGCTCCAGAAAAGGTTTAATATTTATGAAGCAATTCTGGTTTCTGATTGGTTGGTAGCAGAACGTGAATTAATTTGATACGTCAGTTCTTAGCAGCATCGTTTATAAATAGAATCGTCCGACTGTGTGGGATCATACCCCATTAGAATCACAAAATATTGCAAAAAAAACCTGTTGAGATATATCTAACAATATGTCAAGGGTATGAGTTTCTATAAATAAACGTTGATTTAATTTGAATAAAATAAAAATTTATTCCAATTAAATCAACGTTATTATATTGGACTCACACCTTTGACGTTATTCACGCGTTGCCTACACACTGTTCGCACATTTCAAGATACAACCACTGTTATACAACGCGCTGTTCTTTAAAAACGGACTTTCCTTTCTCCAACATTACACCATGGCAAGAAATAAGCAAGAAAAAAATTAACATACTGAGGATGGAGTGAACCTTCGAAATATATTTATGTTATAAATTCCAAACAAGTAAAATATCCGTTTAGTTTCCTCATATTACAATGTGATTTTTCTTTCCAGCACACTAGATGCGTAGTTCATTCTGTCTTATGTGTTCGATGTTTATATATATATATATATATATATATATATATATATATATATATATATATAAATATGTGTGTGTGTGTGTGTGTGTGTGACGAAAACAAATGAGGTCGAGAAAACCGAAATTTGAGACTTGGATGAAGTAGAAAATTATATAGACACAAACGGATAGGCAAAATGTTAACATATAACGAACCAGAAAAAATAAAATAAATAAAACAATCAATGCAACCATAAAAAAAGAAAACATTACTTACAAATTATTTACTAAAAGAGAAATATACATAAACTACAAAAATACTAGCAAAATTCCAACGTTTCTGATGTTAAGATGTGTCGATTTGATGCATAGGTGTTTTCTCACACAAAAGTATAAAAGAGAGAATGTAAATTATGCGTGACAGATTAAAAGGAAGATATCAATTCGTAAGCAAAGCAGCATCAGAAAAAATCTATTACAAATGAGACCGCTCAGAGAATAGATATATGCAATTAATTTGTTTTTTTTTATTACTACAAAACTTTAATTATTCGGACTAGTTTTCTAAACGTGCGAAGTGTGCGCACATCAAACATATTTCTGATTTTAAAACGAAACCCTGTATTCAATCAAAGGCTAAATAAGGATCTGTTTAAACCAACTGGAAATAAAGGTAATTATTTGCAAATATATTTTCGGTATTGCCTTCAATGAGAATTGAACCTTCTATTTCCAAGCTCATTGTCGCATACGCTCCGTGTACTCAGGAATATCGGAGGACAAAGTCCAAGTAGTTTTTCAATATACGTACTATCATAAAAGAAATGGGAGTGCGAGTTCCATACTAATTATCTTATAAACTGCTTGGCAGATTTAGAAACATTTTACAGATGCAATTGAGTTTGGCACTGTTCTTAGAGAGGTTTTTTATCAGAATATGTTGCATGAATAATCTATATAACTATAAATCTCAAATGACTTTGTAACCTATGATGTAACCCACTTTCCGGTTTATGACATCAGGTTGCGCATGCGCACATAAACATTGACCCATAGCAACGTAAACAAACACAAATCGCTTCTTTTGCAGATTTTGCGCACTGAAATATTAACGTTATTATTTCGAAATTATTTACCATGGGAAGAGTGGGGGTGTTTTGCAACTATTCTTTATTACAGCTATACTGTCGCTATTTTCTTACTACTAAACAACTTTAACCCGTTAACACACATAAGAACAATTGTAGTAAAGCCACTACTACTCTATTCGTCTCTCTTCCTCCTTATTCAATTTTTTGTTTGCATTTCTAGATACAAAATAGTTGTGAGAACGGTGAATTTTTTGACACATTTACTAATCTGTTTAAATATTAGTTTTATTTAATTTTATTTATTTAGGTATTATTATTTTTTTATTTAGATTTTAAGTTTCTATAACTTGGTTAATTGATTTTCAATTTTTCATTCTTATATTTCTCGTTGATAGGTCCATACGCGTTTTTGCTGCTAAATGACTTTCGTCGGCGTTCGGTTCGTAGGAAAATCATGTTTAATTTTCGATTTTTGAATACGTAACTTTACACGAATAGGGAGGATTTTTTCATGTTTGAGTGATCCGTCCGTTATTTTTCATTTTAATATACCTTCATAGAAATCTTTCTTTTATGTAAAAAAAAACAAAAATTATTTTCTTTACGTCACAAGTGTCACGCTCATACATGCATTCCATAGCTAATATAACATACTGACCAAACAGGTCACGGGTAGTCTAGTAATCGATTAAATATGATGAAATCACGAACACACATTTTTTCCGTTAACACATTAAACAGCTTAAAATTTCACGTGTGTTCTTTGATAAAACAGAAGGACTTAAAAATAAATGTTTCTGTTTAGAGCACAATTGTACCATGACACTTGACATTTGTATCTTTAATTAAAGCTAACGTATGTATAAAAACATCACTTTTAAAAATTAACAATGGAATCGCTTCAGTAAACTATAATGAGTTGTGGACAAAATTCCTGCAAAGAATCATGTGCACCTTTCTTCTGATTCACCGCCATATTTCCCACACTAGATCAATACTCAATCGACTCGATTGTAAAATTGGTGAATCCACACATTCCTATAACCTAAACTATCGGAAGGTTAAACATTCGTTGATTATTATTCAAGCCAGAACAAGGTTAGACCTCCTTGCTAGTGTGTGTGTGTGTGTGTATATATTATATATATATATACCTACTTCATTTACTCACATAAAATTAATATACGAAAGTATAGATTTATGCGTAAACTTTAAGTATTTACTTCAAAAGTGCTCAATACGTAGGTAGAGCTAGTTAGTTAGTAATTTATAGAATATATATGGCGATTAAGCTACTTCTATTAAGAGGAGCATATAAAAACGATAAACAACCACAGAATTCGCGCATAAACCTGAGGAGTCCTAGAGTGGATGAAACGCGGAATATTTAGTGTAGCTTAATCGCCATATATATTTTATAAATTAATATATATATATATATATATATATATATATATATATTTGAATAAAAGTCGATACAAATACCAGAAATGTTCTTTGTATTATACTTTTTCAATTTCTTATTTTCGTGAATATGAAAAATGATTATATATGTCCGATATGCATTATGAAAGTTTTTGCTCAATTCCGAGGAGATCTCAAGGTGAGAGTTAAAAAAATATGCTGGGAATTGCAACGGCTCAAAGTAAGTATATTTTAACGATGCCCCTCTTCTAAAATAATACTAACAACAAACTAATACGAAATTTTAACCGATTATACTATGTAGAATGGATTTTTCATAATATATATCATATATATCATACACCCCCCTCGTTATCTGTAATGTAAATATGTTAAAATAAAAACTAATGTGGATAGGATGAACACTAGATAAAACAAACCACGAGCAACGAAGAAAACACAATTGAGTACGTATAAGCTTTTAAGGGTGGAAACCCGAATTTTCACCTTTGTGTTTTCAAGTGTCAAAGTCGTGAAATATGTTTATATTTCTGGCAGATTAACACAATATATTTCCATAATTTTTTACGAAAACCATTACTTTTAAATCTTTCAAAATACATTAGTAATGTTTTTACGTGAGGACACTATTGCTAATATAACATTAAATGCGGAATGTTTTGAATCGATACTATGCAGAAAAGCAGAGAAAGAACATCGCATTTTGCTAAAAATACGATAATTTCTTTCGGCAATTTGTCGTTTCATTATATCGCAGCGCCTATGATAGACAATACGAGACATACACACAGGCGCTATCTCCCTCTTTACATTTATGCTAGTACTTTCGCTGGAATAAGTTTAAAGTGTGGGGAAAGTCATCTTTCACACTCTTTCGACAGAAACACTTTATCCTGAAGGCAAGACAGGATCAAACCGACAAAACGTGATACGAGATACTCGCATTCCAAAAATTGTTACTCTTTTGATACTGACCAGGCTCATCGTTGCTTTTAACTCCAAGCGTTGTGTAGGTTATATATATATATATATATATATATATATATATATATATATATATATATGGCATTATCGCGTTGACGTTAGATTATCGAAGTAAGCAAGGGGGAGTCAAGTTAGTAATAGAATTCCCAAATGGTCTCACACATCTAAGCGTTGTATGTGCCCTCCGCTTATCTCGGCATTTATTTCTAGTCGTCATGTACAGACAAATCATTTGCAACTGGTATTTAACAATGTCGACTCACGAGAGGGGCGGTTCAAGATTGCGTACCTCCTGCTACAAAAATTTCACGAGCAAGCACCGCTTCGTGGGCATTTATAGTCTGCCAAAACTAAAATACCCCTTATATATATATATATATATATATATATATATATATATATATATATATATATATAATCTATATATCTATATATATCTATCTATATCTATATATCTATATCTATATATATCTATCTATATCCATCTATATATATATCTATATCTATATATCTATATATATCTATCTATATCCATCTATATATATATATATATATCTATATATATATCTATCTATATCCATCTATATATATATATATATATATATCTATATATATCTATCTATATCCATCTATATATATATATATATATATCTATATATATCTATCTATATCCATCTATATATATATATATATATATATATCTATCTATATCCATCTATATATATATATATCTATCTATATCCATCTATATATATATATATATATATATATATATATATATATATATATATATATATATATATATATATAGGATTGACATGTACTTTGCTTGAAGGTATGTAGTAGAGACTTAGAATGTTGTCACAATGCGAGGAATGAAATAAAGTCGTTGTTGTTACCAACAACGACTTTATTTCATTCCTCGCATTGTGACAACCTTCCAAATCTCTACTATATATATATATATATATATATATATATATATATATATATATATATATATATATATATATATATATATATAACCTTATGAAGTTGACGTAAAAAATACATGAATACAAACAGGACAAAATATAATGTAATTTAATCATGTGGAAGCTACCGTATATCTTCTAAACTATCGTACAACTTTGGATTTTTTAATTTCCCGAATCTATAGAGGGAGACAAAAGATGGACTTTCTTTTTAATTCAGGTACTTATGTTGTAATATGTTTGCATATTCTTATAGCAAATCATCATTAGACAAAAATGTTTGATTCGAAAACCCTTTTACAATATTTATATGTGATATCCATCGAGCCAAAAATTGTGGTAACTGGTGTTTTTTTTTTTTTGGCGATCTAAATTTAAAATTTTATTAAAAATAGAAAAAAAGTTTCATATTAATCTGCTTTTCATATGACACCATTCAGGTTTTTATGTTTCTGGATTACTTAGTTGCTCGAGCATAATGGAGTTTAATAGATTTAATTTCTGTATAAAACACACACACGCATCCGCCATTTGTTTTTTTTCTTCCATTTTTCGTCCGCGCCTTGCTGAGAAAAACTTGTGGAGGATGAATGAGCAATTGTCAGTATTCGTAGGCAGGGTGGCACCCGAATCATCTTTACGCCATTACCTTGAGGTCAGTAACTGGGTTGGATAGGAGTAGTGTTCGGAGTTACGACAAACACGTCGAATTTTAAACAAAGCCAACATTTTCCAATTGTTTTCTTTGTTTAGAATTCGACGTGTTTTGTGTATGTGTTTTTTTTTCTAAGTAGCTTTATATATGTTGGTCTTTTTAGTTTGATCTATTAATTGTTTTTGTGTTACTAACCGAACTCTGTTACATTTCGTGGAGTACAGTTAAGTTTTTCTTAGATATTGGAAAATTGCACTGGCTTTTAAATGAATGTTGTCAAAGCCGGTACAGGTTCGAAAGGGCGTGTATACTTATAGATGGCGTTGAGTCATTCTGCTGCTTTTAGCGCTGATTATGCTCTTTGTTGACTTCAAAGATTTGAGAGTTTTTCTAGCATAGGAAATGAATACATTGTAATTTTAATGCTAGTTGATGGATAGAGAAACGTTAGCAAGTTCGACAAGATTCACGGGCATGATGTGGAAATGTTTAATTTACTAAAGCTTTTCGAGAAAATAAGCATCTAATAAAACAGTATTCGTAATATTCCTATACTTAGCTGGGATGTTAGGTGTTATTTTTTTTTTCATTAACACAGGTTTAAACTTCATTAAATGTATACTAGGATCTCAAAACATAAAGCACTTCAGTTATAAAGTTACACATTTTAGGAGAGTGTCAGCACATTGTCCGCTCAGGGCGACACTGAAAATACAGTTGTGGATCACGTGGGACTTTTTCCCGATTACGACCGACCGAACGAACATCTGCTACATTAACTAAATCAGGTGTTCCACTTAATTCCGTGCAGATTCCCGAGTTCACCAAAACGTTTCAGAACTGCGACAGACAGATTACCGAGATTTATAAGCGCGATATGAATAATATCGCTTAGTTGAGAATGAAGGAATTAATGTTTTAACACATTTTTTTTATTTATGGACCGAAGCGCCGAGCTTTAAAACGCTACTGATCTCTTGAAAATCCGTCGCCTCTGTCGATGGTTTTAATCATACATATATACATACATATATACACACATTTAAAGAGACTGTGAGATTTATATAATAGATTAGAACAGTTGCCCGAATAATTTAAATAATGCATACTATATGTGCTTCCACCGAGATAGAAATGGCAGACAACGATTTGCAAAGATGTTTTTTGTATAAAAAAATAAAAACAATAAATCAAAAAGTAACTAAAATGTAAAAAAAAAAAAATAGGCGAGTAGGTATTTGTACAAAGTATGAGAGAAAATGGCAGTTTCGTTTAAAATCAGGGAAAAAAATGTCCAAACGATCTGGAATCTGATGGCATGGCTGGCTCTTTTACAGTCATTTTGCCCTGCAGTAGTGGCGTCGAGTAGGCGCCAGTTCCGTGTACAATACACACACACAACATTAAAAATAAATAAATAAAAACGCTGACTTTGCTGGAAGAAGATGCGAGCAGCGACAAACACCTGTTTCGCGCATGCCTGGTGAAAGATTTCCGGCGATCACCTGCGACAGCTATTGCATCATGACGTCTGAAAAGTGAGAATATATGAAATTGCCAGTTCTACGAGGAGTAAAGTAAGGAAAGAAAAGACGATGAGGAGTCGAGCGATAAAGCGGTACTTGGAAATGATGAAATACGTTAAAAAAAAAAAAGAAAGGAAATTGCTCACAGGATGTCAGCAGTTTGTACTAAAATTTGCGGAAAATAGGAAATGATGTGTACGCATCGATAAGTGTCAGCCGATTTATCAAATGCAGAAAAGACTGAGGATGGAACGGCAAGGCAACAGTGAACGGTACACAGCAAAACGTGTTTTTGTAGATGCATCCGCTGTATTTGCGCGTATATCGATGGGAATTATCGTTTTATTGAGATTATTCGAACTTCTCTCCCTATCTTGATTTTAAACCACACAAAGTTGTGACTGATGTCACCCCTGCCCTTTTCAGGTGAATTAGATCGAACTCGCGTATCTTTTTGCCAAAACTTGGAGCTATGACCAACCATTTCTAACTTACACATGATAAACTGAAGTAATATTTTCAACCTAAGTTTGATGAAGTATTTAAAATGCGAGAGGCAAAGCAATTATAACTAAAACTCTTACGTTGCAGATAGTATACTAATCGACAGTTTAGCTCGTAAGACTCAACTTTGTAGAGAAACTCTATAAGCGTAATGTAAATGACAGTAGAGTGAATGGAAAAACATACCGTCCACCAAGTTGAAAAGGCGAACGTAAATAAAAGCTATTTAAGCAATTGGACTTCGAGACAGAATAATCTACGAAACTTAATGCTAGAAAATCAGGCTGTTTTAAGATATCGGTTTTCTAACGTAATTTATTAAAGACTCGCAGTTAAGCTCGTCTTTGCCAGGACCCTATGTACTGAACATAACATTATTTGCATAAATATATATATATATATATATATATATATATATATATATATATATATATATATATATATATATATATTAAAATGCTTGACTCATGTCCAGGTTATTTGCATCTAACATTTCAAGTGGTTGGACACAAAATTGGAGTAAAAGTTTGGTAGAGCCTGCAAAGGTGAACTCTTGATTTTGACATCCTGACAGCAAAATTATCAGTCCAAACCTTATTAAAAAACTTACTTCATGTCTGAATACGCTTTATTAAAAAATTAGAAGAGTTACGCCCAAAATTGAATAAACAGTTTCCTAGAGAACGCAAAGGAAACACTTATTCAACTTTTACCCCCTGGCAGCAACATTTTCGGCCAAAAATAAAGTAATAGCTTGCCCTGTGTTTGAATACACTTTATGTAAAACTTCAAATGTTTAGACTACAAATTAACTGAGTCATCTAGTAGAGACAATAGAGTTCATTTATTTTAAAAATTTGATCCCAATTTTGACCTGTAAACGTTTATTTCGAATGTAAATGTTTGATCAACATCCAAGTAGCATATGAAAAATTTCAAGTATTTTAGTCCAAAAGTTTCGGTGCAGTTTGCTTCAGATATCTAAGGTCAAATCGTTGATTTTTGACCCTTTGACAGAAAAATTTCCGAGAGAAAAGTAGTTAAGACTTTTATACATCTCAATACTCGTTATTTCAAATATCGAGTCTGTAGACTGAAAATTGACGGAATTGCTTGGTAGGGAAATACACACACACAGACAGGCCATTTCACTTTTTTCATATATATGTATAGCTTGATGTTTTTATTTCTAATTGCCTTTGCAACATAAAATAATGTTCTACAAAACAAAATTAAACTCCATAAACACGGTTTTGATTATATAACAAACGCAGGTAAAATTTAAAAAACAAAAAAAGGAAAATATTTTTCACAATGATCTTAACCAACAAATGTTATATACCGTAAAACAATGCGACAAAAATAACAAAAAAATAGATTTAATATTTTATTATTTAAAAAATGTATGTTTTTTTTTACAAAATTACTTGAAGCTTTACATCACACAGACTGTGTTCATATGACACGCTACAAAAGATAAGTCAATCAAACAGGACGAAATATTGATATTTAAAACAATTTGAAGTTTAACATTTTTTCCCTAATATTACTGAAGTCAACATTAAATAACCAGAAAATAGTTTATCTGCCATAAAACTAAACGACCACGCAAATACTTCAATATTATGCTTTATGACATACGATATCGCACATTTTTATGCTTAGAATTAAAAGAGCATTAATTAATACTTACCTGTTTCTCTGTCAATGTTTAAAAGAAATTGTATTTGTTGGAGTATTCGTTTGAACACTTCACAAAAATGAATCGGCGTAGCGACTTCAATTAACCTGTCTAGTGATGTATACCCTTTTTATAATCATGGAGGGGTAAGATTCTTAGCCACTTCAATTAACCTGTCTAGTGATGTATTACCTTTTTATAATCGTGGAGGGGTAAGATGATTAGCCACTTCATTTTACCTGTCTAGTGATGTATAACTTTTTATAAACAGGAGGGGGTAAGATGCCGATCGATTGACGACTTTTCAAACAAACGCATGAAACTATTGAGGTTTTAAGGAGATTTCTGTCTACTTTAAACGTGAATTGAAAAATCAGCGAGCTAGCGTGATAATAGATGCAGGAGTAGTCTCCAACACATACGGCGCCTTGCATTCCCAAAATTGTCACGCTTCTGGTACTGGCCAGGCTCATCGTTGCTTAACTCCAAGGGAGGTTATATATATATATATATATATATATATATATATATATATATATATCGTGTTCGAAGCATGAGGGCCAAAAATTCGCATTTTCACTCTGCCTTCAATGCTTGTGCCGCAAACTCCCACAAACCAGGCCGCACGACTCCCAGAATACAGGCTGGGAAGGTGCTGTTCGTACTCTTGCTCTACAGAGATGTGTTTGATTCGATAGCCGTGTGTCAATGTATGTGTTAATGCCCGCAAAACATTTTTCCCCTCAACCATTTTCTATCCGCAGCATCTTCTTCAAAAGTGTTTGGGTTCAGGTTCAGATTGTCTTTCAGTTTAACCCTGTACCTCAGACATGGGCGATCGTTTAATGACCCTTAGAATGGGACTCAGAGCTGATTATATATATATATATATATATATATATATATATATATATATATATATATATATTATATATATATGGAATAATCGCGTTGACACACCGGTTCTCGTTAGATTATCGAAGTTAAGCAAGGGGGACTTTGGTTACTAATAGGTGAATGACCATTTGGGAATTCTAGGCGATGTATGTGCCCTCCGCTTATCTCTGCATTTATTTCCAGTCGTCATGTGCAGATAAATCATTTGCCACTGGTATTAGGCAATGTCGACTCAGGAGCGACGCGGTTCGAGATTGCGTACCTCCTGCTACAAAAATTTCACGACCAAGCACCGCTTTGTCGGTATGTACAGTCTGTCAAAAACGCATGAAATCATTAAGGTTTCAGCAGATTTCTCTCTACTTTAAACGTGAATGAAAAAATCAGAACGTAATCTTCTCATGTTCTCACACACCGATAGATTGGCTTCTGTTAAAATCAGTTTTATCCCTCAGGTAGACATGGACCAGATTGAAAGGAAATTAATGCGGTGTTCATTCGCAATGTAGTGATGAATTTTATTGGCTAATTCTACAATAGCAAAACAAAAAGTTGATTGCTCTAGATCTCTCGTTGCTTCGTTTCTCCACTTACAATCAAGGCAAGACTACTTAAGGATAGGCGTACATGAACTTGCCATTGAATGATAAATATAGCTTATATATAACTAGCATTTCAGCCCGGCGTTGCCCGGGTGTTTGGAGGTGTATGCTGAGCAAAAAAAAAAAAGAGTAATTTTTTTTTTAATTTGACCCCTATTATGACCCCTTAAAATTTATAGTTTCCGGCTCAAATCACTTTATTAAGTTAGATCCAGGTTCAAGGAACCTATATCTAAAATTTCAAGTGTCTAGACCCAAAATTGTCGGAGGAGTTGGGTAGAGTTCTTAAAGGTCAAATCGTTGAAATTTGACCCCTTAACAGCCAAATTTCTGGCTGACACCCGTCACATCGATTTTCCCAAATCTCAGTACCCGGTATTTCAAATTTCGAGTCTATAGACTAAAAATTGACAGAGTTATTGCGTAGGGAAATGTACACAGACAGACAGGCAGACACGTTCACTTTTATAGATATATAGATAATATAGTCACGGGCTAAGGTAGCATAAATTCAACATCATGGGGAATAAAGATTAGCAAGGCTCGATAGCAACAAAAGAGTGACGATTATTTAATCTTACACATAGATATTGTTTATACTCAAACTCATTCATTTTTATGTAACTTTTGTTAGTTTGAAGAGATACAGGGGTTCCTTCCTGGGTCTAACACTTGATTCTATTACAGTTTAAATTTATATCCGAAAGCTCTTTTAAGAATAGACACTGTTCCCTTTATGGATGTTATCTGTATTTCCTTCCAGCTGGGTTTTACAGGGATTACTTCGAAGTATTTTCGAAGATTATTTTTTATTAGGCAAGTTGCTACTGTCACAACTGGTATAATGTTTATTTCTTTCAGAGATCATGTACTTTTTTTGGATCATTTTTAAGGAATAAACGTGAAGGATTATAATCATTAATTAAGTATGATTAATGAAACGTACGTTTCAAAATATATATCTATAACAAATATAATTATGCCGTACTTTACAGAGTAGTTTTGTAATTTTACCAGTAAATAGGTTTTAGATATACATTAGAAGGAAACAAAAACACAGGGAATAAAAAGAAAGCGTTCTCACGTGTAGTAAGCGTTTACCTTTCTGTGAATGCTAAAATTGAAGGACGGGATAAGTCTGTTTACTTACGTGGAAGATACGTGTTCAATTTGGAACCAAATAGAATATAAATGTGCCCGATAATTTTGAATAAATCGATCAAAGGGATTGCAAATCGCATTGTAGTATGAATAAACTTGTGTATTAACGAGGTAAAAGATGCGTCTCTTTGTTGCAGATATTGACGAAGTGAAAAAGTAGTACGCAGCCTCTGCCATGGATAAGTGTCAGAAGTAGAATAGTGACATTACATTTCAGCATTCGGAAGCGTTTATTGAACGTTTTTAATGTCGATGTAGATGTGAACACAGTTAGAAGACTGGTTTGTCGATTTCAGAGTGCCGACAATAATGTGACTAAATCGCAGTGCAGGTTTTTACCGACAATGTATCGCTCATCGCCTGCAAAAGGGTATTGTAAATAGTGGCAAATATGCGATAAAAAAGATATGGAGCTCAGGACGTCGCTTGTTTTATTGGCATCACAATTTTTGGAACTCAAAGGTTTTCATTTTTTTTCATCTTCTGTAAATAAGCTGTCATTTACTTAATCAAAAGCTTACTGAACGCGTTTAATGTTGGCTTATACATAAACATACAGGTAATCCCATCGTACTATTTCATCCGTATGTATATCTAAGTTACAGCAATGTTATCCAGGCTTTCCTATTAGTTTCCTCCAGGTGATAGCATTCCGCATTTAAACCAACTCTTTCAGTCCTTTACTTATTTGGTGGAATAAAATATTAATAGCTTTACATTGATCATACGCGTTTTGTTAATTTTTCCTTAGTGTGTCGTGTTTTATTAATGATAATGTCGATTACAAAGATCGACTCCTGTAACACGAACAGCAATAGAGGTTAGCCCATAAGCCCTAAGAAATTTAATGGAACCTCGGAACCGGATACCATTTAATTCAAAAATAAGAACTTTAGTAGAAAGAGTGTCATATTAAAAAAAGACATCATGTTTAGCAAACGCAAGACAACAATATCGGAAATAGGATTTTAAAAAATATTTGGTAATGCAAATACGATTTTCAAATGCAGGTCTGATCATTGAGGTTGTTGGAGCCCTTTTTTATATGAATACACTATTGTCAGGCATTTTTTGTTGATTCGAGTTCTTCTTTGTTGCATTATTCAAGGATTTTTACACTCATCGATATTCTGCGCTTTGTCTCTTTTTTAATAAGCTTAGTAAACGCTTTTAAGGTCGGCCTACGCAGCCTTCATGATTTATATCAAATGATTTCCATATCGATCTCTAGGGACGCTAAAATATACGAACTTTCCTCATAGCTTGCTGTATTATAAAGAACACCAGAAAATGTATTTCTCAATGATATGTTGATTCTTGCCTTATAGCAAAAGAGAGAAAATGTTCAATCTCTTCATCCCAATTTTTAATACATATTCTTGTCTTTTTTTTTAACAATTTTTTTTTTACTAAAATTTTCCGATAATGCAAATGTTCCGATTTTCATGAACAATTTTTTCCATTCCTTGTGTGATAAAATAAAATAAACATTATATCGACTATTTTTGCTTTCCGGTTTAATGTTATATTTTATTATTAGCTTTTTGTATGGTCGCTTGAATAAAAATCTACATTTGTGGCAAGATCAATATTGATGCTGGTATCATCTTCCGTATACGTTGCTTGTATAATTTACTTCCGCATATAACTGGTGTGATTCCGATTTGTCAAACACTGATCTCTTAAATTGCAGATATGGTTTGTGTCCGAAAAGTAGCGGAACTCTGTATGCTACTATCCCTGCGGAGGAAAGTACATCGAGCTGCCCATTATGTAGGGATGTTTGTTGAACGCCAAGCCAACAGCACCTATATTTTCACGTTTTACACACAATAAAAATAGGTAATACTCTTTACATCAAGAGGTTGATATGGCATCGCCTCCGCCTCCTTACAGTTAAAGTTTTCTACAAATAAATAATTTTCCGGACATTAAGTAATGTAATATTTTTGTTAGAAGTGATGACTATCGTTGTACGCGCTAGCGCGCACTGACTAAAGAAAAGATTTGGACAGATATTGTAAAATAGCCCTAAAAATGGAATGTTTTTCTTTGTCCGCAAAGAGCCCCTGGGGCACAACCAAGAGTTATCGCGAAGTATAGACAACGTAACGTCTTTTTGGCGTCGTTAGAAGTGATTAACAGCAAGAATTCTACATTCATTCTACAGCGAAAATTATTACGCCCTGCTGAAACTTTGAAGACTAGAAGCAGACGCTTTTATGAAATGTGACAAGCGCATGCTTTTATTAAAAAATGTTAGACTAACCATGTCCAGTATGGTCAGCTTATCTTATACCAAGGTTTTAAGTAGTTAATACAACGAATTAATGCATAAGCTCGGTACTCGTTACAGTATTTCTTTTTGCGAAAGTATATTAAAATAAAACAAATATAGTATTAGGATGTTTGTCATGTTAAACTAAACTATACTCCCAACGTATGTGTATGATTTAATCTATAGCATTTTTAACTCTAAATTGTTAAACTATACACTTTTCTACAAGAAAAAAGGTTTTGCTATTTTTTTTTTATGGTCAGACAAGTAAACACCCAGTTACAACTTGACCTTTCGTGGTTTTGTGACATTGCAGTTTTTTGTAAATTATGTCCATTTGTTAGTAGCACTTTACAATAGAATTTCTCCAACGGCTAGTGGGCATAATCTTCATACTTATACTAATATATCACATATGTGTAAGAATCATAATGCGTTGTTATTTAGTGTCAAATGTATGTGGGCTTATAAATACGAGGTAAAAAAAACATATATAATTTATATTTACAAGTAACTTAATAGGCATGCGGAACAAATATATATATATATATACACACATACACACACGCACACAAAAGTGAACGTGTCTGTGTGTACATTTCCTTGCGCAATAACTGTCAATTTTTAGTCTACTGACTCGAAATTTGATATACAAGGTACTGAGATTTGGAAAAATCTTTGTGGTCGGTTTTCGGTCAGAAATTTGGCGATAAAGGACTCAAAGTCATACGATTTTACTTTTTGAGAACTGTACTAAACTCCGGCATATTTTGGGTTTAAACACTTGATATTTTTGATATAGGTTCCTTTGACATGGATCTAAATTAATATCTTGATTTTAGCCCCAACCAATTAAAAAAGGTGTTGTTAGTTTTTTTTATTGTAAAACTAATTTAAGAGAAACGGAAATAGGTCAGGCAAGTAAAGACCACTTTCGTGGTTTTTGGACTAAACTTCATTGACTCATGTTATAATATTGCCCTCCTTTTGTGTTACATATTTAAAATATTGATTTAAAGTGATGAGAAATATTATATTTAATACGAAAATAAATGGATCTTTGTATCTGATCGTTTGAAAGTATATTTAAAAAATGTCCTTCACACACGTGCAATATTAAAAAAAAAATGTATGCTTTGTCTACTTACTCCAAACCGAACAAAATTATATAACTTGTAAAAAGTAAAAAAAAATGAAGCATGCATTTATCCCAGGAGTACAAAGGAGGCGAAACAAATATCAAAGTTCAGCATTTGCCCCCACCCCATTATACCCCCAAAGTCCCTAAGGGATAAACATATTTAAATTTGAGTTCAGCACCATGCAAAACAGCTAAATAGATATACACAGAATATGTTGGACAAATATTTTACAAATAGACCCCAAAATGGGGTGTTTTTATTAGCCGTCAAATAGCGCCAGGAGCACAACGAAGAATTATCGCGAAGTATACGAAACAAAATGTTATCGAAATCAGTTAGTTACAAATTTTCAGACAGTTTTAGACAAAGCAAGGAAACATTTGTTTCAATAAGCGCGAAAGTGTTAATTTCAGCTATTTTAACCCGATTATATATATATATATATATATATTCATATATATATATATATATATATACATATATATATATATATGTATATATAACTTTAGTTCTTTTTATCTATATTCAAAACCGACACCAACACTTAGGCAGAACTCGTTATAAAATTATTTTAAAAAATAGATTATTGAGTGCAATCACTATAATCGAAACCGAAACAAAAAGTGTGAAGAATTCTTAGTAAAACTGTTTATAAAAACATTAAATGCCTTAAATGTTATCAGATATAATCAACACCGAAACCAAAACTTATGGAAAATTCTTGATAAAATTATATATTACAAGACATGAAAGTGCATAGCAATAAAACAGCCTGGATGTAAGCGTGACACAGAAAATAACATATGCTATGGAATTAATACATGGGTTTTTTTTTCACGGGGAATTTTAAAAGAGAAACAAACATACGAAATGGAGAGCGAAAATGTTCAAAAGGTGGGTGCTCAATGTACGCTAATGACTTAATAAAATAGAGTTGTCTCTCTGGAATCTATAATGACATATCCAACAGCGCCGGCGAACGTTATGGATTTGATTTCATTTAGAGTTGCACTTTTTTTGTTTACAAAGACTTTCGGTGGATGTTACTTCGGACAAATTTTTATGTTCCAATGACATACTATATAATACAGATTTTTAAGTAAATATTATAAGTTTCGGCAAATTTTTACTTAGTTTCCAACGTAACATTTTTTCCATAGAGAATTATCAAGGCTCAGAATCCACTCGAGAATTAAAGTTAAAGAGAGTGCACGAGTCAATTGGACATTATAGTAATCGTTAGTAATGGAAACTCGGTAAAATTCTTAATTTAAGTGAAACGGCTCATCAACATGTTTACGTTGGACTTGAACACAACCGTATTATAGTAAGCTAGAAAGAATCAAACGAGACGTGCAGTTCTAAGAAAGAAACTCCGTTCACGGAATCAGCGTTTAGGTTTAGGCATAGATAAAGAGTGGGGGAAATTATTGATAGTGTTTTCAGCTAGACGAATGTTTCTCGGGAAAGTTGTGCGAGGCGGGCATAGATTGGGGCTCAGACAAACATTTGCCATCAAATAACGATAGCGAAAAAGTAGACTCGCAACATGTGTAATTTGAGAAAGAGTTTGCAGGAAAGAGATAAGGGCATGTCTTACTAGGCTACGAAATCTATTTTGAACTCTATCAGGGCAGTATAAGTCATTTCTAGCAGCCTCTGCTGAGATGTGGCAACAGTACTCGATTCTTGGACGTACCAGCTTTTATAGAGGTAGAGAATTGAATCAACAGTGAGATATCTACTGGATCGATAAAAGGATCCCACCATTTTCCCTGCGATTTTGGCAACATATTCGATGTATGGGTTCCATTCTAGATCAGGAGTAAAGGTGAATCACAGAAGCTTGTCAAAACATGAAGACTCCCCAAGACTAGAGCCATTCATTTAAATTGATGCCAGATGGGGATCATAATGTTGATTGAAGTTTCGTTTTAGATGCATTAAAATTAACCAGCCACCTCTTTCCCCATTGTACCACGGGTTCTGGATCAGAGGAGAGAGAGAACGTTAGAGAGAACTTGATTGTCTTTGATGTGCTACCATAGATAGTAGTGGCATCAGCATATATGTCTATGAATGATGTAAGGATGTGATTTGGAAGATCGTTAATGTAGATCAGAAAGCGAGCTGAGCGTCGGATTGAGCGCTGAGGGACTCCAGCATTAATACTGTGAGCTTAGGATTTCTGCCCATCCACCACTTCTCTCATGAACCAATCAGAGTGAAATGATTTAATAACAGAAATGACGTTTCCAACTATACCGTAGCTGGGGATCTTGTGAAGTAAACCTTTATGACACCCCCTATCAAAGGGTTTGGATATGTTAAAAGCAATTGCCCCAGAAAGGTAGCCTCCATCGAAAGATTCGCTAATCCTATGAGATATAACTGTAAGCACATCTGTTGTAGTTCTAGAACAACGGAACTTATATTGTACTCACTTATTTCGTTTAAAATGACTTAAAAGTTTTCGGATACACTAAACATGGCTGTTTCGTTTAAAGTTTTCTTCAAATAAGTAGTTTTCTGGATATTAAGTAATGTTATACTTTTTGT
This sequence comes from Euprymna scolopes, assembly GCF_053919585.1. Lineage (NCBI taxonomy): Eukaryota > Metazoa > Mollusca > Cephalopoda > Sepiida > Sepiolidae > Euprymna > Euprymna scolopes. The sequence continues at coordinate 98,537,514 of NC_136501.1, read as the reverse complement.
TAGAAGTGATGCCATTGTTGTACGCGTAAAACCGCATATTTTTGTCATAATTAATATACAAACTATTCCATACTTAGGTATAACATATAGTGATCAAACGGGTTACGCATAGTCTAGTACATACTAAGAACAAAGAAAAAAAAAAGAATATTAGTTTTTTTAAATGATGATGTCGGCGTTACTGATTTCAAGATTGTTTGAATACCTTTTCGATTTAATAAAAATCGGCGGAATTTATGTTGGATAAACATTTGATTGGACAGCTGTTATGTTATACCGCACATGTTCATTTATTTTTCTTTAAAATTTGATAATTCCTTTTTGCTAATAAGCAAGAGCGGAATGAATTCAAAAATTGAAACATCCTTTGCATAACTGATGCAGCGCTACGAAACAGGTGCTGTTTTTAATTGAATATTTTACACGCTTTTAGAAATAAACGGTCAGAAGATCAACACATTAATATTTGCAATAGTGACCTTGTTATTGATTTTTATAAACCTATATATATATATATATATATATATGTGTGTGTGTGTGTATCTAGGTGTATTTATGGGTGTATGTGTTTGCATGATTTATATTATACACTTAAGTTGCTTGCCTACACGTATATGAACCATAATGTCATAGAATGTAATACACATTTTTTTGGATTTTGTAAAAAAAAAAAAAAAAAAAGGTATAAGATTCTACTCAATCAAACATTTGCAAAGTTTCTTACGCCTTTTTTTTTTTTTGATATTATGTTTTGTATATGTTCTGACTTTTTGTCTTTTCTGTGTTATTTTTGTTGTATTGTATTAGAATTCATAGCAGGGGATCCACGAAGAAGATTTACTATCTGATTATGAGCTAACATCTAGAAAAATCAATGAATATAAAATAATGCTGGAAACAGCGTGAACAGACAAAATAAACAAAATGAACATTTAAAAAATTATCACCATATCACATGCACACATGCATCAAATATACGTATTTCTGCTGCTCGTATATATGTACCAACATAAATTAGCATTTGTATTGGTAATGCATGATCATATACACGCTCCATAAAAAAGGGCTAGGCACACACACACATATTTATATATATATATATATATATATATATATATATATATATATAAACTATTTCATGTAAACACAAATTATTATAAAAATATATCATTCTATACGTACATTTTAAGTATTTACTTCAACTGTGCTCGGTCTATAAGTAGAGCTAGGTAGTAAGTTATGGAAATATATATTGCAGTTAAGCTACATCTACTATCACTCTCGTAAGAATTCCTCAGGTTTATGTGCAATATATATATATATATATATATATATAAATATAAAGAAAAATATATAATATATATATATATATATTATGCTACGAATGTTCATGAGAATGAAAGCCAGAAAATTGTGTGTGCCTTAAATGCCATATATATATATATATATATATATATATATATATATATATGGCAGTTAAGGAACACAAAATTATCTGAGTTTCATGCAGTCCTGTTTCGTTGTATTACATCTCATCAGGGGCGCTAGAATAGCATTTCTCCCTAGCCAAGGATTGAACCTAGAACCGTCGTACAAATATCGAAAAGTTGGCTAAAAACTAATTCCTTCACCTTCACTGATATTTTTTCTACAAGCAGATGCCGCTTTTTGTTCGCTGATGTTTTCGAAAGTCATCCCCCATTTTCGATTTACTAGCCCTTATTTAAACCTTCCCCCTACAGGTTTGGCAATGGACGTAACGGCAAGTACGTCACTTTTATTTCACGTTTCTTTTCTCCATCGCGGTAGGGATTCGTGCCTTCCTGAATACAACTGTTTTGTATTGTTTTTTTTTGGGGGGGCGGCACACACCTCCAAACACCCAGACAACGCCGGGATCCCCGGCTAGTTACTTTTAGTAATATAAAACTTATTAATATAAAATGACGTGCTATATATTTCATTTAGTGTTACTTGTTCTACAATGCATTTTCACTTTTTTTCAAATCGGCGAAATATCATAAACATAGAACGAAACCTATAAAATGATATTAGAATAAGACAGTCCTCTTAAATGTTATTTTACTTCAAGGTTGGTTGAAAACATTTACCGACCCAAAAATGCGTTTCATATTGCTATTTTTCTTTTTTAATATTTGCGATTCAGTCTTAGTTTAATGATCAGCGGTGTGATTATATTTAAAAGAAAAACGCCCTTTGTGTTTTGAAGAAAATTAACGCCTCTTGATAGGCCATTTTGCTATTAATGATTAAACCATTAGTCTAGTTTTTTGATGAGACCCATATTTTGAAGGAAATTAATTTTGCTATTGATGTTTATTATCTTTGTCGAAAATAACAAAAACAGAAATTCTTAAGATGTGTTCCTTTAATCTACGCGTATATCGATCAAATTCTCTTTCAACTGTAAGCATAAGTAATAACAAATCATATTTTTAAGTAAGCACCATGAACCGATGATCATTATGCGACAAATAGGCTTCAGACTTACAGTGACACTGAATCATGGACGTTTTAGTGAAATTAAAACATGGCGAACAATAAAAATAATTTCAATTGTAACCATGACAGTTTAATTAACATATTTAAAAACACTAAGCAACATAAGAATATAAAACAGACGACCAAATTTACATTTAAATTGTAACTAATATTTCAAATTTCACGATGAAAGGACGATTAAAATGAACTTTTGAAATATAAGGTTTACACGCAGAGGTAAGTACAGTTTGAAAGGCATAGAAATCTATAAGTAAAACATTTCAATCATAAGCATCGCACACTTACGAAGAATGATTAAATTTAACTTTGTTATATTAGTTTAAATTTAGAGTTAAAAAGAGTAAAGCTATATATATATATATATATATATATATATATATGAGCAAACAGTTAATAAAATATGTTAAAAACACTTTGAAATGAGTTAAAAACATATTTAATCTGAAAAGGAAACACTAGATAAATGGATAGTCCTTAATCAGCGGAGTTTCGAAGAAATACTCTCCTTCTCATCAGAGGGTAGGAATTAGCAAAATGCAGGATCGGATTTTGCATGCAGAACTATTTGATGAATCCGATCCTGCATTTTGCTAATTCCTACCCTCTGATGAGAAGGAGAGTATTTCTTCGAAACTCCCCGGATTAAGGACTATCCATTTATCTAGTGTTTCCTATTCAGATTCAATATGTTTTTAACTCATTTCACAGTGGTTTTTAACCTATTTCCTTAACTGTTTGCTCATATTATAAGCTTTATTTCCTATTTGGCATTATCGAGCTTTTATATCTGGCGGATATAATTTTATAAATATTAATTCTTTAATATTTATAATTTACTTTAATTTTACCATCTTGGATCATTTTGGTAAATTCAATTGTGATTTTCATTATATATATATATGTGTGTGTGTGTGTGTGTGTGTGTGTGTGTAGGCTTACTGTTTACAATTTACTATGAATGACAAAGCTTTTTTTTTATAAACTAGCCTAGATATCCGGCGTTGCCTTGGTGTTTTGATGTGTGTGTAGTAGGTAGGCAGGCTGGAACCCTTACCGCAAAGCATGAAAAGAACATGAAAAAAACTTGACGTTGCCGTTGCATCCATCGCCAAACGGAAAGTGGCGAAGGTTTAAATTAAGGCTAGTCAATCGAAAAGAGGGGATGACTTTCGAAAATATCGGCGAAAAAAGCGACACCTCCCTGTAGAAAAATGCCCAGTTAAAGGGAAAGGCGTTAATGTTTTTAAACAATTTTTCGATGTTTGTCCTCCAAAAGGACCCAGCTTCAAAACGATTCCGATATCTGGAAATACATTACCTCTGTCGAAAGTTTTAGGCAAACATATGCACATATATACATACATTTTAATAGGCAGGTGAGATTTATATTACATTTAGCCTGCGTTTATTTATTTATTCGTAAATGTCCGATGTTTTTCAAGTAAGTAAAGGTTTTTTAGTGCGCTGAATCCAAAAAATGCTTTCCGTTTCCTTGGATCAGGTCTTGGTTTTTAGATATGAGAAGTGCGATTTTTGGCATTGAATAGAATTAAGTACAAGAAACACGAGGCTGCATGTGTAGCCTACTCTTTTTATTTTTTATTTTGTATAAAAATTATACTGTAGCTTCTCGAAACTGATACTGACACCTAATGTTTTTGTGTACTTTCAGGAAGCTGAAACCCAAACTGAATTGACTACATTGACAACACTGAAACTGAAAATGGTTTAGGAAAGTGTGATCTCCAATCAATATGGATGATTTTGTAAGAATTTGTGCTTTTTACAAGAATTAGTGCTTCTTGTGTTTCTATTTTGAACAGTAATGTTGGATTGAGAGAAAATGAGATGCAAATCCTGGTGATAGGTTCTACTACATATGTGGTCACGTGATTCTTCATCGTCGACTAGCAAATATTTTTTGGAAGAAGGCAGATCATGCTTACTTTGGAGTGAAGCTTAGGGGCCGGACATTTGCACACCATTTTAGCTGCAAAACATGTGGCGATAACTTGCCTTATAGGAGAAATAAACAAAAGCAGAGTTTGGTATTCGAAACGAAACTCCCGAAAACACAGCAAAGCAAAAGAAAACAATAGCTAGTTCAAGCCCCGTACTATAAGAATGTAGAAACAATATATATTTATAGTTTTTATATCATTATGAGCTATCTGAAATTTTACCTTGGAGATAAGGGGCCGTTTTGGCTGTAGTCGATGGTAAAACTTTTAGTATAGAATTTAAGGTTTAAGCACTATCTTTTACGCTTTTTTCTATAAAATTACAAGAATATTATACAAATACACGCATACAACACATTTTACATATGATTTTTTTAATAATGGCCGAGGTAAAATAGTTATTGAATGTAAGGTGATTATGATTTAAGTTTATTTGTATTTGTGTGTGTGTTTTTAGTTCAAATTTACAGATGGACTGTTTACATCATACTTTAAGCTCCGATATTGTATTCGGCCGGGAAGCAGGCCCGCGGAACAGTGTTCCAGGTCTGGGCAGTTTTAGTTAAGACGCTCTGTCAATCGAATCAGCGTTTAGATTTAGGCACTTATATAAAGTGTGGGAGAATTGTTGGTTCTGATTTTAATAAGTCGAGTGTTTTCTTGTGAAAGTTCGACAAGGAGAGGGCCAAAGCTAGATCAGACGAGCACTTGCCATACAAATAATAAAGCAAAAAGAGGCTGGCAATATCTTTTCTGTAGAAAAACTGTTTCCAGAAAAAGAAAAGTTCACTAACCTACTAGGTATCGAAGCCGGGTATAAACTCTAGGCAAGATAAAACGTTCATTCCATGAGAGATGTGTTTAAAATAATTTAAAATCAAGCGTGACAGAATGTCGATGTTATTAACGTAAAAATGTTAAATGCATCGCAGCAACTTCAGTCGCATCTCTTTCAAGACGCACCTTTTATTTTGAAGAAAATTAATTTAGCCTTCATATTCATTTTCTCCCTCGTTAAATCAATCTTTTGAGTCGATAGCCTTTGATCATTTTGATATTCAAAGACGGGAACAAAAAGCAAACAACATTCGAATCGTTATACATTTCAATTTTGGAATAAATGACCTCATTCTTATTCCGCAGATTTCTTTGGAGAAAATTAAGATTCCAATCATAATTGTGCAACCTTGGTAAATAGTAATTCTGTGTCAACATATTTTGATCAACTCTCGATTGCATAACACTTCGAACCTATAACAATAATAATGGGGCTTATTTTATATTGAAATACATCAAATGTTTTGGCTGTATCGCCATTGCAAATAAATCGGCTCAGAAGTAAATAATATCTGCCGAAAGAGGGCATTAAGGGGCCTCAATTTATGCGGTCTAACTACTGTGTCTTAGAACATGTTTTATATTTAGTTTTATTTGACATCAGCCGAAATTGCTAGAAATCAAAGTGAACGATCATGAGCTGACTGATTATATGAGGTATCTCAAAAAGTAAGCAAAGGCTAGAGAGGGAAAAGAGTTAACGAACAAGGGGGACATAAGGAAAAACAGGAGGAGCAAGCTAAAAAGGGAATATAGAGCTATAAAAATGGGGGTTAAGAGCTAGAAAAAATAAGGGCAATATAGAAAAATGGTGGGGGAGCTAGAAGAATGGGGGGAGAGCTAGAAATATGGGGGGAGCAAGAAAAGTGGGGGCGGGAGAGAGCTAGAAAAATTGGGGGAGAGAGAGCTAGAAAAATGGGGATTCGCGAAAAATGAGGGTCGGGAGAGAGCGTGAAAAAGGGAAGGATAAATAGGGAGCGAAAAAGGAAAGGGAGAAACATAGCTAAAAATTAGGGGAGAAAGAGCCAGCTAAAAATAAGTGTAGAAACAGCTAGCTTAAATTTAGGGACAAAGGGAAAAAGAGGTAGGTCAAATTTAGGGGGGGGGAAGTGTAGCAAAAATTAGGACACAAGAGGTAGCAAAAAAAGGGTGAGAAAGAAAGGGAACCAGAGAGAGACAGAGATAAACCGTGACAACCAGAGAGAGACAGAGATAGACCGTGACAACCAGAGAGAGACAGAGATTGACCGTGAGAAAGAGAGATAGACCATGAGAAAGAGAAAGAGAGATAGACCGTTAGAAAGAGAAACAGAGATAGACCGTTAGAAAGAGAAAGAGAGATAGACCGTTAGAAAGAGAAAGAGAGATAGACCGTTAGAAAGAGAAAGAGAGATAGACCGTTAGAAAGAGAAAGAGAGATAGACCGTTAGAAAGAGAAAGAGAGATATACCGTTAGAAAGAGAAAGAGAGATATACCGTTAGAAAGAGAAAGAGAGATATACCGTTAGAAAGAGAAAGAGAGATATACCGTGAGAAAGAGAAAGAGAGATATACCGTGAGAAAGAGAAAGAGAGATATACCGTGAGAAAGAGAAAGAGAGATAGACCGTGAGAAAGAGAAAGAGAGATAGACCGTGAGAAAGAGAGACAGACCGTGAGAAAGAGAGACAGACCGTGAGAAAGAGAGACAGACCGTGAGAAAGAGAGACAGACCGTGAGAAAGAGAGACAGACCGTGAGAAAGAGAGACAGACCGTGAGAAAGAGAGACAGACCGTGAGAAAGAGTGACAGACCGTGAGAAAGAGTGACAGACCGTGAGAAAGAGAGACAGACCGTGAGAAAGAGAGACAGACCGTGAGAAAGAGAGACAGACCGTGAGAAAGAGAGACAGACCGTGAGAAAGAGAGACAGACCGTGAGAAAGAGAGACAGACCGTGAGAAAGAGAGACAGACCGTGAGAAAAGGAGACAGACCGTGAGAAAGAGAGACAGACCGTGAGAAAGAGAGACAGACCGTGAGAAGGAGAGACATACCGTGAGAAAGAGAGATATACCGTGAGAAAGAGAGATATACCGTGAGAAAGAGAGATAGACCGTGAGAAAGAGAGATAGACCGTGAGAAAGAGAGATAGATCGTGAGAAAGAGAGATAGATCGTGAGAAAGAGAGATAGATCGTGAGAAAGAGAGATAGATCGTGAGAAAGAGAAAGAGAGATAGATCGTGAGAAAGAGAAAGAGAGATAGATCGTGAGAAAGAGAAAGAGAGATAGATCGTGAGAAAGAGAAAGAGAGATAGATCGTGAGAAAGAGAAAGAGAGATAGATCGTGAGAAAGAGAAAGAGAGATAGATCGTGAGAAAGAGAAAGAGAGATAGATCGTGAGAAAGAGAAAGAGAGATAGATCGTGAGAAAGAGAAAGAGAGATAGATCGTGAGAAAGAGAAAGAGAGATAGATCGTGAGAAAGAGAAAGAGAGATAGATCGTGAGAAAGAGAAAGAGAGATAGAACATGAGAAAGAGAAATAGACCCTGAGAAAGAGAAAGATAAATAGACCGTGAGAAAGAGAAAGATAAATAGACCGTGAGAAAGAGAAAGATAAATAGACCGTGAGAAAGAGAAAGATAAATAGACCGTGAGAAAGAGAAAGATAAATAGACCGTGAGAAAGAGAAAGATAAATAGACCGTGAGAAAGAGAAAGAAAGATAGACCGTGAGAAAGAGAAAGAAAGATAGACCGTGAGAAAGAGAAAGAAAGATAGACCGTGAGAAAGAGAAAGAAAGATAGACCGTGAGAAAGAGAGAGAGACCGTGAGAGAGATAGAGACCGTGAGAGAGATAGAGACCGTGAGAGAGATAGAGACCGTGAGAGAGATAGAGACCGTGAGAGAGATAGAGACCGTGAGAGAGATAGAGACCGTGAGAGAGATAGAGACCGTGAGAGAGATAGAGACCGTGAGAGAGATAGAGACCGTGAGAGAGATAGAGACCGTGTGAGAGATAGAGACCGTGTGAGAGATAGAGACCGTGTGAGAGAGAGAGACCGTGTGAGAGAGAGACCGTGTGAGAGAGAGACCGTGTGAGAGAGAGACCGTGAGAGAGAGACCGTGAGAGAGAGACCGTGAGAGAGAAAGACCGTGAGAGAGAAAGACCGTGAGAGAGAAAGACCGTGAGAGAGAGAGAGACCGTGAGAGAGAGAGAGACCGTGAGAGAGAGAGAGACCGTGTGAGAGATAGAGACCGTGTGAGAGATAGAGACCGTGTGAGAGATAGAGACCGTGTGAGAGATAGAGACCGTGTGAGAGATAGAGACCGTGTGAGAGATAGAGACCGTGTGAGAGATAGAGACCGTGTGAGAGATAGAGACCGTGTGAGAGATAGAGACCGTGTGAGAGATAGAGACCGTGTGAGAGATAGAGACCGTGTGAGAGATAGAGACCGTGTGAGAGATAGAGACCGTGTGAGAGATAGAGACCGTGTGAGAGATAGAGACCGTGTGAGAGATAGAGATCGTGTGAGAGATAGAGATCGTGTGAGAGATAGAGATCGTGTGAGAGATAGAGACCTTGTGAGAGATAGAGACCGTGAGAGATAGAGACCGTGAGAGAGAGAGACCGTGTGAGAGAGAGAGACCGTGTGAGAGAGACCGTGTGAGAGAGAGAGACCGTGAGAGAGAGACCGTGAGAGAGATAGAGACCGTGTGAGAGATAGAGACCGTGTGAGAGATAGAGACCGTGTGAGAGATAGAGACCGTGTGAGAGATAGAGACCGTGTGAGAGATAGATATCGTGTGAGAGATAGAGACCTTGTGAGAGATAGAGACCGTGTGAGAGAGAGAGAGACCGTGTGAGAGAGAGAGACCGTGTGAGAGAGACCGTGTGAGAGAGAGAGACCGTGAGAGAGAGACCGTGTGAGAGAGAGAGAGACCGTGTGAGAGAGACCGTGTGAGAGAGAGAGACCGTGAGAGAGAGACCGTGTGAGAGACCGTGAGAGGGACCGTGAGAGAGAGACCGTGAGAGAGAGACCGTGAGAGAGAGACCGTGAGAGAGAGACTGTGCGAGAGAGACCGTGAGAGAGAGAGAGAGCCCGTGAGAGAGAGAGACCGTGAGAGAGTGAGACCGTGAGAGAGTGAGACCGTGAGAGAGAGAGAGAGAGAGAGAGGAAAGCTGCTGAACATCAGATAGACGAACGTTCTAGATATAGATAGTTTTATAAACAACGAAACTGCAGTAATATATCAGTTTGAAAAAAAAACTAAGGAGAATTCTGATAAAGGAATGGCGATAAGTAAGCGGGGTTGAGAGGCAGGATGATTTGAAGAAACAAACTCGAATAGAGCAAACGTGAGGGTAAAGAATCATGAACAAGCGGCAGAATTGGCAGAAGATGATAGGAAGAATGGAAAATTGGGCACAAAACGGGTGAGATATTCAGACAAGCGGCAGTACAGACATAAGGAAAAAAAGCATGAAATATCTTGAGAGACAGTGACTGAGAGACGAAAGTAAGTTTGTTTTTTGTCACAGAATGAAATGTACAAACCTATATAGACGTATCCGTAAAGAGTGGCAGCTTGTAGTTTGGGCTGCCTGACACGAGAATAAATAGCCGAAATTTGAGAATTAAAGTTGCACGTGACATCCTTCCGAACGCCATAAATGCGAATAGAAAATGCAATATTTTGACAATTTTCTGAGTTCCTATAAGATCCAACTCGAAGCTATTTTGAAAAACAATTGGTATGAGCTTCGACATTGATAAATATAGACGTGCACAGAATATTGATTTTATATTTTTAACTTTACATTGCATTCATAGAAAATGTAATGAATCAAAGCAGGTTAGCTATGAATCATTCAATGGGTATACGACGTTATATTTAACATGCATGTTTGTTTATATATGTATATTTCTTGGTAAAATATACAGTTATAAATACGTAATGCACCACCTGCTATGACTATATAACGCAATCTATGTATCTAGAAAACGAAAGTATGTAAGCTGACAGTGATAAGGCACTATATATAAGGTTAAGAAAAAAGATTTGCGGTTGTTACCTTTTAAATTCAGATGAACCTATCCCGGCTCAAACAAAAAATAAGCTTCATGAGAAGCAACGCACTTTTATCCAAGAAAAACTAGCGAACTTAGCATATCGCGTTCAGCTGGCGTGAAGGCGTTTTTCATATCTCAGATTTCTGAACAATTCCCACTCTGGAAGTTGTCGAGATGTTTGAAGTGATAGTCAGTAGGGCAGAGGTCTGGAGAGTATGAGGGATAAGGCAGAATTTATAAGTTCATCTGTTCAACTTCTACACGGTCGATCTATCAACGTACATTCACGCATTTGTGGGGATGATAATTCATTTTTTTTCTGTTGCCTAATGTTGGGTGATGCTGTCGAAGTTGCTTATGCATTCCATCGATTTGTTGGCAGTTTTTCTCAGCTTTAATCGTTTCGCCTGCATTACAAAAAACTAATTTATGGACCGGACAAAGACAACTAAATAGTCACCACGATTTTCGTCTACTGAAAATTTGGATCTCTGGGAATTTATGGAGCTTCTGCGTCCAACCATTGAGCTGAACGTCACCGGTTGTCGTAAAATACACTTTTCATCGCAAGTAATTACCGCATTTAGAAAGGGTTGTTTATACAGTGTAAAAGACAGAAAGACGACACTTAATAACAGCGTTTCATTTGGTTGACCTTCATATTGTAAGCACCCGTTTATAAGGATTTGTTTGTCTTTTATATGCCTCTCGCAAGTGGTTGAAAATCGTAAAATATGCAAGGTATAATTCAGAAGCTATCCATTGAAGAGGTGTACGAGAATTGGTTTCGACTAATGCTTATATTTTATCGTTTTCCATATCCGATTGCGACCACTACGCTCATTATCTTCAAGACTCGTCTCCGTCACGAGAATTGTATACCCCACCATTGTGCTGTGCGTTCAATAGCGGTTTCTGTGAAAAACGGGTCGTTGATATCTCGAGTGGTTTTAGCAGGTTTTCGGTGTTGCTGGAATTGAAATGAGAAAATGGTGCAAATTTGCCTTTTTTCAATAATTTATTCAACATTCCTAAAAGATTAAATGTTTTTTAAACAGGTGTGATTTAAACGATTTAAAACGAGAAATGGTCTTTTACATGATATTTAAAGAAAATGTACTGTATGAAAAATTTATTTAAAACATCGTTGGAAATCAGAATTAAATACACCGCAATAACTCATCTCAGCCTAAGAGAAAATATATATTACTAGCAGTTGATTCTGCGTTAATGAAAGCTGAGAATGATAGGATGTTTAAATACCAAAATATTCTGTACATTTTAAAAGAAATTGTAATTTTAATTTGCTCTATTATTAGAGCAATTATATGACTTTTTTAAGGATTAAAAAACTTACCTGGTTAATAATTCGGTGATCTATGCAATTAAGGTGCAAACGACTGCAATTAAAGCGACGATTAAGACTAAAAAACACATATCTAAGTTAGAACGTATGGGATAGAGAGTTACTGCCTGACATCCATTAAGATCCCCAATCCGTGTTTTGAACAACTTTTTTGTTTCAAGAATACTTTTATATTTTGTATATGCTGTTAAATACAAACCGCAAAAAAACCCTTTCAATTCTTTCCCAAGAAAACAAAATTCAGGATTTTTTTTAAATATCCCATCTTTAGAAAAAGATACCACATGTTAGTTTTAAATTAAACAGATTCATTTAAAAGGGTAATAAAAATTAAATCTAGCTCAGTCATTTTGTTCAAAAATTTAAATTTCTGACACATTTACCAGTAATGACATTCAAAATGCCGAGTTCTTTAATCTTTACTGAATATTTGATATTTGGCACGTGCCTAGGAAATAACATCGACATAAAGTCGATCAGATCCTAGATCCAGGTGCTCCAGGAATGACGACAAAGAAGAAAAGAAAAGGCAATATTCACTAAGATAAGGTCAGCGGGACTGACCGACATTTCAAGACATGCGTGATGGAATGTTTTGGCTTCATCTGTGCCATAAAATAGAGTAGCAGGCAACGAATGAGAAGAATAGAGAGCGGCGACGACAGGATGAGTAAGTGATAAGCGTTTCTCCATTGCCAATCACGCATGCACGCACGCACACACACACCCCACGTCTGCCTTCATTTATGAAAATAATTGTCTTTCTGAAAGCGAAAATATGGATTTGAATAAACAAACCATTTAATAACCAGCTGTGTGGGTTTTTCGCTGCCAAGTGTATATATCGAGATTGTGACAGAAGTTTATTTTTAGAAATTATTTAGATTGAAAAACACATAGGACGACCGGCTTATCCGAATATAAAACAATAATGCGTATTATTTATAATTGTATAAAAACACAAAAAAGCTGAATGAATTTTCAAACTAAATTGCTATATTTATAATTAAGTAATTTTGATTTACATTGTATAACAAAGTTCGATGCGGATATCCTCGAACCCGTTCGAGAAAACTACAGATCGGGCATCATGATGTGAAATTATGATTACTACCCATAAGTAAAATAAATAAACATGAATACGTGACACTTTGTTAAATAATTCTGCTGATTTGATATAAATTATTTAATTTATACAATAAAAACAATTTCATTTGAAGCGATCAATTTCATGGAGATAGGTCTAGAACATCTCCACCTGTAGTCCATTATTCTACCTATAGTTTCAGTTAGTTCAATAGACATCGTTTTTCTTTGCGATGATATTGTTTAATGTTAGATTCTTATATTATGTAGGTCTACGAAATTTCTGGCTTGATTTTCATCAGAAGAAAGAAAAATATTAAGGCATATAACATAAATATAGGAAATCGATGCGTTAATAGAATATGACCGCGCTTACAGAAGTATGGTTCAACAGCTTTTTAGCAAGAAACAATGTATACCATATGCTTTAATATCAGTCGGTACACTAAAGAATTACATTAATTCGTTTCGGGTTAGAATTTCACTGTTTTGTATTCTACATGTCCCTCGCACTAAAAAAAAAAATACACGCTGTGTCTTGTGTTATCTTAGTAGAGATGTGACGTAAATAGAAACACAATGGATGAGTTAAATCTGTTTTCTTTTTCTTGGAATTTTGACTAGAATCGAAGTGTTCTATCCTTTGTCCTGTCAGTAATCCAAGGAAAATTTAATTTCTGTTTCAATCCTGAGTGTCAATGTTGAGTGAGTCTAGTTTCCTTTACATTAACAGAACAGCTTGTATCTAACTTTTCCTTAGTAGAGCAACGCGAAAAACGAAATACATGTATTGGTATAGAAAGAATACGATAGTTTTGTATAAAACAGCGGCAATATCGTGTTAGTGTAAAGTGCCTGGAATTCATGTTTGGTAGCTCATGTGTATAGAATTCATTAATTTGTTTCTATTTACTTTGCCTCACCTCCACGATCCATCCATTCATTGATTATTTAATTCAATTTTATTACAGTAGTCATCAAACATTTATTTATCATAATCATGAATCATTCTGAATAACGTACAATAGAAAGGTTTGCATATACGTACGTTGGGGAAAGATCGGAAATATTTTTTTTTAAATCCCCCAAAAAATAGTTCAGCAAGGTCTATGTAAGTTGCAGAATATAAAGAAAGTTAAAATGCAGATTGACTAATAATCACAATTACTATTTCGCGGATCCAAACAAATATCCGAACACAAACATTCAGAAATGTAAACATACTAGTATAAAGATCCGAATAACATCTATAACTTAGCCATTGCTTAACTGTTCTAGAATTCGTGTTGAACATTGAATGTTTGCCGAGTTAATCAGTGGTTAAAGAAAACAAGAATGGAAAACCTAAATCATCAATAGTATACAAGCGGAGCGAAGCTGTGAGAAATATTTCAGTCATGCTACAAGCCTTAACTGTTATTGTATTGATGATTTTGATTGGTTGAATCTAACCAAACATGTCACGTGCCTTTAGCGGAAATTCTATATTACTTCCAGATTTATCAGTTCCTTCCAGACTAGCGAAGAAGAAGCCTCGTTATTTCTGTTTTCTAATGAAGAGACTTAAGGGCTAATAGTATTGCCTTCTTTACTTCAGAATTCTGTCGTTGATGAAGTATAAACATTTATAAAAGCCTACGAGTTGGCTCCTTTATAAGACAACTTTTTACCTTCCATTTTCGTTATGCCGCCTTTGTACATTACTACCAGCCCTTTGGAGCCACGGGGTCCTATGAAACACAGCTGCAACGCACTTCGACAGCATTGCAGAATGCAAAAGGACACTAATTACGATCATAGAAGCAAACTACCTGCTACTAAGCTGTACGCAAGATGGCGCAGAATTTTGCAATAATATCCTGTATACCAGTAAAGTTTGTCATGGGTTGTTGTGCGATTGTCTTATTTCTTGTGTTCAAAAGAGAGCATCGAACATGTTAGATAAATTCACATCTTCCTGAACAATAATTGCTATCAATACATCATGTAGGTATTATAGGAGATATTTAAAAAAAAATAACGGAAAATTTGGAATAATATTAAGTGTTGGAAATACCAAAAGCAGTATTTAAAACACTTAAAAACTGCTGAAAATTTGAATAGGAAAGGAATATTGAAGTAAACAATAACGTATATAAGCTTGTCTTGAATATAAAACAACGAGTAATAGTAATTATTTTGTTCTAAACACGAGCTATTTTTTCGAAGTAAACCGATTCAAAAACAAAATTTGTTAATTACGATTACACAAAATACATATCTAAATTCAAGGAAGCGAGAATTTCTTTAACCGTTAGAGTGCAGAAGAATCTTATAACCATTATACTTCGTATATACTACATGCTCATGATGCTATTTTAACTGAAATTACTGATACTGGATTTTTGATGGCTTATGCCTTACTTCCAGTTATACCTGCATTAAAATGTACTTTCATGGCGATATCCCTACTTTAATTCATACTGTATAGACGTTTAATTGTTTTTACCAAAACTCAGCAAATTTCGCTGCTACCAATGCTACGCATATCCAATTTATCTAATAGATACTTTAACTCCGAGATGACTGCTTATCTCTGTTTTGCATGATAAATTTTATCCCAAATTTTCATAATCCTAAAGACTACCCAAAAATCCTTATATCCTAATATGCATTTATTCTGTATTCTTAAAGTTATTATCTCTCGTAAAACGTACGTATATTTATTATTTAAAAGCTGCTATAAAGTCATATGCATTGCATGCACCTCTGGAGAAGTGTTTAGCTTTCGGCCCTTAACTTTACCAGCTTTACTTTTGAAAAATCAATACACACTAACCGTTTATACATTTACATTGCTAACGCATATATTAGCGTATATTATTATTCTATAGGTCAGCTATAAAATAGATACTTATTAGCCATAGTTTCGTACTTTGATTTTGCAATCTCTATATCTCTTTCCCATAAATATGTGAAAGCAATACAAAAAGTACCACAAAGAACTGAGCTGATACCCTTTGATATGCATAATACGATTTCGAATTGTAACAACGCTGAAGTTATGTCATTCTTATGCGTAAAAAGAACATTAAGAAATACAAATATCTACACTTTCTGTATGTTTGTATCTACTGTAAATATGTCCATATTTCTATTTATACTAAATTATACATACTGAATACGCCAAAGCTTATATGTTACTTCCAAATGTTACTGTAGTGAATTACATTCAAATAAAAGATAGGTCGCTAATTTAGTCTATATTGAATAGATGCATTTTATTATCCCTCTTATCGTCCTGCATATCCAGAGTTCGGGCATCAAACTTTGATCTAATGTCTGATACATTTTAATCATACTTTAACATATTATCCTATTCCACAACTAACATATGAACAATATTTCAATCAAATATTAACTATTCCATATCAATCCAACCAGTTTCAAGCAGTGAACTTCTTGAATTTTTACTTATATCCTCTTCCAGTAACAATGAAATGGAAAGTATTGTAATTTTGTAATTACTGAGGAGTCTAATTGTTTTAGTAGATATGTCACCTTTAATAACTAACCTATTAGCATTAACTACCTATACGGGGTCGCAAGTACACCTGCTTCAGTACCCCGACGCAAGGCTAATCCTCTCTGTGCTGATGGACCCGTAAAGCTTAGGTCATATACACAAACTTGGAGCAATCATCAAAACGCCCTCCTCTTGACTAGAGAAACAAAACTTGAATCACACGACCAGGTTTTATGCTCTTTAGATTTACTATGCAAGAAAACATAAACTACTAATATTTTCTATGCCGCTCTCCCCCAAACTAACATTATACGCTAATAACAACTTTCTGACAACATTGCGGCCATATACAGGTATTTGGTGACTTTAATGCCAGCCACAGTGATTGGCTTAGATTCACTACGTGTAGACGCAGCTGGTAGCATAACGCATAGCTTCTCTATATCTCATTCTCTATCACAGACGTTTACGTTTCCGACACGTTTCCCAGATCAGCAAGATCAACATGCCTCATTTCCAGATCTATTTCTGACCACAGTTGCGTATTATTCTCTAACAAATGCCCATAACCCACTCGCTAAAGCTGATCACGCCAATCACAACCCCAAACTGGCTTTCTTGGATGTTTTTGCTTTTCCAGTGATTTTGATTTGTGCCTATGGGAATTTACGATACTCCATGTTAACAGGTTGATGGTAAGGCGATATTGAGGGTACTTGATGTTGAGTGTATTCGATTTTGTGTTTGACTCCTTGTGTGTGTGCTGACGCTAGTATACAATATGTTTCCAAAACTTAAGTTTACTTACAATGGATATTCCATTTTGCAGAGATTGTGAAGTCGAGATATTTACGTACTCTATTGCTCGCATTATATAATAGCCGTAGACAAGCATAAAATAATCCAAGAAATATATGGACATTATGTGCCGTTTTCTACGTCACAGACATAGATATGCATATGTTTATATAGTAGTAATCTTTAACAAAAGGGGTATGAGGTAGTGAGAAAATGTCAGCAGAAGTGTTAGGTTATATGGCTTGCAAATATATTACAAGCAGCAACCGAAAAAGCACATATGCAAATTAAAAAGTGCGTGCAGGTTGCGCCAGAAGAAAATAACACCACGCGATCGGACAAAATGAACAACACAGC
Source organism: Euprymna scolopes (assembly GCF_053919585.1). Lineage (NCBI taxonomy): Eukaryota > Metazoa > Mollusca > Cephalopoda > Sepiida > Sepiolidae > Euprymna > Euprymna scolopes. Next base: position 98,520,030 of record NC_136501.1, on the reverse strand, counting down.
CGGGTGAAATGAGTGCGTGGCCTCGCAGTGTCTACGAGATATTAGAACTGGTGTCGAGACGGCGAGGTTTTATAAATCCCATGGCAGACTAAATGAGGAGTTAGTAAAAATAAATAAGCATTGTTTGGAAAGTGATGATGAAAATGTCTAACAAAAACAAAAAGGAGAAACGAAGTCGGATTTATTTATTTCTGTTTAATTGATTTTTTTTTCTTTGCGAAGGTACTGGTAGCTTAGATGTTCGACTTAGGTTTGAACTGTAACGAACACTGTTCGTGCGTAGCAACTATGTTACAATTTCACAATCACGTTTTTTTTCAGTTTGTTTCCACATCTAATTACTCACATGAACAACAAAAAGTAAGCCATTATTATAATTACTAAATCTTTCCATTATTCGGCTTTCAGATTAAAACGTAAAAAAAAGACATTAACAAATTGAGAATTAAAAAAAATACACAGCCTGAAGCTGATAGAATAACATACTGCGGCTTTTACTTTTACTTTCATTTTATACACACGAGAAAAATAATAGAGTACGTTATACCAGGTTTTATATCTTTATTTAACTTGTTTGTGTTTTGCTGATGAGAAATAGATATAAAAGCAAGAGTTTATCCGATCGCTTTGAGCTAATGTCCAATGTAGTATTTTTATTTGTTGTGTATATATATATATATATATATATATATATATATATATATATATATATATATATATATATATATTAGAATGCAACACCTTATAATCCTGAAGCTAAGATCCTAAAACCATTAATCATTAAAACAATATATTTGTTGTCATCGACATACTGTATGTTCCCTTGTATCAGAACTCATCAATGCGATCAGGCTAGGATTGAACCTAGAACAATTACGATTATAGTAAGCAGTGCTACCAATAGAAACATGGGAGTGGTGCCCTAGCCAAATGTCTAAAAAAACACATTTATCCACGTTTATAGTGCTCACACCGCTTATTTATAAACAAACAGTGAACCTCGCATTAGCGGTGGCTGGACAGCACTGCTTTGAATGGAAAAGTTAGACGTTCCATAACTCGACTAGTCTGTGGGAGATCCTTATGGATTAATGGGAACACACTTATCCATCCGAACTATAAGGTCAGTGATGTATGTGACTGGTGTAATACACAAGCAAAGAAAAATACCTTTTTCATAGTTTCGGATTATGTTGTGCTGAACAGATCGTACCTCTGGGTACAATGATCAGGAAACTGCTCTGACAGTAAGCAATTGAAACAAACTTTCTGTAGAACTGCACAGAAACCAATTGAACTACATCAAACTTAATACGAGCAAAAAAAGAGTTAACGGGGTTCTGAATCAGAACTCTTTGCTCGATAAGGATTACCATGAAAGACTGGTGGTTATGAAACTACTTTCCGACATCAAGTAATGCTTAAAAGGAAATCATAGAAGAAGCAGAAAACGACAGTGTAAAACATGTTAAAAGTCTACACACATTGCCAACATAGAAAATGAGGAGCAACAATGGATTCATGAATGATGAAAGGGCGAGATATAAATGAAGCCAACTACAAATTCTTACACATGTATCTTTTCATAATTATAAGTGTCTTTATTATTCTAATTTAAATTCCTCCAAAATGATCGACCAATGGAAACCAAGAACTCTTGTCACCTTATTATCTGGATGTTAAGTTGCAGATTAATCGTCAAAATGTTCAGTGAAATATTTGTAATGCAAGATTTTTTTTATGTGTAAAAAAAAACACCATACGGGCTTATGTCAACTGTAAATTATCCATACTAATTCGACCATTATTATTAGTCGGAAGATTCAAGTACAGATAAGATCAACAAATGTTCAACACTCTCATACATTTATTGCCACGAAATTAGTGATATATCTCGTTACTTAATTAACTATCTTAATTGGTCCTCGTTACTCAACCCGTTCAGTACTGTAACTGTGCATAGCTTCATAGTTCTACTCAAGTGAGTAAGTCCATTGTACATTATAGTCTGCACAGTACTCTAGAAAATCTGTTTATTCTATAAAATTATCTTGAAATAATGGCTTCACTTAAAGTGTTGAATGCAAAAGACAATATCATGATTCAATTCAACTCATCAAACTAACATTCATTTTTGACTACCGTTGGTTTCATAAAGAACTCTAAAATTGATTTTATACGCTAGCCCTTCTTGCTTGTGCACTGAAAAAAATTTTAAGCTCCACTTGTGATGTTGGCTTGTATAAAGTATTAAGTTTGTTCAAATCCGGACTTTCTTCTTGAATCGTTTTCTTATTGTAAATTTTCGATACTTATCGAACGCATTCCGATAAGAAAAATACGTAAGAACACAGACAGACACATCAAGCGCGTTTGTGTGAAATTAAGAAAATAATCGGTTTAGCTGTCTCTGTCTATCGGGAATGAACTCGAAAAAACATACACGCGCATAGTATTTTTATATAACACTTGCTTAATATGACATCTTAGTGAAAGCTATAAAATTATATTGTAATTAAGAAGCAGATGAGAATTATGTGGTGAGGGCAGATTTTTATAGCAGACATCGGAAAGTACATTTTACATTACATTAAACTAGCGAGAATATATGTGTGTGTATGTGTTCAGAGAGTTTAGATGAGACAAGTTATCGGTTGGAGAGAGCTAAACCAGTCTCCTATTATCAGGTTTGAACTCGAGGGTAATGATGACTTACCACAAACTTTCTGTAAATAAAAATATAAATAATACGAATTTTCCTTATAATATAACACTCCGCTAGACCTCATTTTGTCCGGAGAATATAATACGTATAAATTACATTTACAAGCCAACTGCCAACGTAATATAAAGAAAATAAGCGACAATTTATTTGTTCTAAATTAATATTTCGGCAGTATACGCACTCCTCTGGATCTTAAAAATCTGTTTTTTTCTTTGCAATGATGTTTAATTGGAGAAAAACAGTAAAGAGCACGCATCTGTTTGTGGTGTTATTTTGAAATGCTGGAAGAACACATTTGGTGTACGTGATATGTATTTCAGAGTTGTTTTAAAAATTCAATACACTCTTCTATTAGGGATAGAATGATGGTCGACGAATGTTTCATAACCTTCAATTTTTATTGCTATTGAGATTGAGAAAATCTCCCATTTTTCAATAAAATCGATTTATCTATCTGTTTGGAGGTCCAGCGCGGTTCGATATGAGGAAAATTCGCATAGCTCCTAGCAGTGACATAATCGACGAGGCCTTGTTTTATATAGCACTGTAAAGAACGTACTGTTGATTTCATATTTTTATATATAATGTCTTCAATTACATTTTAAAACGCAAACGTCCAGTGTCATGGTAATATTGTGCTTTAAACACAAACATTTATTTCGAATGCGCCGTTAACATACGAAGGACACTTTTTTCGGTTTTATATGAACATACATTCACGGAAAGGCATACATGTCCTTTCAAAGAAAAAAAATTAGCTTTTAAATATCGTATTTTTCTGCTGGTATGTCTTTGACACTTCAGAAAGGCACTTGTAATTTTATGCTTTATAAACTAGAAACTTCATTCAAAATCGCGTTTTTCCTGCTTGTATCGGATTTTTTGGATTACCGGTACTTATTGAAAAAACATTTTGAGAGAAAGAGAGTGAAGGAAAACTGCTATACGAGGTCTTGCTCTTAAAAAAAAAACAGTTTAAATGTAATATTGTGTATCTTGGACTAAGACCTTTTCGAAACCAGTTGTGTTCTTTTGATTTGCTTGATTAACAAAGTATTATATTAATTGCATATTTATTCAAATGTATTACATATACGTTAAATATTGCCGACATAATTCTTTCAAATGACAATAAAAAATTAATAAAGATTGTATTTCTAGAAATTAACCTTCTATTTTTCCTTTCTCGGTATATCAGAAGATTTACCCGGCGTAGCCCGGTATAAAACTTTGTTAGATTCCTTCAAAATGAAATTTAAAAATAACGGAATGAAACAGAAAGATGTGCATTCAAGTAGTGTTTTTCCTTAGTAGTTAAACTGTTATAAGTAAATTATTTTTTAAAATACTAACGTTGCGATCGAAACCAATCCGAAATACAATGCGTCAAGTACGATAACCATTAGACAGATGTTTTTAAACCCCTTGAAACAGTTGACAAAACAATAAAAATCCGATGCCTCCTCTAGTAAAAGTGTTTCAAGTTTGACTCATTTGCAGCCCTTTTTTTTTACATAGAAACCGATTTATAATTTTTCTGCATGTCAGAATACCCTATGCTAAAGTTCACGTCTGTAAAAAAGTGTTGCGTATATAGGTTCAGAAGGGTCCTCACACACATTCCATCTTTTATAAATACATATATAATGCGAAGAATTTTATAACGTTATAGCTTTTCGTATTGCCGACCTCCTCACAAAATAAATGAGAAAAATATAGGCCGAAATAAAAAAACAAATAAAGAGTGTTTGATCAGCGTTATCTATTTTTCTTGAGGTCTCTTGATAATAGATGTTTTGTGACAATGTTGGCTTGCCAAGAAACACAGGACTTGATTATATTGTGCTGAGACTACATTCAATCCGCTCTAAAGAGATTATTTTGGTTTACTTATCAGATATATAATTGCTCGCATTCTGCTAGACGTTTTGGGAAATCTATTCAGATAAGCTCTTTATACACCCCCTAAACGCAACTAACATATAGAGCAACTATTATTTTTTTTATATATTGGACAATGACAAATTGACGAATTGTCTATTTCAACGGTTACCATCAGAGACGAATAGGAGGTTATGCCAAACTTGTCCTTATACCCTATTAAAAACTTAACTATGAAAAAATCGACGAGAATGCTATTTCAAACTTGATGTGCCCAATAGCAAAACATGTTATTTAAAGTTTTTCTAATTTTCGGAACATTTTTCTCCCCTCGAGTGTTATTTTCACAGCGTTGCATGGATGTAATATTCGACGTTCAATAGACCTGTCTTACCAGACTTGGGAATCTGCACGGAATTTCGAATGGAACCCCTTAATCTAATCCACCGAAATTGTTTACTCTCATTTCATAACGCATAACGAGTTATGAGTAATACATACTACTTGTGTTCCATCAGAATAGATCGAAAGAAAATGTGCAACTGGAATTGATATGAGTGACGTCATGCATTTATGGCTTGAAATATTGTTGATATTGACGGTGTAAGTTTCTAAAAAGCAAGAAACCATGTAAAGGACGTAAGTTAGATAAAGATGTGCGTCATAAAATCCCTATATACGGAAAAAAATCAAGCAGGATTTGTCTCGCGTGAGGGCAGAGTGAATGAAGCATTAAAAAAAATTACTGTTCAGAATTTGCCCCCCCCCCCGCTCCTACAGTTTGCCTCAGAAGTCCCCAGGGAAAGTCAAATCCTTGTCCAAATGAACAACTGGTACAGTTTTATGCCTTAACATACGCACATTTGAGTACTGCACCATGTGGAAAAGAAATGATTAAGTCCATTATTTGGCCCACAATTCAGTCCCAAAATCCCCAAAGTCTACTGTTACGCCGTGTCATAAAATGAGCATTTGTTGTATATTGGTTGAAATTGGAGTGGAGATGCTATATTAAAACGTGTCTATTTATAAAGGATTGGTACGTTGTGTGTGTGATCATCTAGTGGTCTATCTATTACATATGTTCATATGCTGTTAAGTGTGGATATGTGTGTGACATGTCATTTGAACATACCTTCTGCCATTTTGTTGGTCCATCTGGAAATTCTCGTCTGGGAGGGAGACTTGATACCTGTTTTTGGGGACGAAGATTTATTTCATACCAAGACAAGAAATTGGTTCTATTATTTCACTTTCCCAGCTGTCTTGCAGAAGGTGGTAAGTGAATTTGTCCTGTGGTTTCTTCTTCTAGGTCTTATTTCTACCACCTCAGCGTTCGTTCCCCACCCCAGCGACAGGGAGGAGACAGAGCGAAGCCGTCCGCTGTCATCCAAGTCGCAACCAAATCTCGATTCAGCTAACCTGATCACATGACTCACACGCAATCCAATCAGCTGATCTTAACTTCCTGTCAACGTGTCTACACTGTAATTCACACACACTCTCTCTCTCTCTCTATCCATTCTCTAACAATACTAATTATTACTACGCTTTTGTTTAAATGGCTATCGTACACACATTAACCCACATCCTCGGATGACACCTTTGTAAATTAATTCTTCAGATGTAATACGATTTAAGGCTACATCGATTCGTGCCAAACGGTGGCCTTTTTTGAACTCTCTAAAGTAGTATATAATTTGTATGCGTTCTATTGAGCGCTGTTTGCGTACACTTCAACTAGGACTTTTTTTCTTTTCAATTTCCTGCTTCCAAAAATTTCCATGCCGCTTCATCAGCAATTCTTGCATTTTTTCTTATGAGATATATAAAGGTTATTTTTTATTCACCATTATTTTTTAGCGATTGTCTTCCTCGTCCTGTTCCCTGGCCTGTCTTATTTTATGTCATAATAGTCGCCGGAAAAATAAGTATTACTTTCTGCAACATTCTGCTGCCTGAAGTATCTGTCCATAAAGGTTACAATTTTTTAATACAGAAAACTCTTGCTATTCCTTATTATTTCTTGCTATTGTATAATCCATAATATAAATCTCACTTGTGTGTTTAAATTCATGCATGTATGTTTATATGTCTGCCTAAAACATTCGACAGAGGCGACGAATTTTCACGAGATATGTATCATTGTGATGCAAAAGTCTTCGGGTGGCAAATATCGAAATATTGGCAAAAAATATTCATTAATATATGAAAATAAAATTGTATGCGTAAATTTTCAGTATTTACAATAACAGTGCTCAATCCATACGTAGAGCAATGTAGTAAGTTATAAAAATTGTGTTGTTCATGGGAAGAGTTGATATGTAAGTAAGCTTAACTACTTTTCAACCTAGCTGCAGTTAGATATTTTTGAAAATAAAAAACGCACACAAAGAAAGGGTGAACCTAAGGTAAACTGTGCCTTTGCTCTGAAAGTGCCCGCTCATTCGCTGATTGGGATGGGCGCTGTGAAAACTGGGAAGCTGATTGGCTAACTATAAATTCAATAGTACGGGTGTATATTAAAACGCGTGGTAATCACAAATATTTGCATAAGCCTGACGAATGCTCACAAGAATAAAACGAAGAGTTTCCCGTGTAGTTTGATTGCCATAGATGCTTATAAGTTCTATATACATAAGTTTATCGAAAACAATGTTATTCTTCCAGAATGAGAGTTCAATATAGAAGCGTTGTTTTAATTTGAATAAAATTAAATACGCATCAAGTGCGCTTGAAACAAAATGACAACGTAATATTAGGAAAATTAAACATTTTACTTCTTTGAAGGTAGGCTTTATCTTCAATGTGATCTATGCTTCTTTTTTTATTTTTCCTTGCGTGTTGTAAATTTGGATAAAGAAGTCTGTATAGAGCTGTGCGTTGTATCTGGCGGTTATATTTTGAATTGTTTGAACTGTGCGCAGGTAACGCGAGAATAACGTAAAGAATGAGAGTTCAATATAGAAACGTCGTTTTAATTTGAATAAAATAAAATACGCATCAAGTGCGCTTGAAAGCCAAATCACAACATAATATTAGGAAAATAAACAAATAGTTTACTTGTTGAAATTTATAACAAATATATTTCGAAGGTAGCCTTCATCTTCAGTGTGTTCTTTGTTTCTTTTTTTTCTTCCTTGCCATTTTGTAAATTTGGAGAAAGGAATCTGTATGGAGTAGCGTATTGTATCTTGCGGTTGTATTTTGAATTGTTTGAACTGTGCGCACGTAACGCGAGGATAACGCCAGGAATGAATAAGAAACAAAGAATAAACTGAAGATGAAGTCTATATTTGAAATATATTTGTGATGAATTCAAACAAGTAAAATATGTGTGTATTTTCCTAATATTTGGTTTCAAGCGCACTTGATGCGCATTTTATTTTATTCAAATACAAACAACGTTTATATTGAACTCTCATTCTCGACATATATATATATATATATATACACATACACATATATATATATATATATGTACGTGGATACATATATACATATGCATATGTTGAAGTATATATGCATATTGATTTAGACATATGAAGGGGATTAATTGGTATCGCATGACAATGAATGGTGGACGATGACAGATATGTATACCAAATATATCAGTAGCTCAAATATAAAATTATATTTATAACTAATACTGAAGAGGATCAAACATCAGGCTCTATATTTTAATTCAACTGTTTTTTGTATTTGTTTAAAAGCGCCATTACAGAGCGTTTGCGGAATTGTATATGTATATACACACACACACATAAACCGCGTTGAAAATAAGCCTGCATATAAATACTTTATCGGGCACGTTCAATGTCAAGACATTCAACAATTCGGCATTCGTATGCTTTTATGATTTAGCGACGCTTTCAAGTGCTATATAGCACTTGACGCGTATTTTATTTTATTCATATGTTATTCTATTTATTAGTGAGCACTTCAAAATAAACCTTATGAAAGTCACTTTTTAAAACATTTTTGTAGTATATTTTACTTATATTTTAGTATATTTTACTTATATATTTGATGTGTATTAAGGATAAATCTCTATTAGTAAATAGATGGAGTGTAAAAATCATAATTCATATTTCTAATTCATAGATTAAAACAGTAAATGTTAATATGAGCAAAGTTTTAATGCCAGAAAAGAAAAAAAAACATTTGAAAATAAATATAGAATATCCGTGATTATATTAAAAGAAACATGGGACGACAGAACACCTGCCGATGTAAGTTATTAATCATAATCTAAGCTAATTAAAATTTATCGACTTTCATTAATTAATTCTTGTGAGCGTTGAAAAAATAATGTTCTCAAATTAATTAATAGCAAAGAAAAAGTGGGGAAATTTCTCATCCATTTGAAAGTATTACAAAACAATTTCTAATTATGTTTTTTTGTTTTCTCATATGAATTATTTAGTAAAAATATCTTTAAAGATTTTTGGTAAAAATAAAGATACGCATAACGGTTGTACAATACTGTGGTAATGTAACATTCACATGTAGGTTGTAACACAAGATATCCATTCATCCGTTTCTTATTGTTAAGTTAATTTACTTCCATAAAGAGTAGGCTAAACATGATGCTAAAATCTATCTAGTTACAGTTCCCCTACACGCCCACTGCATATTTCTAATATTAACTGAGTTATTGCTACGGTACGAAGACATATAGTCTATCAAAGTTCTCCTAGTTACACATCGAAGAATGACTAACTTTAATTATGCCATATTAAATAAATATAAAATAAAATTCCCCAAACGTTTTGTTCGAACAAATTTGAATGCGTAGTCTGTATAATTATAAAACTCAAATGACCTTGTAATGACTGATGTACCCCACTTTCCGGTTTACGATATCTGGGTGCGCATGCGCGCATAAACATTAACCCATAATTTGAATTTAACTTTAAGTATTATGGTATCTGTTCAGTGCACATTTACCTATACGTATGACAAACCACTTATAATTCAATGGCTGTAAGTATTTTTTTTAACTAAACAATTATAAACAGAACGACTCATAGAAATGTATCTATATTCTTTTTTCCTTTTAATATACTTTCATAGAAATGTTTCTGCTATGCCACAAAAAACTATTTTCTTTGCGTCACAAGTGTCACGCTCATACATTAATTTCATAGCTACTGTAACATACTGACCCAACGGGGCACGAATAGTCAAGAAGAAGATATCTGGAGACAGCTGCAATTATTATTGTTGTATTAATCTAACGTTTCTTGTTTCGATTACTTCCATTTAACACATAAAGTTGGTCAAATGTTTACATCGTAGGGTGTGATGTATACATAAATACACTAATCGGTGTCTACTATACATTTTCGAAAAGTTGTTATGACCACACTCTTTTTTGTATTTACATAGAGGTCACCACTTATCAAGGCCCAGAAGCGACTCGGGGATAACGGTTATAGTGTGTACAGTAATAAATGGGATAGTATCGTAGTAATAGTTAGTATCGGAGATTTGATAAATTGTCATAACTTGAGGGAGCAGTTCCTCAGTAATTTGTTTATGGTTGACTTGAAGAAATCCAAATTGAAGTCAGGAGGGAAACACGCAAGCGTCAGAGAGTTCCACAAGTGTGCCGTTCTAAGACAGAAGCTTTGTTCATTGAATCTACGTTTTGATTTAGTCACAGATAAAGAGTAGGGGAAATTATTGACAGTAGTTTCAGTACAACGGGTGTTTTTCGAGAAAGATTGGCGAGGGGGGCAGAGATTGGAGCTCAGACGAGCACTTTCCAAAGAAATAACCATAAAACAAAGAAATGGTCGCAACGCCTCTTCTGTGGGAGAGAGGTTGCAGGAAAGAGAAAAGGTCATCCCCACTAAGCCACGAAGTCTATTTTGTACTCTGTCACGGAAGATCGGCTGTTTTTACCAACTCGTACTTGCCTTTTATGTAGATTGAGATATCTTCTAGAGCGGTAGAATGATCCCACCATTTTTCCCAGCGACCTTGGCTACAGACTTGATGTATTGGTTTCATTTCAGATCAGAAGTAAAGGTCAAACCCAGAAGCTTATCAAAACATGTGGCCTCGCCTAGACGAGATGCATCCATTTCAATTGATATCAGATGGGAATCAGAGCGTTTATGATGTAAAGATAGAGCTTTGTTTTAACTGCATTAAAGATAACCAGCCATCTCTTACCCCACTGTACCACGCGCTCAATATCAGAGGAGAGAGAATCAGAGATAACTTTGTGATTTACGGCCTTTGATGTGTTGCCATAGATGGTCGTGTTATCAGCATAGATGTCAACGAATGATTTAAGTATGTGTTTTGGGAGATCATTGATGTAGATCAGGAAGAGCGTTGGGCCCAGGATGAACCTCTGAGTGACTCCAGCATTAATAATGTTGGCCTCTGATTTCTGCACATCAACCACTACTTTTATGAGCCTATCAGAGAGAAATGGTTTAATGATTGAGAAAACATTTCCAGTTATACCGTAGCTGGAAATCTTGTGAAGTAGGCCCTTATGCCATACCTTATCGAAGGCCTTTGATATGTCAAGATCGCGGACCCTAGAAAGGAAGCTTTTGTCGAGTGATTCTCTGATCCTATGAGATATAACCTTAGCACATCTGCTGTAGATTTAGCAGAACGGAAACCATATTCTGTGTCACTAAGACGATTATTTCTGCTGAGGTGGTTGACTACTTTTCTATTTAATATGGATTCCAGCAACTTACTCATGACATGCAGGAGACTTATTGAGCTGTACACAGAGGAACATGAATTTTCCCCTGAATTCTCAAATACAGGGCATACTAATGAGGTTTTCAAGATTGTTGGAAAGCACTTCTCTTTAAGACAACGCTTAAACAGTTTTGTAAGTATGGGGGCAAGTTCTGGTTGAATCTTTGTAAACACTATAATTATAATACCGTCGGGGCCAGTTGCTTTACTCGAATCAAGGTTCTTGATTAGCTTGACGACCTCACGCACAGATATTTGTATGTTACTTCGTGTGTTGTGTGTTATAGGAGGAAATACGGGGAGTTGAGGGGCTTCGTCGCATAGGGTAGACTTTCCTGCGAATTTCTTTGCAAATAGTTTGGCCTTGTCTGATGCTGACGAGATGATCTCTAATCAATTGATAATAGTTGGGATAGAACGCACGCTCCTGTTCATGAGCTTATTTGCTATTTGCCAAACCGGGGAGGAACCAATCCGCTGCTCAGCTACTTTCGATTTTACGGATTGAGCATATAGTTCTCTTGCATTTTTATTACTCTTTTACTCTTGCTAGCGGTCCTGAAAGTAGCTTTATTCTCAGTACGTCTATTACGTTGGTAGATATGGAAAAAGCGAGTTCTATGCGCGATGGCAACAGCACATTCAGGGGAGAACCATGGCTGGCTGTAAGATTTTTGTTGAAATATTTTGGATGGTATGAATCGGTCTATGCCTACAAGTAAGAATTCGGTCAGATCTGATAGTATAGAGGACACACGCTTTTTTTTTTTAAACATGGAATGGAGTGGGTGATCAGATAGGAATGCACGGTAGCTATCCCAGTCAGCCATAGAGTATCGATATACAGTACGGTGGAGAGGTACGTATGAAACCTTATTACATTTCATTTTTATCTTAACTGATACAACGGAATGGTCGGAGGATCTCTGAGTAGGTAGAACGGAACATGGACATAGCTCCGGGTAAGTTGAGAGAAAAAGGTATCGAAGGCTTGCGTACTGACCGGTAGTATCGGGCACACGGGTAGGCTCGCGGACAATATGAATGAGGTCATAGGCAATGGCAAAATCATGACAGAACTTCCGCTCATCTGTCTTATTTGAGTGAGTCAGCCATTCCACGTCATAGACATTGAAGTCACCGCAAATGTGAATGTTAGCCGAGGGATTAGCAGACAGAATATGGTCAATTTGCTCAGATATACTCTTAAAGATAGTAACATCGCTGTTGTGGTGGCGATAGAAGGCAAATATAAATGCGGTGGTGTAAGGAGGTGCAACCCGAAAGCACATATAACGTAAATTAGGGTCTTCTCTGGAGATATCCTTGCCACATGGGAAGCCATCTTTAATGTAGGCACATGTACCATGCGCATGGCGATCTTGTGGGTCAGATTTATATGTTAAGTTAGAGTATCCTTTAATTATTAACTCATCTAGGGAGGTGGTCGGCCCTATTCCAGTTTCGCTTAGAAAGAATATGTCCGGTTTCAACCTCTAGAAGGTTGGAACGTAGACCCTTGATGTTGGAGGAGGAGACATGGTAGTAGGGGCCAACGTTGGAGGATAGGGGTTTTAGGTTTATTCGTGTTTTTCCGAGATATTTTGGGATTTGTGGACCAGGTAAGCATCCTTGGTTAGAGCGGGAAAGTAAGAGAGAAAAGACAGGATTTTTTTTCTATATAGTGTGTTTTTGTTCGAAACATTTCGAACATGGAGACATTACTCGGTGTAACCTCCCACATCACGTTTGAAAATATTGATTTGTCTTACTTGGTTCTTTAATTTAAAGACTAGACTGGGTGGCCGGTGCTTACTGGGTGTTTGGAAGTGTGTGTTCAACAAGCCAACATATGTGGTTGTAAGAAGCCACACTGAAGCCCGTGAATGTGGAAAAAGATATAAAACATGATATAGCGTGGGGAGCGAATGAAAACAACAGTAGGCCTCCAGGAGAAAAAGGTGTTGAAAAAAAAGTTGTAGAAGGCAGGCAGGCGCGAACCTGTGACGCGAAGGTGGAAAAGAAAGTAAAAGAAAAACTGACGTCCTAGCCGATGTCTCCATGGCCGGACCGGAAGTCAAAAGCGTTGAAATGAACCGAAGACAATCCAACGCTGATGATGATTTACCAAAATCTTAACGAAACAATCGCCCCCTCCTTGTACAAAACAGCCAAGTTTAAGGTAAAAAATATTAATGTTTTTTGCCATTTCTTTTTCGAACTTTTCGTTCGAGACGCCCAGCTTCAAAGTTATATTAATCTTGCCAGGATCCATCGCCTGTGTTGAAAGGTTTCACAGGACATACATACAGCCATGCATACATTTACACAGACGGGTGAGATTTATATTATATATGACAATAGTTTAGACGTAGAATAGTAGCATACGCCCTCCAAATTGAAATGCAACACACTGCCCCTAATGTGAGAGGCAATTAAAGGTCTGAATCAGCACACCCCAAGAACAGGACTACCATTCTCACTTCTAAGGGGTTACCAAGATATGCGAGATATACACATTTCTAGAATAATCATACATGATTCACAACTTTGTGGAAAACGATTGTCTGAGAAACGTATAAAAATAGTGGTAGCAATGATTGCAAGGGAGCGGAAATGTTATAATGCAAACAAAATACTGTGTCCATTTAAATCGAAGTCATAAAATATCAATGAGATGATACGTGTAGTACCATGTCAGGTCACAGTAAATATATTCACAGTGACAAAATAATGGCTCCCACAATTTCGTATATGGAGAATTCAGTGCTAATTATGGAGGAAGCTGCACATACTACTCTGTTATGTAATTTTCATCCACATTGTAATCCACGCAATACTGTAGAAAAATCTTTGTATGTTTCATAAAATTATCGATGATATAAATATCACTTGTCTGTTTAATAGTATTTATGTATGTTCGTATGCCTGCCAAAAATTTCGACAGAGGCGATAGATTTTCGCAGAATCGGTTTCGTTTTGAAACTAATCCTCGTGCGGCAAATATCGAAATATTGTGATTGTCGGACTGACTTCCTCATCTTGGTTGTTATAGTCACAACGTGTCGGCCGTTCTGCCCTCCAGCCTTCATAAGGTATTTTGTATCGAACTGGGGAACCGTTTGTTAGGAGTCTCGAACCAAACCCTTTATTATTATTACGGGGGTACAATAAAGAGTTAGGTTCGAGACTCCTAACAAACGGTTCCTCAGTTCGATACAAAACACCTGATGACGACCGGAGGGCAAAACGGCCGAAACGTTGTGACTATAACAACCAATATGAGGAAGTCAGTCCGACAATCTCAATCAATGAACACACCTCATCTCAAAAATACAGACAATTACTATCGAAATACTGGTTTAAAACATTCGAATCTAAAAAAGTCTAAGATAGATTTATACTAATAAATCTATCTTTGACTTTTTTAGATTCGAACTAAACGCTAAGACACTTGATGTCACAAATATATGAATATGCATTCGTCAAGAATAAATATATTTGTATTAAGCATGATATAATTATCTTCAGCCGATATAGATCTTATTGAATTAAAACTAAACAAAATAAATGAGAAAAGTCTTTCTCAAACTTTCCCTTGCACAGAGAGATAGTAGGTTGCGATACCTATGCCTACAAGCAGATCATATTTTGTCCCCGAACAAAAAGAGGATTGACCTGTAAAGGAAACAGAACATGTTTCTACTATGCATTCAAAAAGTATTTCTATTGATGTCCCCGTGTTTAAAGTTCGCAAGGTACACGTAAACACATGCAAGGATTTCGGGTCAAGATCAAAGTGTAGTATATGTTCTTCAGATGCTGCACTTCAATTTCTTGTTTTCTGTCAGTGGAGGAGAGATCCTCCCCGACTGAGAATTTTTTTTTATTTTTGTTCCTTTTCTCCACAATAAAAAAAACGACCCTGGTGTCTAACTCTGTCCCGTGGGGAGACATTTTAAATAGGAACAATAATCTTAACGAATCAAATTAAAGTAGTGTGTTTAGTTAGACTATGTAGCTTAAACCATTTCTTAAAACGTTTTAAAAGTGTGCATTATGGTTTTATAAATCTAGAAATACTTTAGTATTCTCTATTTCAGCAAATTTAGAAAGCATATTTTTTCATAAATTACTAAAATATTATAATGCATATTTTTTTACAGAAAGTGCTAAAATATAATCTTATAAATAAACCAAACGCGTTTCTTACATAAAATTTAATTATACAAATACAATAAAAGAGTATAAATCAAAACTCGTATAGATTTGCTATGTTAAATGTGAAAAATAATCCGAAAAAGTGTTAAGCTTTTAGTTCGATACGATTTTTTTACGGCTTTCTGTAGCTAAGTTTTCTCGGTATTACATTTTATAATCGATCTAATTCATATTCGAAATCTCCCCGATTCAAGATAAAGTTAATAGAACTAATTACGAAACAAGTGGATCCACTTATCTGCGTCATTTTATAATAGACGAAATGTTTTCATCATCGACTAGCAAGGGAATTAGACAGTTCGCATAATTAGATAAGAATCAACAAATGCTTAGCAATTCTGATAATTGTTTTGTCATCAAAATGTGTGAAATCGTTCATTATTTCAATTATATCACTTGACAGTTTCTTAAGTTAGCGACCAACTCTGGCGAACATGGAGGAAGCTGCATATACTACTCTGTTATGTAATTTTCATCCACATTGTAATCCACGCAAGACTGTAGAGAAATGTGTGTATATTTTATAAAATTATCGATAATACATTAAAGGGTTGGGTTCGAGACTCCGAACAAACGGTTCCCCAGTTCGATACAAAACATCTGATAAAGGCCAGAGGGCAAAACGGCCGAAACGTTGTGACTTTAACAACCAAGATGATGAAAGTTAGTCCGACAATCTCAATCAATGAACACACCTCATCTCAAAAATACAGACGATTACTATCGAAAGATTGGTTTGACACATTATTCCATCACCATCAAGTGGACAGTTTTCTACGCCAATATGTTAGAAACCCACAGCTTTTAGATTTACTAGTCTTTATTTAAATATTCGTCACATATGGTTTTTCGATGATCGCAACAGACGTCACAGTTTTTTAACGTCCTTTTCATCATTCGCATTAGGAGTTCGAGCCGGCCTAACTACTACTACCACTTTTTATGTTTTTGCTCAACACACATCTCCAAACTCCCGAGAAACGCTGGGCACCCAGCCTAGTTGGTATATAATAGCTCAAATGAAACTTTAAAAATCAAAAGTCCTGTATCATAATTCAAGCGTGCTCTAAACAGAAACTATTTTGAATAAAACCTTATCTTGTCAAATAACCCACTTGATTTCACAATACTGGATTTCATGCACGTGCGGTTAAAAAATAAAAACTTAAAAAGGCAGACGTGGTTGTATAAGAGTATTCACTCGTGTAAAAACCAGACGGTTCTTTCCTTAACCAGCCTTTTCGATTTCTGAGTTTCGATACTTATCGGGGTTATTCTTTTCTAAGAACTTCCCCAAAAACATGGCGTGCGTGTTTAAGAAATTTTGGAAAAAAATGACTGACGTTTCGGACTTCACAGAGAGCTAACGCATACATAGAAACAAAGTTGCTCTTAGAAAAAAAAAGAGATAATTCAATTAACTCAGGCGCAGAAAAACATACAATAAAATAAAATCAATCATTTAAGCGGCGTAATAAAAATTCAATCAAACTAATTGCTTACCTTACTAAAAATCAATAAACTAATTAACTTTGCGTCTATTTTAGGACAAACGAACGAAACGTTTTAGATTTCAGAATATTCAGCCTATAAATATACTAAAACACAAACATGCTTCATTTCTTTTAAATATCTTACAATTAAATTCTCAGTCTCCATTATATCACTTTAGCTTTCCAGGAACTTCCACGCTCCAAGATCAAACTCATACATATTTAAGAGACATATAAGTCAGAAAACAGAAGTAATGTTGCTATATCTGGAGAGGAGCTGATTACATACTTATCCTGCTTTAATAGAGTACAAACGCGCTTACTGGACTTGGATCTAGATAGAAACAAAAGAAGATAAAGTAGGAAAAAAATCTTGATAAATTTTGAAAAACAGGCAGATATATAGAGGTGTGCGTAAAGATATAGAGGTGTTAGTAATAAGAATAGGTGTTGTAGTAGAAATATAGAGCATTTCGTAGAAATATGAAGGTTTACGTATATATATTAATATATATATATTAATATATATATATATATATATATATATATATATATATATATATATATATATATATATATAGAGAGAGAGAGAGAGAGAGGTGGATAGATAGATGAAAATGTCGGGAGAGAGAGGTTTAGAGATACACACATATCAAGAGAGATAAGAGTAGAGAGATTAAAAGAAAGTTGAACAGTTATAAACATATTTTCATTCATTAGATAGAGCTGGTGAGATAAAATGTATATTTAAAAAAGGTGAAAAGAGATTGAGATAAAGAAACCAAAAAAAGATACAGAGAAATATAGCGATAAATTTATACATAACTTAAACAAGGCATTTTATTTCTAGTCTAAGTGATTCAAGAATTATGATATTATCTATTATCCATGGTTATAGAATATATAGGGATATTGACGAGCCTTATCAAAATATGAGGAGAAAACTGTCTGAAACAAGACAGCCAGGTAAGGCAGCTTATAAACTCAAATAGTTTTTAAGAAATATTAGATTTTTATCAACATATATATATATATATATATATATATATATATATATATATATATATATATATATATATATCATCTATTATACATGTATGGAAATAGGATTAAAATGCTAATAAAAAAAATGTTCAGATATTGAAACAAAATCGTGAAGACCATTTTTAAATTAATATGCAATTTAATAAGCAACGTTTCCAAATATAGACAAGAGCGTTACCGAGCAAGAAGCGTTGAGAATGAAAAATAGTTATTGACACCTGACAAAATGGAATGGGGGCGATGATCCAATCAATATTCCTTTCGGTTTATCGGCAATGTAAATTTTCACCTCGTCTAATTCCGTGCTGAATTCCAATGAACCGATGTCCAATATACCCGACATCAAATTTTATTAATGCATATACACACACAAATAAAAACATATATCCATATCTAGGTAATTCTCCTTATCTTGTGTCGAGCATATTGGAAAGTTATACACGATATACCATTGGCGTATTAAGTGATACTCTGTGTGAACAACTCGAGCTGAGGTATTCATACGATGTCAAAACATCGTTAATTCACTGCCCGCAGAGCAGCTGTTGATTGGCGTAATGGTTCAAACGCTTGACTACCGTACGGGCAGTCGGGTTTCGATCTAGGCTTTATGTAGTTGCCTGTATAGCCGCACTGATTAGCTGGAATACAGCGAAACAGTTCTGTATGTGGATGGCATGTATATATATATATATATATATATAATATGAACATATACATTTTTACCATTCATACAAATATATACACATAAATGTTTAGCTACGTGCCTGTACGTATGTAAACATCACGAATCTACTATAATGAAGATGTATTTCAAGTTTATTAATATAAGGCAAAAAGTATTGTTTTACATATTCCCATTCTTAGAACGAGGTTTTAGACACTTTTTTCATTATGGTTATATATGCATATTTTAATTTTCAAGAAAATCTACGGAATAACTGTCACCTAATTTAGATATTACATTCAAGAAAATTCATTTTAATAACTATCTTTGTTATTTACGCTTTTTACTGATATCATTTTTAGTTGCACTTTTTCACAATATTGAAACTTGATTTATTGAACTTAATTTTAATATTTACTAAATTGGCGTCTCATAAATATTATCAAACTTTTGTTTAAAAACGGACCTAAGCTCTATTTAAAAACGGAAACGCACTTGGCTCGTTAGATAGGTAGGAAATTAGTTGTTCGTTCAACTATGGAAGATTATTTCAAAGTTTTATCGCCTCCATATAAATAATAAAAAAAAATAAAATTGAAACAGGAGATTTACCTTATTCTACTTACTTGATGATTCTATACGGAATTTGTCTGAAACATCCCAGGACGCAACGCTTAAAAAATAAAAAGCATTCTAATGAAACATGATGCACCGGTAATATTCCCTACATTTAATTCTTTCAACTCTTTGTGTGAATAAACGCATACAATTTCAATGGTGTTTTAATTTACATTATAACGGTTATTTCATTTACCCTTATCAAGAAATATTATTTGGAATGTTTCAAATCGTGCGTTTACTCACTAAAACTCAAATTATTTGGAAAGAATGGCCAATTTATATATATATATATATATATATATATATATATATATATATATATATATATATATATATATATATATATACGAAGTGCTTTCCGAGCTCATTACATGTTAGGATGTCATGATACTGTTACAGATAGAAACCCCTATATCTATACATTCGAATTGTCAGAGCAATTACTCCAGCACCTACAAGAAAACCGCCTGGAAGGATTTGAAACAATTGAACGCCGGAAGTATTCGAGCTGTGAGACTGTTAGCCAGTCTCTTACAGATTCATCTTGCAAACCTGCTTTAACAATTCTACACACAGATATGCAGTTCCATTCATATAAATTAATCATAGCTTAAAAACTGCTCGAGCGCGAAGATCGCATGTCAAGATGTTCAAGGTATTTCTGCCACACCCTCGCAAAATATGGATAGAATTTATGCAACACAAAATATAAGAAACATTTTTAGACTGATGTAGTCGTTAAAATTCCGCTTTGGGTAGGAATAGACGAAATAATGACAGACTCCAAAGCAGACTTCTATCGTTTTAGTGCATGCTTATGTACCTATTTACTATGCCTCCCCACGGGACAGAGTTAGCCACCAGGGTCGTTTTTTAACGTGGAGAAAAGGTACAAAAATAAAAATTGTCTCAATCGTGAAGGATTTTTCCTCCACTGAAAGAGAACAAGAAATAGAAGTGCAGCATCTGAAGAACAGATGGTATTTATTTGCTCCCCCACTGAGCAAATTAGGCACAAGGCCGTTTTTAATGTGAGGTAAAAACCAGCTCCCCTAAAAGCAGGCAAAAAGGGGGCACTCTGGTTACCAAAAATAATAATTGTCCCAGTATAGAGGGTTTCCCCTCCATTGACTGGTACAAATTATCTTAAGTGCAGCATCTGAAGAACAGATACTACACTTTGATCTTGTCCCGAAGGCCAACGTGGGAATTTTGGTGCGTTATTGTGGGAACCAAGTGTGAAAGTGTGTTTTATATTTAGCTGAATATGTATACTTCTTTTAAGACGTGTATTATTTGGATGATTTTATATTTTTAAAGACCTTTCAAGGTTGCCCTCATGAGCAAAAAATGAGTTTCGATATGGAATAAATCCGACTAACTCTACTACTGTTTGCTTGACGGTGAGTTTCTCATTGCATGCGGTGCTTAATGGGAATTCAGTAGAGATGTAGTCTATTTAAGTTATTCTAAGGTTGTTTCTTTCAGAACTCAGTGGCACCAAATGACATATGCATTCTCAATGTCGAATAATATAGTATATTTCCTTACAGAATCAGTCTAATCAAATCAAGTTTGGGTTCGTGTTCGGTTAGCGAAATTGTTCGGTATTTGGTCATTAGCTTCTTAGATACTAAAAACTACATTGGTATAATATTTATCATTTTTCATATGCCTTCAAAACACAGATTCTTTTTATACTATGGTTTAAAATTCGATGATTTACTATCGTTTCGGCTTAGATTGTGTTTGGCGATTGGAGATATCGTAGAATTAGGTGTATCAGAATTTTTTGTAGGAATTTTTGACATCCCTAACTGCGAATAAAATATAAAAATCTCGCAATTTCTCTGTTAAAAGTGGGTTATTTATTTTCTTTATGGATTATACTTCCAAAATAAACTATTAATTTGTTTTAAAAGTAATAGAAATGTTTTTTTTAAATAGTAATGAATTTTCCGAACTCAATATTTTTCAATTTTTAAACTTTAAAAATCTATCAACATTTTTCTATTGATACTATTTTTACGATATTTTCAGAGTCAATGTGAAATTTTATGTTCTTTCCAATAAACTGAATATAATATTTTAGACAAACGTTTTTTTTAAATCCACGCCTCCCCATTTTCAAGTTTCTATTAAAAAGTAAATAATTAATTTACTCACAAAATGAAGAGAAAAGGTCAATAAATAATGTATTCCACTTTAAAACAAAAATAGAATTTTACCTGTAAAGTTTTAAGTTTAAAACCTTTTTTTAACCATGTTATTTGTTTTTTTGTTTTTAATGAAACCTTGACCCTTGCTCCTTTAATTGAAACAAAATTAGGGCTTGAATTACATTTTTCGAGGAGTTATAAGCTTGGAAAGACAGGGAGTCGAATAATTCACGCCTCCCATTTTGAAATGTCTATTAAAAAGTAAATAATTAATTTATGTACCAAAGTCTTATATATCACAAATTGAAGAGAAAAGGTCAATAAATAATATATTCAAATTTTAAACAAAAAAATAACTGTTTTTTTAGAAATTTACCCGTAAAATCCGAAGTTTAACACCTTTTTAAAAAAGAAAACTTTTGTTTTTGTTTATTTTTAATGAAACCCTGGTCCTTGCTCCTTTAATTGATATAAAAATCAGGGATTGAATTGCATTTTCCGAGGAGTTATAAGCTTGGAAAGATGGGGTGGAATTATTCACTATTTTCACGAAATTTATGGCACACCTATCGTAGCATAATTCAAGATTTGGGGGATATTTCCACTATGGCATATTTAATTATATATATATATATATATATATATATATATATATATATATATATATATATATTACTAAATTGTTTGGATATATTCGATGCAGGCTTTTCACCTTTTCAATTACTTAAGTTTTAACATAAGTCTGGTTTGCAAAATAGGTAACTTGGTAATGCTTTCAGTAATCACGTTGGTTATGTCGTGTTTTTTAGCGAATATCTTATTGCTTTAAAAAGAGGTTTTGTAGCTATATTATTTTCCCTCTATTTTGATTATCATGTTCCACGCATCTAATGTTTGTATTTGTGTTTATATTGGATATGTATTTGCGCAAGATTTTCAGATTTTATTCTTAAATGCTACGTATAGCTTTGGCTTTTGTAAATTTTAAAAATATTTAAATGTTATTTCAACATTTGTTTGTAGTGCCTTAGTTTTGCTAAGTGGTTGAATTTCTCAGTAAACCACGATTCGCATTTTGTAAAAGGGAGTGATTGAGACTTGACTTTATTTACCAAGTTTATTGTGGTGTCAGTAACGTCGATTAACCGAATCTCCATCATGCTTTGCTGGTGCTATTATTTTCTTTCTGCCAGAAATCTGTCAACGTTGTTCAATAACATTGAAAAAAAAATGGTAACTTCCGCATGTGTCATCGTATGTTGTAATCCAAATATATGGATAGATCGGATAAATTAAGGTATGTGGTTGAGTAAGTGTCCGTTGTATGTGTTATATATGAATAAATACATTGTCAATTAGTTTCCTTGATTATTTGCTTCCCCGGATTATATTCATCTTGATTATTGCAGTTTAATGTGTGATTAAGTTGTATGTAAATTAAGTATATTGATAAGGTTATATATGAGATTACGGATACTATAATCGCTTGCATAGTATTGCTCAGCTTAATATGGCTTTGCGCAAGTTTATTCTTTATTATAAACGGTGATGCTCTGTACTTGTGGTACGTGTCATATTGTAGACTATAGTCATTTGTGTTGTTTCTCTCTAACAAGATTTCCTGAAAAAAAAGCTACTGTATGGAAACATTCCGGACGTTACCACCCGGCTTTCGAGAAAGGCATATTTATTGTTATTGTGCGAGGCGTTACTACCGGTGAATGCCGACGTGAATGTAAAGGCACTGTCTGCTAGGCCCGAGTTCCGCTCTTTTTATACGGTTTGCTTGACGTCTGTACTGTCTGACCTTGTATCACATCTTCTACTGATGGCAAAATAATGAGATAAATACTAATAATTCATGGTGGTTTGCTCGTATACTGCTGATATTCCATTGCAAATTCATTGGCCATTATGGGTTTTGTTATTCGCATCCATCATCTCTGGTCCGTAACCTTTTTGTTAATCGTTAGCTTCTGATCTTTGATCTTCTATGTTTATTTCCTCAAATCTGTTTTAAATTAAACATTTTGATCTGAAAGTTGGGCGTAGTCTGTTTATTTTGAGTATAGCATTGTTTTATGTGTTTCTATTATTTCAATTCGTGGAAGTTCTTTGTTTTTGCTTCCTCTTTTTGTTGATGTCATATTTATGAGTTTTGTGCGGGATTAATTTTGTTTGGGTGATTTGATCTATTATATAATCTTCATTTTCGTAATTGATTTGTTTTATACTTAAAGTCTGCGAGTAATATCCGCATTTTATTTTGCAATGTTATATCTTCAAGTTTGCTGTTAGATTAATTTACCTTTGTTGTATTATTTTTTTGGTTCGATAGTACCCTGTTTTTATTCTAAGTGCTATTTAAAAATATCTGATATTTGCGACGAGGTTTCGTGCCCTTTTCAAGTTTATAATTGGGATATTTCATTTTATTCATTTCTTACTTTCATTTGTGACACTCTTGGATTTTTTCTATTGCTTTTTTTTTGAAAATTAACGCATTTATCGTCTATGAATATGGTGTTATCCACACACCTTATGCATACAGAATGGCGCGTACATCGGTCTCGATAGTGTCCGTATCTTTGGCAGTGTTAGTATATAATTGAGTTTGTCAGATAAGGGTTGGTTTTTACTTTGAATACACGCCTGTAATGTCATTGTTAGGATGTATGTGTTTGTATTTATGATTTCATATGATATGCTAATTATAATTATTTCGAATTCCTTGGTTATAACGTTTATGCTGATGTTTAACAAATATCACACTGATATTAATTCAACATTTTCCACTTTTTGCTTGTTGGTCCGAATAATATTAGGGGTTTACTGCTGCGCACTTTTACTTGTTACTTATACATATAGTGTGCCGTTACAATTTCCTGGACATTCATAATACTTTCTCTATATTTAATGGAGACACATTTGTTATTTTTTACTTCGATTGCTTTTAATACTCTGCTTTAGACTTAACAGTCGATATAACATTAGCTACTTTTATTTTCTCTACCGCCCTCCCTCGACCAAGGACTGTACCCTAATAAGCAAAGTCTCTGACAGCATAGATACGACATTTTAACTCGACACTATCGCACAAGTGCATGCATTTGGTGACTCCAATGTCAACTCGTGCAACTGGCCTGGATTTTATACTTACAAAAATGCAGCTGCTACCACAGCACAATTTCCCTGTATCTCCTTCCCTACCATAGATGGTTACGTTTCCAACCCGTTCACCAGACCAGCAAGAACAATACGCATCACTTCTAGATCTGTTTCTGACCAGTTCCCGATGACTGTGTAACGCCGATCATGCAGGGATAATGGTTGCAATCGGCCTAAACTCTAGAGCCAAAACTGAAGAGCCACTATTATTATAAAAAGCTTGACTGTGAAGCCATGAGGAATCTCATCAGGGACGCCCCATGGCAAAATATTTTTTCACTTCCTGCTAAACATTGCGCAAATGAGACCACCAAATGGTTCGAAACGGCAATTGAACCACATGTTCCCACGCGCAAATTTTATAGCAAGCCCCACTTTCCCCAATGGTTTACTTCTACTTGTGCAACTGCCATCGCCCAAAAGCAGCATGCATACCGCAGATTAAACCGACATAATTCCAGTTCACACATACAGAAGTATATAGAAGCCAGAAATAACAAAAAAATAAATAGCGACAGCTAAGAGAGAATATATTGAAGCCACCAAAAAAAAAAAAAAAAAAAAACGCGTCAGAACACAGAAATTAGGAACCCGTGACTTTCAGAAAATCTACAACAGTGTAATAAATAATGGGCAATCAACAATTTCCCCACTATCCAAGAATCATGAGGTTTTTTGCTCTGCAACTGAGAAGGCTAACATGCTTGCCAGACGTTTTGCGTCCAACTCCGCACTGAACCCTAGTAACTATCCCCTCCCTGACGCAATACTAGACGATCTGGACATCAGCCTTTCTCGGGTGCATGCTATCATAAGAAAACTTGACACTACAAAAGCATGTGCGCCTGATCTCCTCCCGGTTGTGCTATTAAAAAAGTGCCACGCCGAAGTAGCTCCAGTTCTCTCCAAACTTTACAAGAAATGCCTAATTGATTGTTGCTTTCCTGCTTGCTGGAAAACTGCTTCTGTAGTACCAGTTTTCAAGAATTCTGGCGAAAGAACTAACCCAGTAAACTATCGCCCCATTAACCTCCTCCAATTTTTCGCCAAAATATTCGAGTCCATAATTAACCAATTTCTAGTCCATCACCTTACAGATTGTAAACTTCTGACGGACTCACAATATGGATTTTGGCAAGCCCGTTCCACAGCAGACATCTTAACTGTAATCTCAGAACTTCTATATCATTCACTGGACAAAGCGGGGTAGGGTAGAGCGGTAGCTCTTGATATATATATAAGGCTTTTGACAGGATATGGCATGAGGGCCTTCTCAAGAAAATCAGATCATACGGTATCACTGGAAGAATACATAACAGAATTAAATTCTTCTTAGATGAGAGAAAAATCCAGGTTGTTCTTGACGGTCGTATATCTAAACAATATGATATAAATGAGAGAGTGCCTCAGGGGTCTATCCTTGAACCTATGTTATTCCTAATATTCATAAATTACCGCCCTGACAAAATTGTCTATGAGATGGAGTAGTGTTGTCATATTAGGGCTGGTGCATTTGCCATACTCTCTTGCTCCTAGATAAGTTTCAAAAGACAGTCGCCAATCGGATAGGTCCTGAACTGTCATCTAAATTTCAGCCTCTGTCCCATCGGCGTACTGTTACACCCCTCTGCCTGTTCTACGAGTGTTTTAACGGCGAATGCTCTGACGAACTGCAAGCACTTGTGACCCTCGACGTATATACCCCCGACACATCCGACAAGCAGTTAAATCCCACCCCTTCAAGGTTGCGATCCCTAGATGTAAGAGAGCCTTCTACTCCAGTAGTTTCTTCTCCAGAACAGCTAGACTTTGGAATCCCCTTCCCGGTACCTGCTTCCCCAACTATACTGCTATGCAGACGTTCAAGTGTAAAGTGAACCGACACCTTGCAGCCACACTCCCTACACAGTACGCCTGATGTGTATGCCCCTGATAGTAGTCCCCCACAACAAAGTGGAAATGTGTCCTGTTTGGGAGTGAAAATGTAATTAAAAAACATAATATGATGTATGGAATGTGTTGTTTTAGCTTTCTGTTCTGAATCTGAACTAATATTGTTTAGGACTCCAGATTGATTTTGTTTGTGAGTCTTTTTAGTCTAACACTTGTATATTTTATCCAACTCCCTACCCACTTCGGACTCCTACATGAGGAGTGTTGGAAGGATGCCCATTCGCTGCTTTATACAAATACATGAGAAATATATTCGTCTCTCTAGTATATCCAATCGTCTGTATTTCTTTAATTTTTTTTCTAGTTTTCAAAATATCTTTAACCCATTATCCAACAAGTTTATTGATTCTACCGTCCCCGCTTAATAAATTAGTTTATTTTCTTATGTGAGGAGCGTGAACGTATTTACTGTTATGTTTGTCTTTTTTTGTTGTATAGATGATCAAAGGATTGATGGGATCTTGCCTGTCTAACGACCCATCTGAGTCAAAGTCAAGGCCAACATAGGGTGTTTTGAACATAATCTTTATCACCACGTTCATGTAATAAAGCATTACGCGTGAGCATCTATGGTCAATAGGAGACTATGTAGAGACCTTAACAATCTTCAGAGGGGGGAATCGGTATATCATTATGCTCCGATCGATAGGATCACACACATTTTAGGAAAGAAATACTATGTTCCGTTTTGTAGTGGGGTAGGAAGTAAGAGAAGGTTAAAGCGAGTAGTATGATAGATATCCCCTTGTTAATAATTTACTTAAGGGTAATAATAATTAGAGTAGAAGCGATCAGATTCTATAAATATAGTCAGCACATCAGTATCATCATAAAACCTATCTAAATTATGTTTTATTTCACAAAAAAGATTTCTTCAAATTATGGAGGATGTGTATAAGAGACCGAATGGTGTTTCTAATTAACAACGCACATTGGCGAATTTAAATATATATTTCTATATACCATACAGTTTTACTTTAAAATATTATGCTTCATAAATTTTGGATATGGGAATGATTATTCGTATTATTTCGAATATCCGGATTACTAATATCACCTTGAATAGAATTTTCACACAGTTACGGTCGATGTAATCTTCGACCTTCATCAGAAGTCCCATGTCGATCTCGAAAATCTTTTTGGCTTGTGTCGCACTGTTTAGAGTACTTAAGGTTACATTTGTAACAGGATATTCTCCTGAAGGTTTTAGGTTCGATACTCAGTGTAGGCGATTAAAATATACACTTGCGAATTACTTGGAATTTATATCGAGTCGTGGCTGACGGAATTAAGAACATGCTACCCTCGTGTATTAAATAAATGGTCCTGTTTAAAATTCAGTGTATGTTGCAGAATTTGAAAGAAACATCGGAAAGTTAGAGAAGATTCACACACAGAAAAGGTCGGAGGTTACATCTACCTAATGTTTATGAAAATAGTAGACAAAATGAAAACAGAAGTCCGAAAGATTACAACTAATACAAACAAGGTTTCAAATCCAATCATTTCTTATTGATTTAAGATTCAGACCGTTCTTAGAAATCGCATTCGAGTTAACGCCTCTGTATTAAAGATTTTAACAGACGGCCTTAATTTGATTTACTTGTAAATAGGCTGACCAGAAAATCGGTAATTTGATAAGAATTTAGTATCAGAGTTAACATTTAAAGGTCGACTTTTAGATTAAGATTTATTGAGAAACTAAGTGAACGTATCTTGGAGGTTTCCTATTAGGTATCATCGTTGAAAGGGGAGGCAGGATACGAAGCCAGTCACAAACGATACGATGTATTATGCGCAGTAAAGATATAAATGCAGAGGGGATTTATAAGTCATGTTTATTCATGAGCGCATCTTTCTCAGCTGAATTCTCCGTTTCTAACTCTTGATATATGGCAGTGAATGCATCACTAGAATAATGATTACTACATTTTATTCCGCCTGAATGGATCATATGTGGGTTGCAGATATTGAAAGTGGGTAATAAGTCGACAAAAGTACATATGTGAGGAAAATGCAATACAATGTAAAAGATGCACAAGTAAACGTTACATTCCATATTGTGTAATTTGTGTAATTTGGACGATTTGAAAATAAATGGAAACATTATGGAAGTATATAAAAAACAAAATCAGATACCTTCAGGAAAGTGTGAAAAGATTTTTATCAGTGATTAATTACAAAACCTTGTATACACAACAATGTGTTGTGAATATATATATATATATATACATATATATAATTTTTAAAATCTTAGAGATAATTTATATTTCCACAGCCAGTCAACGTCGCAGCTCACAAGATCCGTGAATGCCAACACCCCGGAAGTCCATGACACGAGTTTCGCGCTCATTTGAGCTAATCGGTCAGACAAATCCTTATTATAGCTAATAACGATGATTACATCCCTTGTTGGAGACGAAAGTAGGTTTATTCCAGTGTCGGATTTCGTTTCGGTTTACTTGATCTGTGATAGTTAATAAGACTTTCTTGTGTGCGGTGGTAGAGTGCTTGCCTCGATTGCAAGAGACTCGGGTTACGAATCCTGATTACAGTTGTGGCTAACTGATGAACCCAAGCGAGGGAGAAACTTGAATCTTGAACTACCGATTTATTGGGTTTCATGGTTCTTGTGAGCTGGGGCGTTTTCTAGGTGTGGAAGTAATTGTATTTATATATACATACATATACATATATATATATATATATATATATATACATATATATTTATATGTATTACACACAGTTAGTGAGCTAGAAGAAGAGACTGAGTTCAATTCTAAAGGGGAGACTTATCGGAATAACTAAATAAATCAATACAATTATAGATTATGTCTGAATATATGGTTAAGTGGCTGTTTAGTCATTTACAACTGCTTTTAAGCTCCACCGCTCACTCATTTTCGATTACATTTCCAACAATTAGTAAAGTTTATAGATCACTTTCTAAGCTACATCGTGGAAAATGTTTTTGATGAATTTAGTGGCGTTCATAATCATAAAAATATGTAAGGAGGTGAACTACGATTTTTATGACTGGTTTCCCTAGCAAAAGTGTCGCTTCAGCATCTAATGTCGCGCAAAAAGAAGTAACTCCTGAAAAACATTAAATGAAAAGATTAAATGGAAATAATTGGGGGTATTTTATTGAAAGCAGACGAGTGCCGTTCATTGTTATTACAGTTGTGTTTATGGGGACCAAAAATAAGATTGAAATAAAACAAAGAACAATTTAATTATTGGAAACCTGGAAAATCATGAATTATTGAAATATGCAACCATGACAAGTAATATGGTGAATGTTTAACATGGAAAAGTAAAGGACTTGTTTAAACTGGAAAAGTAAGGATATGATATTCTATCAAATATATAATAAATTCAAAACTTAAAAAATTGCAGTACTAATTTTTTTAAATACAATTAAACATAATCAGTTTTTAATTCTGCAATATTTATTATTAATTTTTTACTAGAATTTTATCTTTTCTTGTCTAGTTTCGCCAACTAGTTCTTTTGTTTTCCATGTTTTAGCGTAACCATATTACTTTTCATGCTCACAATTTTCTATAATTCATTCATTCATCAAGTTTATAGATATTATTACAATAGGCAGGAATTAGTTCCGTGCAAACTTGTACTATCTACTAAAATAATTCTGTCCTTCTTTCGGGTTGTTTTCTCCATAAACATTTGAAGTATACAATATGAACACCACGAATTAAATAAAAGAGAAAAATAACTGGCATTTTTTTGTCACAACCTCGTAAACGTAACTGAAGATATATGGAGCGCCTTATTGCAAATGTTTCAAAAATAGCATCAGTGCCAAAAATATGCAATAAGTATTTTTTTAAATGCATTATCTATCTATATCAGTGCTTATTAAAAACAAGTAGGAAGAATTTACGTGCCTGGGTTTGAATGATGATAAACGGATATTATACACTTCTATTTTATGCTCGTCGAAATCTTTTTTTTTCAATCAAGTATATCATCTGCTCTACTTGAAACCTATTGTTATGCAGCGGGAAGTTCCTTTAAATCTTTCCTGCAGTAAATTTGTTCAGAACACACGGCTATCTACATTGCACTGTAGAAAACCTACTGTTGATTTCATAAGAATTTTTATATATAAGGGTGTGCATTAAAATTTAAAATGCAAATATCAAGCATCAGGTTTCAATTTTCTTCTAAAGAGAAACTTTAATTTCGAAGGCGTTCTTGTTATATATCTATTATATATAAAACAAATTAAACGTGTCTGTGTGTGTTACTGTGTACATTTTCGTACGTAATAACTGGCAAATTTAAGGCGGCAGACTCGAAATTTGATATACAGAGTAGTGAGATTTGAAAAAAAAATCTTTATAATCTGTTGTCGGCCAGAAATTTGGCTGTTAAGGGGTCAGAGTTCAACGATTTGAACTACCCAACCCCTCCGCCAATTCCTGGTCTAAACATTTTAAATGTTAGATATAGGTTCCATGGACATGGATCTAACTTTATAAGTTGATTTAAGCCCCAATAAGTAAATGTTAAGGGGTCAGGATAGGGGTCAAATTAAAAAAAAAAAAATGACCGTTTTTTTTTTTTTTTTTTTGGAGCAAGATACACCTCCACACATCCGGGCAACGCCGGGCTGAAATGCTAATATATATATATATATATATATATATATATATATATATATATATATATATATATAACGTATTTTAAATGCCGTGTTTTTTTCAGATGTGGTAATACAACTTTCTTAATGCACATTATTTTAAGGTGTATGAAGAGTATGCTCTGATCAAAATCGTCTGTTCACCTTTTACATATATTTTTCGATTGGTAATATTTGCCTAATATATTACGACATAATACCTATCTAAAATCCCTCCCAGACACAAAGTATATTTCCTTGAATTTTCATGAAAAGTTATTAAACCGTTTCGGAGTCCATATAGAACGGACCGACAGACATACACTCATACAAAATTACTTTTATAGAATAGTAGAAATTATGAATTTATATCGATGCTGGTTACAAATATTGTTTTATTAAATATGATTTTAGATTAAAGTACGACAAATAATCCGACATGTATGAAAGTCTTTTTAGTACTTTGAATTTTATTTAAGCCAATTGTATTATCATATCTGACAAATAATTAATATCGCAATATATGAAATTGTGAAATTTCGTTTTGTAAATTGTATTTAAGCTTAAACATGAACATAACGTTCAAAAAATTACATTTTAATATGTAAATATATCGGATATTCATCGGACTGCTTACACTCATTTTACATCTATAATTATATTTGTTTTTCAAAGGAATCGCCTCTTATCAAGGCCCAGAGGCCACGCGAGGAAAAGGGTTAATGTGTGTACATAAGTCAAAATGAGACTATCATACTTATCGTTAGAAGTTTAAATTTAGTAAATTGGATTTGTAAACGAATAGACCGACAAGAAACTGTTGACGTTGGACTTGAGGACGACCATATTGTAGTCAGCTGGAAAGCAAGCCAAACGGAAGAGACATCCGTAGAACCTTTGTTAACAGAGTCTACGTTTAACTTTAGGCACAGATAAAATTTTGTGAAACCATTGCTAAATTACAATTTCTCTCGATATCGTTTCAGCAGAATTGTCGATATTTTTGCAGATATTTATAATGTAATTAAATTTAATCCAAATTAGAAAACACTTCTTCACCGAGTCTACATGCATCATATCAATGAATCTCCATGTAGCACGGAATAATAATGGGTCACTTATAACTTAGGGTTATTAACTTTACAAGTATTTAAATATATTTATTAAATGCTAAAATAATCATTTATACACTTTTCAGTAGACAATTGCTTCTAATACAGGGTTACCCCCCTCCAAAAACACAGATGACATTCAAATGTTTTTATGGCCATTCTACAGTCAATGGAGAAAACAGGCCAAAGACCCTAGTGTTTTGATGTGATGTTTTGCATATAATAAACTAGTTATGACCAAAGTTTCATTTCATTCGGACAAAACACTAAGAAACGGGGCCTAATTAGAGTTGGGGACCGGTATTTGGGGGGGTCGCCCTGTATATTAGGTTGATATTTTTGAGAGATAGAACCGACAATGAAGTCCTTACAGTTAATACAAGAGTGCTTAATCCAGTAGAAGGAAAAGCTATAATTTTAATTTGTTTAGATAAGCAATAACATGTCGCAACATATTTGAGCAGATTTTATTCAGCCAACTAAAATAACTAGAAACATTTTCATGCGATATTTCTCGGCCAGTGCTAGAATGAACTATTGTATAAACAGTATCGCCTAAAGATATATCTAGTCATATGTAACAGGCTGACAACACA